>NC_136267.1:163609714-163916401 GCF_964187855.1 Myxine glutinosa | reverse complement strand
CTCTAAGCTCGAGCCCGCCCAGTGCTGAAATGCGAGCTCTGAATAAAGACTCTTGTTGTACCAATGCGCTGTGGCCTATCTCTCTGGCAATCGAGTCGTGTGTGCGCAGCACCACAACGTCAAAATGTCAAACCTCTAAAATCATAAATTTTCATCTGAAAAATCATAAATTTTCATCCAATTAACCTGATGATTGAATAAAATGGCATAGTACATCACTGAATTGGGAAACCAACTATTTTTTGAGGTCAAAGGTCAACTCAAGGTCAAACTTCTAGAATCATCAATTTTCATCTGAAAAAGAATCAATTTTAATTTGATTGACCCGAGCTTCGATTACGATCGTCAATTTTAATATTAATGAAACTAGCAACGGTACCTGCCCTAAGGGCGGGGCTTCAATTGGGAGGCGCAAATGATTATCTATATAATAATAGCGTAAGGACTCGACTTTGTTATCCCTTTTACGCTGCACCCAGTGACCTGATGCCCACGGCACTAATGGATTTATGATCTACGAACCGCGCTCATTGTTTATCACGTACAGCCATACTCGAAAAATCTGAATTAGCCGACGTTGGGGCCCAAAAGCATCTGATTAACGGCCGATACAACGCCATCTTATGACGCCATCGTATTGGTGTCTGCTGGGCAAAGGCGAAGCAAGCTATCCGCTGATTGGACAGGCGAAGGCGACAGCAAGCCGTCCACTGAGTGGACAATCCTGAGCATGCATTTGTGCCGGTGTCATCGATCGCGGTGTACGCTAACCTCATCAGGTGGGTTTACCATAATTTCTTCCAACCGCGCTCTTTGTTTATCACGTACAGGCATACTCGAAAAATCTGAATTAGTCGACTTTGGGGCCCAAAAGCATCCGATTAACTGCCGATACGACGCCATCGTATTGGCGTCTGCTAGGTGAGGGCGAAGCAAGCCGTCCGCTGATTGGACAGGCGAAGGCGAAAGCAAGCCGTCCACTGGGTGGACAATCCTGAGCATGCATTTGTGCCGGTGTCGTCGATCGCGGTGTACGCTAACCGCCTGGGTATCTATTTGCCTGCTCCTGTCTTCTCCCACGGCCAGTTATATGTGGCATGTTCAAGAGCACGGTCGTTCAAAGATGTGTATATCAAAGTTGATAATACGAGTACGCAAGGAGTCGTCAGAGGCTTGACTATTACCCCAAACATTGTTTATCCAGAAGTTTTAAAATAATTTAAACCTCTGGTACTGCGTTCGTTGTATTATATTCCTACTGCTCTACCTTGACATTGACGCTTACCAATGCGCCAGTATGGGGCTAATTCCAGTCGATTTACCAATCCGTTCATTTTTTAAAAGTCTATGGTTCTACTGCTGTTCCTTTCCATTGACACATACCACTGGGCCAGTGTGGCCAGAGTGGTGCTATGCCGATTCCTATTACGAATCCATTCATTTTTCAAAAGTATATCGTGGCGTTGTCATTTAAGTAGATTGCAATAAATACGTTGTTCATATACGCACTCTTCATTCTCATCTTTCTTCCTAACTCTTACTCGGACAAGCAAATCCCCGATGCCATCCATAATGGTACACTCTATCCATACACCACATCCTCCCTTCCGTGGATGTTCCACGGGTTTCGGCTAGTCTATATAATAATAGCGTAAGGACTCGACTTTGTTATCCCTTTTACGCCGCACCCAGTGACCCGATGCCCACGGCACTAATGGATTTACGATCTACGAACCGCGCTCTTTGTTTATCACGTACAGCCATACTCGAAAAATCTGAATTAGCCGACGTTGGGGCCCAAAAGCATCCGATTAACTGCCGATACGACGCCATCTTACGACGCCATCATATTGGCGTCTGCTGGGCGAAGGCGAAGCAAGCCGTCCGCTGATTGGACAGGCGAAGGTGAAAGCAAGCCGTCCACTGAGTGGACAATCCAGAGCATGCATTTGTGCCGGTGTCGGCGATCGTTGTTCATATACGCACTCTTCATTCTCATCTTTCTTCCTAACTCTTACTCAGACAAGCAAATCCCCTATGCCATCCATAATGGTACACTCTATCCATACACCACATCCTCCCTTCCGTGGATGTTCCACGGGTTTCGGCTAGTTTAAACGATTTATATAAACATCCGTTAAATATCACACGAAAATCATCAAAATCTAAACAGTATTTTTAGAATTTCAATTTTAAAAACCACATTGTAGCGGTTACCGCTGGATGCACACAATCGCCTTGCACCGGCCAGAACAGGGCCAGACGCGCCTCTCCCGGGCATGCCCGGACTCACTGTTCCCGGGCACGCCCGAACCTCCCGGGCACGCCCGGTCTCGTCTTTCCCGGGCATGCACGCTATCGCCTTTTCAGGGCTCGCCCAGAGCGTCCGGGCATGCCCGCTATCGCCTTTCCAGGGCTCGCCCAGAGCGTCCGGGCATGCCCGCTATCGCCTTTCCAGGGCTCCCCCAGAGCGCCCGGGCACGCCCGCTATCGCCTTTCCAGTGCTCGTCCAGAGCGCCCGGGCACGCCCAGCCTCGACTTGCCAGGCCGCAGCCAAACACGCCCGGGCAGGTCCAGACTCGCCTTTCCAAGGCTCGCCCTTGACACCCGGGCATGCCCGGTATAGCTTTTGCCGGGCAAACTTCCCGACATAAATGTGTATATATATTGCTGCCCGATAAACGGGCTTGTCAGAATACCTGAGCTGTTTTGTTTCAATAAAGCAACTCGGACGAATTCCGTCTTTGGTCGCGTCAATTCTTTCGACTCGCGTTGGAGCGCAGTTCCTTCATTGGTGACCTACCGACATGGATACGGCAGTGACGCTTAAACTGCCTACCTTCTGGGAGGCTCACGCGGCTGTTTGGTTCGCTCAGGCGGACTCTCAGTTCGCCCTGCGAGGCATCACCGCGGACGACACCCGCTTCCACCATGTTGTGGCGGCGCTCGGTTCCGCCACCGCGGCCGGCGCCTTCAGCCTCCTCGAGCACCCGCCAGCTGCTGACAAATACGACGCGCTGATGACACTCCACCTCGACGCTTTCGCCCTCTCACCGGCAGCACGCGCACGGCGCCTGCTCGCTCTGCCCGAGCTCGGCGACACGCGCCCATCCGAGCGCATGGACTATATGCTCTCGTTGCTCGGTGAGCACTCTCCGGATTTTCTGTTCCGTGAGCTGTTCCTTCGCCAGCTGCCTCACCCGGTACGCCTCGCCCTGGCTGGCACGTTGATCACGGATTACCGCGCCCTCGCCAGGGAAGCCGATAAGATCTCCTCGGCGGCCAGCACATCGGCGCGGTTACCTGGAGCCCGCCGCCGTCCGAGGCGACGCCCACGACGCCCGAGCGCCCTGTGCGGTTGGAGGCCGAACTGCCGGTGCAACTGGCGGCCGCCACGCCACACCGCCCGCTTCCGACACGACGGCCGGGGCCTCCACCTGACCGGGCGTGGTGTTATTACCACGCCAGGTTCGGACACAAGGCTCGGACGTGCCGGCCCCCGTGCACTTTCGGCAGGTCGGGAAACGGCCGGGCCGGCGTTCATTCCCAGCCATGAGCGCCGGCCACTCGGGCAACTTGCTGTTTATTCGGGACAAAGCGTCTGGGCGGCGTTTCCTGTGTGACACCGGCGCCCAACTGAGCGTCATACCCGCCTCCGAGCAGGATAGGCGGGACGCCGTTTGCGGCCCCTCTTTGGTCGCTGCTAATGGCTCGGCCATACGCACTTTCGCCCCACGCGTCGTCACCCTCTGCTTCGGCAGCCAGCGTTTTCAATGGACTTTTGTGACCGCCCGCGTCCCCATGGCTTTGCTGGGCGCCGACTTCCTCTGCGCGCACGGGCTGCTGGTCGACGTCAAACGTCGTCGCCTTGTCAACGCCGAGACCTTCAGCTCCCTGGCGTGCACGATGAGCAGCTCCGCGCCGACCGAACTGGCGTGCGCCCTCCCGGCAGCGAACGAGTTCGCTCGCCTGCTCGCGGAATTCCCGGCCCTCACGCGGCCGACGTTTTCGGCCGTCGCGGTGCGGCACGGGATCGAGCACCACATACCCACTACGGGCCCGCCGGTCTACGCCAGGGCCCGCCGCCTCGACCCGGCCAAGCTCGCCATGGCGAAGGCCGAGTTCGACGCGTTGGAGCACCTCGGCATCGTGCGGCGCTCCGATAGCGCGTGGGCCTCGCCACTGCACATCGTGCCAAAGCCGGGGGGTGGATGGCGCCCGTGTGGCGACTACCGCCGTCTCAACGACGCTACCACCCCCGACAGGTACCCAATCCCGTATATTCAGGACTTTTCCGCCCATTTGGCGGGACGGGTCATCTTTTCGAAAATTGACCTGATACGGGGCTACCACCAGGTGCCTGTCCGTGCGGCCGACGTCCCGAAGACGGCCATCATCACGCCGTTCGGCCTGTTCGAATTTTTGCGGATGCCGTTTGGCCTCAAGAACGCGGCCCAGGCGTTCCAGCGCTTGATGGACGGCGTGCTGCGCGACCTGCCGTTTATTTTCGTCTATCTGGACGATATCCTCGTCGCCAGCACGTCCCGCGCCGAGCACCTCCTCCACCTCCGAACACTGTTCGGTCGCCTCAGCGAGCACGGCTTAATTGTCAACCCGGTC
Source organism: Myxine glutinosa (assembly GCF_964187855.1). NCBI lineage: Eukaryota > Metazoa > Chordata > Myxini > Myxiniformes > Myxinidae > Myxine > Myxine glutinosa. The sequence continues at coordinate 163,911,781 of NC_136267.1, read as the reverse complement.
AAATGCCACTTCGGCGCGATGACCGTTGACTTTTTGGGCCACCGCATCACCAAGACCGGGGCCGTGCCGCTGCCGACCAAGGTCGAGGCCATCACCACGTTCCCGCGTCCCCGTTCCATCAACGCCCTCCAAGAGTTCCTCGGCATGGTGAATTTTTATCACCGATTCGTGCCCCGCCCTGCTCAGCTCATGCGGCCCCTTTACGAGGCCCTCCGGGGCAAGCCGGCCAAGCATGACATTGTTTGGTCCGCGGCCATGGACACGGCCTTCGCCAGCGCCAAACGGGCCCTCGCCGACGCAACGCTGCTGTCTCACCCGGTGCTCAACGCGCCCATCGCCCTCACTACGGACGCCTCCAACTACGCGGTGGGCGCCGTCCATGAGCAATGGGTGGACGGAGTTTGGCAGCCACTCGCTTTTTTCAGCCGGCAACTCCGGCCGAACGAGTTAAACTACAGCACGTTCGACCGCGAGCTGCTCGGGCTATTCCTGGCCGTTCGCCATTTCCGACACCTCCTGGAGGGCCGCCCGTTCACGGCTTTCATCGACCACAAGCCGTTGGTCTACGCAATGGCTAAGGTCACGGAGCCGTGGTCGGCCCGCCAGCAGCGCCACCTCTCCGCCGCGTCGCAGTTCACCACGGACATCCGGCACGTCGCCGGCAAAGACAACGCCGTGGCCGACTGTCTTTCTCAGGCCGGCGCGAACGCGGTCCACCTCGGCGTGGACTTCGCGCTCATGGCGGCCGACCAGACCACCGACGCCTCGGTGCAGGCACTCCGTGCGGCGGACACGGGCCTCCGCCTGGCCGACATTCCCTTCGCGGGCACCGTCCTGCTCTGCGACGTCTCCCAGGGTCAGCCTCGCCCCATCGTGCCCGTTTCCTGGCAGCGCCGCATCTTCGCCTCCATCCACGGCCTTTCTCACCCGGGCCGGAAAGCTTCTCAGAAGCTGGTGTCGGCGCGTTTCGTCTGGCACGGCCTTCGACGAAACATCCGCGACTGGGCCAACGCCTGCACGGCCTGCCAGCGGGTCAAGGTCCACCGCCACACCCGGGCCCCGCTGGCACCTTTCGCCGTGCCTGAACGGCGTTTCGACCACGTCCACGTGGACCTGGTGGGTCCCCTGCCCCCCTCGCGGGGGTTCACCCACCTGCTCACCATGGTGGACAGGACCACCAAGTGGCCGGAGGCCGTGCCCCTCGCCTCCACCACCACCGCCGACGTGGCGCAGGCGTTCATCGCCACCTGGGTCGCGCGCTTCGGCGCACCAGCGGACATCTCGTCCGACCGCGGCCCACAGTTCATGTCTGAGCTTTGGGGTGCGGTCGCCCGTTCGTTGGGGGTCACGCTGCACCGCACCACGGCCTACCACCCCCAAGCCAACGGGTTGTGCGAGCGGTTTCACCGCTCCATGAAGGCCGCACTCATGGCCTGCCTTCAGGACGACGGTTGGGCCGACCGGCTGCCGTGGGTCCTTTTGGGCCTTCGCACGGCCCCCAAGGAAGACCTCCAGGCGTCCGCCGCCGAGCTCGTCTACGGCCAGCCGCTCCGCGTCCCGGGCGAATTCGTGCCCGACGCTACCAGTCCCTGGTCCGCCGCTCCCCAGCGCTCGGACCTCCAGGAGGCCGCCCGATGATTTGCCCCCGTGCCGACGTCCCGCCAAGGTGGCCCCCAGTCCTACGTCCCCCCGGCGCTTCGCACAGCGGAGTACGTCTTTGTGCGTCATGACGCGCACCGGGGGCCACTCCGGCCGCTGTACGACGGGCCCTTCCGGGTCCTGCGACGGGGCGACAAGTCTTTCATCGTCGACTTCGGCGGCCGGCCGGACCGGATTTCTGTGGACCGCCTCAAACCGGCGCACATGGACGTCGACCGACCACCACGGTTGGCCCTTCCTCCGCGGCGAGGCCGCCCCCCATCCACAGTTCCCCCCGCTCGACCACCCACCACCACGTCGGACCCCTCCCCACGACCCTCCAGGGGTCGCTTCGGCCGGGTCATCCGGACCCCCCTTAAATTGACCCTGCCGGTGCAGGTCGATTCTGGAGGGGCGTGTGTAGCGGTTACCGCTGGATGCACACAATCGCCTTGCACTGGCCAGAACACAGCCAGACGCGCCTCTCCCGGGCATGCCCGGACTCACTGTTCCCGGGCACGCCCGAACCTCCCGGGCACGCCCGGTCTCGTCTTTCCCGGGCATGCCCGCTCTCGCCTTTCCAGGGCTCGCCCAGAGCGTCCGGGCATGCCCGCTATCGCCTTTTCAGGGCTCGCCCAGAGCGTCCGGGCATGCCCGCTATCGCCTTTCCAGGGCTCGCCCAGAGCGTCCGGGCATGCCCGCTATCGCCTTTCCAGGGCTCGCCCAGAGCGCCCGGGCACGCCCGCTATCGCCTTTCCAGTGCTCGTCCAGAGCGCCCGGGCACGCCCAGCCTCGACTTGCCAGGCCGCAGCCAAACACGCCCGGGCAGGTCCAGACTCGCCTTTCCAAGGCTCGCCCTTGACACCCGGGCATGCCCGGTATAGCTTTTGCCGGGCAAACTTCCCGACATAAATGTGTATATATATTGCTGCCCGATAAACGGGCTTGTCAGAATACCTGAGCTGTTTTGTTTCAATAAAGCAACTCGGACGAATTCCGTCTTTGGTCGTGTCAATTCTTTCGACTCGCGTTGGAGCGCAGTTCCTTCAACATCACTGTTCATATAATCGGTAAATATTATTCCATCGTGTTTCAAATCGTGATATCAACTGTTCGCTTTTCTTTAGGAAAAAAAATGGAATGATTTTGTATGTCTTCTTCAGCTTAGAACTTCAGGATAGATGACATTGCTGATAAAAGTTCCTTTTCTCTCTTTGAATTTCTTGGCAAACAATTTTGTATTGTCACTGCTGCCAACGCGACGCCATGGCATTATTCATTACATTCATTCATTCATTCATTCATTTCATGATTATTAAACATTATTCTTACGCTCATTAAACGTTCATTAAACATTAAACGCTCATTAAACGATTACGAAAATATAAACGAAAAACATTGCGAAATTCCGTTCACACCGTCACATCAAACACTACCGTGAACACAAACATCGTCACAATGAAAACATCGTCACAAACGTCACGTTAAGTAATTCAAACCGTGAACACATCGAATATTGGAGAGCCCATTGCCCAAACGATTTGTTTTCTCTGGTACGTTTATCAAGTAATCAGATGTACATACACGTTAATCTTACAGCCGCCATGTTGGTGCTCGCCGTCACTGCGATGCGTAGCGAACGTTATGCGGGAGTCCAAACCTGAAAATGCTGGAGGCCAAAGCTGAAATTTGAAAAACAATATAGCCTATTTTACTCTCGGAGATCCCAGGATTACGCACCCAAAATATCGTTGCGATCGGTTCAGCCGTTTTTGCGGTACCTTCGAACGGACGGACGGACAGACAGACGGACGGACATTTGGTGAATTATAGTAAGATGGACAATTTAATGTATCAATGTCAACTTTGGGGGAGGCGGGGCGTATCCTATTTTGCAAGTATCGTGTGTGCTCTGCGTGACTTCTTTCTTGTTTGTCTGTGAACAGGAAAAAAGTTGTGGACGGAATTGGCTGAAATTTGGTGAAATTTGGTGAAGAGTTTGGTAAGGGACAAGGACGAAATTATTAGATTTTGGTGAAGATCCGGATACGATAATTTTTTTTACAAAATCCCAAGTGATTCTTCACCATTGAGTGATAGGGCCAAAACCGATATATAGCACAAAATTTCTAAACGTTGTGGAGGTCTGCTCTCTACCGAGTGCCGCTCTAGTAATTGCTTTGTGTTAATCGACAATCGATACAAATAATCCCAGACCTGAGAGAATAACTTTTATTTTAGCAACTACTGTACAAGGAACTTGGACGAAGAAGGAGGCAATTTGGCTCATCTGCTAATATCAATGTGATTTGCCTCTCTATCTAGAATCTCTAAATGCCTTTTAATATACATAGTCTAGAGTCTAGACTCGACGAGTCTACTACTCCAGACGCATTACGCAACAACATTTTTGGAATGGAACAATCCACAATAATTCACAACCTCCCTCCCCCCCTCCCCCCCATTTTTGTAATGGTACAACCCTAACTTTGAATCGGGTAAAGGGAGCTAACTTCACGGACATCTCTGAGTGAAAGACCGAGCTCTGCCTTAAACAATAGGAAGCATGCGATCAATGTGATCAAAGGACCATCAAAATAAGACAAAAGCTAAAGCATTCGCCAAAGCATTTGAATTTGAAGCATTGCTGAAGCATTTGAATCTCCTGCGATGAAGCTAACTCCAAGGGCCTTTCACGTACTCACCGCAAGCAGGTTGGTGGTATTTCCGTCTTCGACCAACTCCTCTCCGGCCTTGCTCCCCCAGCTCTCTCTGTGCTCTGTCCCCAAATATTCCTACAGGTCGCACAAGATCTGCCAGCAACCCTCTTATGGTGAAACTGCCAAAATCAAGACTCTCTGCTCACCTTCACTCCTTCATTCCTCTTTTCTCCCGCCTCTGGAACAAACTCCCACACTCTCTTCAATCCCAGTCATCCCTCCACGTCTTTAAAACAGCTGTTCACCACCATCTCTTATCTTCCCCCATCCAAAACCTTGATCTTTTCTACCCCCACTAATTTCACCCCAAATCCACTTTTCTGAAATACCGACTTCTTTCCTGGAAGTCCTAGCAGTGTCCATGTTTTTTTGTTTTTTTTTACCTCTCCCACCTCCCTTCCCACGTTGTGTAGAGGTCAAAAATGACCAGCATGAAAGACGTGGACGGAAGACAATTTAATGCACTTGCAAAATCACTAAATCACATGACAACCCCTGTAATGTGTTAACACTACCCCCTCCCCGACTACTTCCCTAAAACAAAGCCGTCCTCAGCTTGGCTACTTTTCTAATGTAGTACAAAAGAATGTTACAAGCTACTTACTAGCTACAAGCTACTACCCAGCTGTTCACCACCATCTCTTATCTTCCCCCATCCAAAACCTTGATCTTTTCTACCCCTGTTAATTTCACCCCAGATCCACTTTTTTGAAATACCGACTTCTTTCCTGGAAGTCCTAGCTGTGCCCATGTGTTTTTTTTTTTTTTAACCTCTCCCACCTCCCCCCCCCCCCTCCCCCCCCCTTCCCATGCCTCCTCCCCCCAAGCCCTCTCCCTCCCACAGATCTCCTGATGTCCCTGCTCTCAAATGTTGTACTTGTGTGCTTCCCCTTTTCTCCCCATCTTGTCTCCCGCTCCCTTTATCTTATGTTTTATGTGTCAGTTTGTCTTTTTGTGATTAATGTTAGCTCTTACACGAGCCTCGATGTTGTTTACAAAAACAATAAATAAATAAAACTTTTAAACACGAACTCTATTTTCAACCATTATGTTTCAACTCATTTCAGTAACAGTTAGACAGCATCTTGAAATTTTGCAAACATTTTGAATATAAGGCAATTATAAATACCAAATTTCCAGCTGTTAAAACTTGTTTTTAGTTGTTGTTTTTGTGTGAAAAGGGTTGTCACGTCTTGTTTTTTTTAAGCAAAAAACTGACGGTTCAGTCAAAAAAAAACTTTTTCTGAAATCCAGAGGTGTGATGACCGTTGTGGTGGTGGATGGTCGGACGGGGGGTGTAGTGGACGGGGGGCGGCCGCGCCGCGGTGGCAGAGCTAGCCGTGGCGGCTGGCCGACGTCCATGTGGGCCGGTTTGAGGCGGTCCAGCGAGATCCGGTCCGCCCGGCCGCCGATGCTGACGATGAAGGACTTGTTGTCCCGGCGTAGGACCCGGAAGGGTCCGTCGTAAGGTGGCCGGAGCAGCCCCCGGTGCGCGCCGTGGCGCACAAAGATGTACTCCGCCTTGCGGAGTGCTGGGGGGACGTAGGAGTGGGGGTCGCCATGGCGGGACGTTGGCACCGGGGCGAAACGTTGGGCGGCCTCCTGGAAGTCCGTGCGCTGGCGCGCGGCGGACCAGGGGCTGGTGGCGTCGGGCACGAACTCGCCCGGGACGCGGAGAGTCTGGCCGTACACCAGCTCGGTGGTGGACGCCTGGAGGTCCTCCTTGGGGGCCGTGCGAAGGCCCAAAAGGACCCACGGGAGCCGGTCGGCCCACCCGTCGTCCTGGAGGCCGGCCATGAGTGCGGCCTTCATGGAGCGGTGAAACCGCTCACACAACCCGTTGGCTTGGGGGTGGTCGGCCGTGGTGCGGTGCAGAGTGACTCCCAACGAGCGGGCGACCGCGCCCCAAAGTTCGGACGTGAACTGTGGGCCGCGGTCGGACGAGATGTCCGCCGGTGTGCCGAAGCGCGCGACCCAGTTGGCGATGAACGCCTGCGCCACGTCGGCGGTGGTGGTGGAGGTGAGGGGCATGGCCTCCGGCCACCTGGTGGTCCTGTCCACCATGGTGAGCAGGTGGGTGAACCCCAGCGATGGGGGCAGGGGACCCACCAGGTCCACGTGGACGTGGTCGAAATGCCGCTCGGGCACGGTGAAAGGAGCCAACGGAGCCAAGGTGTGACGGTGGACCTTGGCCCGCTGGCAGGCTGTGCAGGCATTGGCCCAATCGCGGACGTCTCGTCGCAACCCGTGCCAGACGAAGCGTGCCGACACCAGCTTCTGGGACGCCTTCCGGCCTGGGTCGTGGAGGGAAGCAAAAATGCGGCGCCGCCAGGAGACCGGCACGACAGGGCGCGGTCGGCCCTGGGAGACGTCGCAAAGCAGGACCGTGCCCGCGAAGGGGACGTCAGCCAAGCGGAGGCCCGTGTCTGCCACCCTGAGCGCCTGCACCGTGCCGTCGGTGGTCTGGTCCGCCGCCATCAGGGCGAAATCCACGCCGAGGTGGACGGCATTGGCGCCGGCCCGAGAAAGGCAGTCGGCCATGGTGTTGTCTTTCCCGGCGACGTGCCGGATGTCCGTGGTGTATTCCGACACGGCGGAGAGGTGGCGCTGCTGGCGGCCGACCACGGCTCCGTGACCTTGGCCATTGCGAAAATCAATGGCTTGTGGTCGACAAAGGCCGTGAATGGGCGGCCCTCCAGGAGGTGGCGAAAATGGCAGATGGCCAGGTACAGCCCGAGGAGCTCGCGGTCGAACGTGCTGTACTTCAGCTCGTTGGGCCGGAGTTGCCGGCTGAAGAACGCGAGCGGCTGCCAGGCCCTGTTCACCCATTGCTCATGGACCGCGCCCACGGCGTAGTTGGAGGCGTCCATGGTGAGGGCGATGGGGGCATGGGGTACCGAGTGGGCCAGCAGCGTGGCGTTGGCGAGGGCCCGTTTCGCGCCGGCAAAAGCCGCGTCCATGTCCGTGGACCAGACGACGTCGTGCTTCGCCGGCTGGCCTCGGAGGGCGGCGTACAAGGGCCGCATGAGTTGCGCCGCTCGGGGCAGGAAGCGGTGGTAGAAGTTCACCATCCCGAGGAACTCCTGCAGCGCCTTGACGGAGCGGGGGCATGGGAAAGCGGTGATGGCCTCGACTTTGGCCGGCAGCGGCACAGCGCCGTGCCGGGTGATGCGGTGGCCCAAAAAGTCAATCGTCGCCGCACCAAAGTGACATTTGGCCGGGTTGACAATCAAGCCGTGCTCGCTGAGGCGGCCGAAGAGCGTCCGGAGGTGTAGGAGGTGCTCGGCTCTGGACGTGCTGGCGACGAGGATGTCGTCCAGGTAGGTGAAGAGGAACGGCAGGTCGTGCAGCACGCCGTCCATCAGGCGCTGGAACGCCTGCGCCGCGTTTTTGAGGCCGAAGGGCATCCGGAGGAACTCAAAGAGGCCGAAAGGTGTGATCACGGCCGTCTTCGGGATGTCGGCCGGGCGAACGGGCACCTGGTGGCCCTGGCCGTGCGAAAAAATGGTCCGCCCCACCAACCAGGCGGAAAATTCCTGGATGTGCGGGACGGGGTACCTGTCGGGGGTAGTAGCGTCGTTGAGGTGGCGGTAGTCGACGCATGGCCGCCATCCGCCCCCCGGCTTCGGGACGATGTGCAACGGCGAGGCCCAGGCGCTGCCGGAGCGCCGTACGATGCCGAGGCGCTCCAGCGCCGTGAACTCGGCCTTGGCGACGGCGAGTTTGGCGGGGTCGAGACGGCGAGCCCGGGCGTACACCGGCAGGCCCGTAGTGGGGATGTGATGCTCGATGCCGTGCCTCACCGCGATGGCCGAAAACGTCGGCCGCGTGAGGGCCGGGAACTCCGCGAGGAGACGTGCGAAGTCGTCCGCCGATGGGAGGGCGCAGGAAAACTCGGTGGGTGCGGCCCGGCTCAAGGCGCACGCCAGGGAGCTGAAAGTCTCGGCGTTGACGAGACGCCGGCGTTTCACGTCTACCAGCAGCCCGTGGACACACAAGAAATCGGCCCCGAGCAAAGCCATGGGGATGTCCGCCGTCATGAACTCCCAGTGAAAGAGCTGGCTGCCGAAGCGGAGGGCGACGGTGCATGGGCCGAAAGTGCGGATGGCGGAGCCGTTGGCCGCGACCAATGGGGGGCCGCAGACGGCGGCCCGCCTGTCCTCCGCCGAAGCGGGAATGACGCTCAGCTGGGCGCCGGTGTCGCAGAGGAAGCGCCGCCCTGACGCTCGGCCGGCGATGAACAGCAGGTTTCCGGAACGGCCAGTGTTCATTGCTGGGAGGGAACGCCGGCTCGCCCGTTTCCCGGGGTCGAACATGCACAGGGGTCGGCATGATGGGGCCTGCCGCCCGAACCTGGCGTGGAAATAGCACCAGGCCGGGTCCGGCGGGGGCTCCGGTCGACGCGTCGGGACCGGGCGACGCGGCGTCGCCGCTGCCAGTCGTGCCGGTCCGGCGGTCTCCGGGAAGGAGACTGCGTCGCGGGCATCGGGCGGGTGGGCGGGAAGGCTCCCGGCCACCACTCCAACGAGCTGGCTCGCCGCTCTGGCGAGCTGGCTTGCCGAAGCGATCTTGTCGGTCTCCTTGGCGAGGTCACGGGGGGTTTACGATGGTCGTACCTGCCAGGGCGACCCGTACCGGGGCCGGGAGCTGGCGAAGAAAGAGCTCCTGAAACAGGAAATCCGAGGGGTGCTCGCCGAGCAACGCGAGCATGTAGTCCATGCGCTCGGACGGGCGCGTATCACCGAGCTCCGGTAGGTCGAGCAGGCGTCGTGCGCGCTCAGCCGGGGAAAGGGCGAACGCGCCCAGCAGAAGTGCCTTGATGGCATCGTACTTGCCGTCAGCGGGCGGGTACTGGAGGAAGCTCAGGCAGCGGGCGGCGGTCGCGGAGCCGAGTGCGGCGACCACGTAATGATAGCGGGTGGCGTCCTCCGTGATGCCACGCAGGGCGAACTGGGGGTCCGCCTGCGCGAACCAGACGGCGGCATGTGCTTCCCAGAAGGTGGGCAGCTTGAGGGACACTGCGGTGTCCATTGCCGTGTTGCAAATTCGGGGTCACCAGTGAAGGAGTCCGGACTCCAGCAGAATACGGATAAAAGGATGGCAAGGCACAAACTCCTCCGAGAAGATGTTTATTCGTAAAACCAACTCGGGAACACTAAAAAGCCCGTTTATCGGGCTGCCTTATAAAGGAAAAACCGAAACCGAAACCGAAAGCCACGCCTCTCAAGCGAGGCACGCTTTGGCGGTCACGTGACCAGCCACTCTGGCGCCGTGGATCCCCGCCGGTGACGTTACCGGCTGGAGCAAGGAGCTTCTGATGCCGATCTTGCTTGGGGGACCCATGGGTCGCTACAATACGTCATTTGCTATGATATTGGATGCAGTGCAGTTGCAGATACAGAGTGGTGGCAAAATTCAACTTTCTCTTCATGTGAGTCATCTGTGCGTGTGTTTACAGGATACACACATCACATGATGAGAGGTGTCAAGTTCATCTTTTAATAGCACATTTAATGTGTTTCCCAATCGTGCTGTTCATCTTTTATTAGCGTAGTAAATGTTTTTCCCAATCGTGCTGTTCATTCAAACTAGAAGGGTACTCGGTCAAGCACATACCTCCGCCAGACTGAACAGTTTGCATTTTGTATCGCAATGATAGGCCAGAACTGGATTTGGATTTTCACCAAAAATCGAATCGATTTCTCCTTCTCTCACACAACCTGTCCACAACATGCAGTCCGAATCTATCAATAAGTTTTTGAGATACACTACATGGCCAAAAGTATGTTGACACCTGAACATCATACATCTCATTCCAAAATAATGGGCATTAATATGGAGTTGGTACCCCCTTTGCTGCTATAACAGCCTCCACTCTTCTGGGAAGGCTTTCCACTAGAGGTTGGAACATTGCTGCGGGGATTTGCTTCCATTCAGCCACAAGAGCATTAGTGAGGTCGGGCACTGATGTTGGGCGATCAGGCCTGGCTCACAGTTGGCATTCCAATTCATCCCAAAGGTGTTCTATGGGGTTGAGATCAGGGCTCTGTGCAGGCCAGTCAAGTTCTTCCACACCGATCTCGACAAAACCATTTCTGTATTGACTTCGCTTTGTGCACAGGGTCATTGTCATGCTGAAACAGGAAAGGGCCTTCCCCAAACTGCTGCCATAAAATTGGAAACACACAATCATCTAGAATGTCATTGTATGCTGTAACGTTAAGATGTCCCTTCACTGGAACTAAGGGGCCTAGCCTGAACCATGAAAAAGAGCCCTGGACCATTATTCCTCCTCCACCAAACTTTACAGTTGGCCCTATGCATTCAGGTAGGTAGCATTCTCCTGGCATCTGCCAAACCCAGATTCGTCCATGAGACTGCCAGATGGTGAAGCGTGATTCATCACTCCAGAGAACGCGTTTCCACTGCTCCAGAGTCCAATGGCAGCGAGCTTTACACCACTCCAGCCGACGCTTGGCATTGCGCATGGTGATCTTCGGCTTGTGTGCAGCTGCTCAGCCATGGAAACCCATTTCATGAACCTCCCGACGAACAGTTGCTGCGCTGCCGTTGCTTCCAGAGGCAGTTTGGAACTCGATAGTGAGTCATCAGAGGACAGACAATTTGTAGGTGCTACGAGCTTCAGCACTCGGCGGTCCCATTCTGTGAGCTTCTGTGGCCTAACACTTCGCGGCTGAGCTGTTGTTGCTCCGAGACGTTTCTACTTCACAATAACAGCACTTACAGATGACCGGGTCAGCTCCAGCAGGGCAGAAATTTGACGAACTGACTTGTTGGAAAGGTGGCATTCTATGATGGTGCCACGTTGAAAGTCACCGAGCTCTTCAGTACGGCCCATTATACTGCCAATGTTTGTATATGGAGATTGCATGGCTGTGTGCTTGATTATATATACCTGTCAGCAATGGGTGTGGCTGACAAGCCGAATCCACTAATTAGAAGGGGTGTCCGCATACATTTGGTCATGTAGTGTATCATCCTATATATTGTTTTGCCCTTATCTCTCCATGGTGACGAATCCCCGAAAAATTATTGTATCCAGATCCGGATCTTCAACAAAATCGGATCAATTCGTCCTTGTCACACACCAAAACTGTCTCCAAATTTTGTCCAAATCTGTTGACAACTTTTTGAAATACCCTGCCCACAGACAGACAGATGGACAGATGAAAAATCACTCAAAGAGCGACACTTGGCAAAAGAGAACAAAGTAGCTTGCACTGGGTCGAGCATCCTTTTAGCCTCAAAAATAATTTGTGGTTGAATTCCGAGACCTGATGTGCAAATCGTCTTCATATTTTAAGTTAATCGGATGAAAAATGACAATTTTAGAAATCTGGCTTATGTTGACCTTTTGGCCTATGTTGACCTCAAATATAATTGGTGGTTGATTTCAGTTAGCTGATATGAAAATCGTATTCAAATGTCAAGTCAATCGGATGAAAATTGAGGAGATTAGAAATTTGAAAACATGTGGTTGACCTTTGGCCTATGTTGACCTTTTGACCTTTTGACCTCAAAAATATATAGGATTTTGTCAGACTACGAACTCTACCATTTGGTGAAGTTTCGTGGAGATTGGTTTAAAATTGTGACCTGTAGCCAAATATAAGTGGGCGGACAGAGAAACAAACAAACACACACACACACACAAACAGGAGTGATCAAAATACTTGCAAAAAAATTTTTTTTGGCCAAGTAACACACACACACACACACACACACACACACACACACACACACACACACACAAACAAACCAGAGTGATAAACATACTTGTCAAAATTTTTTTTGCCAAGTATCAAGGGTGAAAACAACCTCCGTCCACCTTCAGTTGCTTAGGGTATCAAGACAATGCAATGAATAAGAAGAGAAAAGAGAGCAAATTCAATGGAAAAGCAAGGACTGGTTTACAAGCTGGGGAATGTGCTTGCTCAGTTGATTGACAACAGATTGAGCGGCCCAACAAGTAATGCTGGTCAATCCACCTGGAGTGAAATTTCAGGTAGCCGGGAAGAGCACAACTTGTAGAGTTTAACAAGCACATCTTGAACGAAGTACAGCAATATAATTTCAGGGTATATTTACCACTATGTATTGACCACTAATAATTCATAAACCTTGAAGACATTACATATTGGTCAGTAGTGAATCAGCATGCACAGTTTCAGGTCGTAATGCATTGCAAGTACAAGTTTGGTAAAAATTTGGTAAATGTTTCAAACACCCTGCCAAAAGATCCAATAAATAACACGTCAAAATTATTAAGGTGCACAGATGCACAGGACACATTCCGCGGGCATTGGGAGTGCAGAGCCCACACCTCGGCTTTCCGTTGGGCACTTGACAGTGGCCAGACGTGGAGAGCGGTACTTATTGAGGGTCTGAAACAACATTGCCAATGAGCTGTAAAAAAAAAAAAACTCTCGCACGTTCCACATGGGTGCGTTGGAGAACGTCTTGGGTGCCTGCGCACCTTGAATCTCATTTGTAGTTACACAACCAATGTAAACTGTTCCTCAAATGTCATTCAAGTCAATGCGCTAAGTGGATTGGTTGGTGTGAACAATGAGCACTAGATCACTACCAAGAGCACAGTAACTGCAAATTGATATCATTTGAATGATGTGGGATTTTTGCCTTCAGTACAGACAACAGGAATAAAACATATAATATGTAGCCATGTTCAAATGATTATATTTATTGTTTGAATTCATAATCAGAGTTGTTTTTATTGTTGTTGTTGTTGTTGTTGTATAGCCTTAGAGAGTTCCCTTGAACAAGCCCGTGGCAAGGAGACAGCCGATTGATCTCCCAGGAGCGACCCAGAGGTCCAACACATCTAGGATGGTGTACGCCTGCCTTCACAAAGCCAGGGCCACAACAGAGGAAGAGAGAGAGATAGAGGGAGAGAGAGAGAGAGTTAGAGAGAGAGAGAGAGTTAGAGAGAGAGAGAGAGTTAGAGAGAGAGAGTTAGAGAGAGAGAGTTAGAGAGAGAGAGTTAGAGAGAGAGAGAGTTAGAGATAGAGAGAGAGAGTTAGAGAGAGAGAGTTAGAGAGAGAGAGAGAGAGAGAGAGAGAGAGAGAGAGAGAGAGAGAGAGAGAGAGAGAGAGAGAGAGAGAGTTAGAGGGAGAGAGTTAGAGAGAGAGAGAGTTAGAGAGAGAGAGTTAGAGAGAGAGAGTTAGAGAGTTAGAGAGAGAGAGAGTGAGTGAGAGAGAGAGTTAGAGAGAGAGAGTTAGAGAGAGAAAGAGTTAGAGATAGAGAGAGAGAGTTAGAGGGAGAGAGTTAGAGAGAGAGTTAGAGAGAGTTAGAGAGTTAGAGGGAAAGAGTTAGAGAGAGAGAGAGTTAGAGAGAGAGAGAGAGTTAGAGAGAGAGAGTTAGAGAGAGAGAGTTAGAGAGAGAGAGTTAGAGACTTGACTTTTGTGTCCTTTTATTATAAAAGTGTAAAGCCAATCCACAAAGCAGTTGTAAACAAAGCAACCAGTTTAAAGAAACATTGCATAAGGATCATGAATACACCAAAAAAGAGCAAAGGATATTTAAAAGAAACCAGCAAATATACAAAAATATATATTTTACAAACCAAAGGTGAAGACACAAACAAAACCACAACCAATTTTAAAGGAAATGCTCATGCAAGAGCTATGAATACATCAAGAGCAAAATTAAGCGTTTAATTAAATTAAGCGAAAATTTAAGCGAGAGAGAGACTTTGACTTTTGTGTCCTTTTATTATAAAAAAATATAAAGCCATTTCACAAGCAGTTGTAAAAAACAAAGCAACCAGTTTAAAGAAATTGCATGAGGATCATGAAAACACCACAAAAAGAGCAAAGGGTATTTAAAAGAAACCAGCAAATATACAAAAATATATATTTTACAAACCAAAGGGGAAGACACAAACAAAACCACAACCAATTTTAAAGGAAATGCTCACGCAAGATCTATAAATACATCAAGAGCAAATTAAGGAGAGAGAGAGAAGGAGAAAAAGAAAGAGAAAGAGAGAGAGAGAGAGAAAGAGAAAGAGAGAGAGAGAGAGAGAGAATTTTTTGAATTTGAACACCGTTTATTTCCACAAAATGCACTAGGATGTCAACCCATACCGCAAGGGTATTTACAAGCAGGGGCAGAGAAAAAAAAGGGACAACAAAACCAAAGCATCACACTCTTGATGCAATTCTTAAAACATCATGACGAGTTTCGAGTCCTGAACCACACACAAGGCCTCGTGAGTGCACCATTTCCATTCAAAAAGTTCAACATTCTCGTTACTCATATGGTGATCAAATTCCAGCCTTAATCTTGCTGACACCAGCCCTTTAAATATTGGAATGACGTCATGACCATAACATTTATCAATCTTAATTTTCCTTGACTTATAAATTGCATATTTTGCAATGGCAATCAGGAAATTCATCAAGGCACCAGCAATCCAGCATTTTTACAAGAGGAGGTAAAGGGTACACCAAAAATAAACATATGCAAGGTAAAAGTGAAAGATAATTTATAAGAAAGGTGTGCAATCACAGAAAGTAGAGGTGCTAACCTCCTACACTGGACATATGCATGAAAAAGATCCTCCTCCTGTTCGCAGAAGGGACAATTTACAGGCACCGAGGCATTAAGATGGTGGATAAAAGTGTTTGAGGGGAGAGCCCAATGTGTTAGCCTCCATTGGATATCCGCTAAGAACCCATAGATGGGTGGAACAAACATATTATGCCACAGTGGAGTGGAGGGAAACCCCAGCCCTAACCGTTCTGACCACAACGCCACACGCATCGCTCCAGACAGGGATGAGACTTCTTTCCCCCTCACGAGTTTAAGGACACCAGCCTTAGTTACTAAGTGAAAGGGAGAGGGAAACCCATCATCATTGGACTGGACAGAGGGCAGCACCTTGATTTCGGGGAAAGATAGCCGAAAATCTTCGACAATTCCGGCGCCTTCCCAGCCAATGTTTAGCTGCCTGAATTTTTTTACGACTACATGTTTGATTTGTTGAACAACTCGAACAGACGCTACACAAACACCTGTCGCCACCACCCCCAGCAGACCTCCACTTGGTTCCAGATGCATCCCTTAGATCACTCACTTTGCTTACGCCTCCTTTAATGAATTTTTGAATTAAAGCATGGCTACGAGGAATACATGGGAAAAAGCTGTTATAGAACAGAGGTTCTTGGAGGAAATTACGACAATTATATGCCTCAAGACAACGTTTAACCTCAAGGCCTTTCCATGCATCCAGCAAACTCCGATAAAAAGCGGGAAGTGAAGCACTGCTGACACAATGAAGGTCCACCAAGAGAAGGTGCCGATCATAGTTCAGTTCACCAGCCTGTTGTAATAGAAAATGTGCAAATGGGCACCAGGGCAGCTCCTCCGCATACAGTAGTCTCTGCACAGACTGCAGGCGAAAAGCCATAAGCCGCCCAGAGACATCAATGACTCCTTGGCCCCCCTCCTTTCGAGGGTGGTACATTATACTGGGCCGCAGCCAGTGGTAGCCACTCCAAAAAAAATCTATTAACTTCCTCTGGATGGCAGGGATCAGCTCCTTGGGTGGTTGCAGGGTAATGATTTTATGCCACAATCTCGCTGCAATCAGGTTATTGATAACAAGAACGTGGCCTCTGTATGAAAGAGACCGCAGTAGTCCTTTCCATGATTTTAAACGGTATGCGATTTGTTCCACACCTCCTTCCCAATTCCTCATTTCCATTTCATGGTTTCCAAGATAAACTCCAAGATATTTGACCCCGTCTGTTTTCCATACCAGATTTTGTGGGAGTGATGGTGGTGATATGACTGAGGGGTTACCTGAACTACACCACAAGGCTACACTTTTACTCCAGTTTACTTCACCAGAAGAGGCTGCAGAGAAGGCTTTTAAGCACTGCTGTACTGCAGCTACACTGCCCGGGCCTTTAAGTAAAACACAAACATCATCAGCATAAGCTGTTACGACAAATTTTAACCCCTCTACCCCCATATCCTGAGGCAATCGTTTCCTGAAAGATGCCAAAAGTGGTTCAAGGGCAATTGTGTACAACAGTCCCGAGAGAGGACAGCCTTGGCGGATACCCCGTCGAAAGGGAAAGGGGGAGCATAAGTTATTATTTACTTTCAACATACAGAAAGTGTTTGTATATAACAGTTTAACATATGTTGTGAAGGTTTCACCAAAACCCATCCCCTTAAGAACCGAAAACAAGTATGCATGCTCAACACGATCAAAAGCCTTTGTTTGATCCAGAAACAATAACCCAAAACTGGCAGGCACATACTTTTTACAGGAAATAATATCTCTTACCAGAAACAGATTATCATGCATGGACCGTCCAGGAACACAGTAGGTTTGATCCAGCTGTATGACAGAGCTGATCACCTCTTTCAGCCGATTCGCTAATACTTTAGACAAGATTTTGCAGTCAGTACACAGTAAGGAAACAGGTCGCCAGTTCTCAATGAGTTGAATGTTCCCAGGCTTCGGCAAAAGGCATACGACCGCCCTTCTACAGGACAGAGGAAGTTCTCCAGCACGAAGGCTTTCGTCAAGGACTTCAAGCAGATCGGGTCCCACAAGATTCCAAAATGTCTTCTAAAACTCTCCAGGCAGCCCATCAATCCCCGAGGCTTTACCATCTTTCAGGCCTCGCATGGCCGCTTCAAGTTCATCAGGTGAAATTAACGATTCCAGTGTGTGCTGCTTGTCCTCCTCGACTTCTGGGAGCCCAGCAATCAGCTCCTGTATCGCCTCACTGCTGATACTCTGGGCAGAATACAGGTCAGAGTAAAATGCTTTCAAGGCCGCTTTAATCTCCAGTTGGGAGGTAACCGTTGACCCATTAGCAGTACAGAGCTTATGAATTTTCTGCGAGTTTTTCACCGAATTCTCCAAGCTAAAGAAGTCCTTATTTGGCATATCCAAAGTCAAGTAACTCATCCTCATATGCACCAAGGTACCCATTGCCCGCTGCCTCACCATTTCGGTCAGTAATGACCTTTTTGTCCATAGTAACTGATCATATCCCAAATCTTTCCCAGCCCCATTATGATTCTGTTCCAATTCTGCAATTTCGACCTTTACTGAGTCAATTGAGAGACTTTGCATTTTTGTAGTAAACAGACTATACTGTTGACAAAACGTTTTAACTTGACACTTTGCAAGGTCCCACCATATGCGAAGGTTGGCATGCTCAAGCTTAGAGGACCGGATTTCCCCCCACACGGTTCGGAAGGCATCTTTAAATTTCTTATCACTGAACAACCGAGTATTGAGTGACCAGTACGCGCTACCTCCTGATGTCAGGGGTAATTTAAAGGACATTGCCACTAAATTATGATCTGAAAACCCTGTTGGGAGTATTTGGGTAGTGGACACCACATTCAGCATTGGCTTATTGATATAGATCCTGTCCAGCCTTGCCCTTGATATGACGCCATCATGACATCTGCACCATGTGTAGGCCCGTGAAGTTGGATGCTGCAACCTCCACACATCCTCAAAACAATAGTCCTTGATGAGGCTCGCTAACACCTTTGCAGAAGCGCCGTGGGGTTCATGTCCATTCCTGTCAACTGAAGGATCAATTGTACAGTTAAATTTCCCTGCGATACAGGTGAGAGCAGCTGGATCCAGTCCCTCTACAAAGTCCCGCAATGTGGAAAAGAATGTTCTTCTTTCTATAGGTTCACTTGGTGCATACACATTTACTATAATAAGCTTTTGTGTATTGCAGTAGAACTCCACCGCTATCAAATGTGCCTTAAAGACCTCCCTATAAATAACACTCTGAGTGGGAAGCCTGGGACTTAAGGCGATGGCAACACCAGCCTTGGGTGTGGAAACCCCACTCAGCCACCATTGCCCTTTAAAAAGTTTACACCATTCAGCTGCCAAATTGTTTGTGGCATGGGTCTCTTGCAATAGAATGACATCTGCTTTTACCCTCTCCATTGCCTGGATTGCTAGAATTTTTCGTAAGGGGGCACATCCCCCATTGATGTTCAGGGAGGCAATATGTATTTCTCGCATTGTCATTCTAAGGTGGTAGCTCACCCTCCGCCTGCAATTCCTTATTCGCCTTTGTTACTGCTTTACGAAGACGTTGAAATTGAGGCTCCGAGAGCATGGGATCATTTTTCTGTAAAAGAGGTTTCGAAACCTTAATGAAAGCTTGAACATCAGGGAAATGATCTCTAATTACAACATGACGTTGTCTAAACGTTTCGTTTAAGAAATCAATGACCTTCCCTTTTGTCACCTCTGCTTGCCTCACCTGCTCCTTCTGAGACTCACTCAGGGCAGCAAGACTGCATCCTTCCTCATCAGCCTCGACCCCACTCTCACCTAGTAGTGTGTCAGGTACTGGCACCTCATCTGTGTCATTGTCACCATGGTATTTTTGTTGCGTCTGCATGGCACCAACTACCCCATCGTTGTTGTCTGCCACCGACTTATCAATCTCTTTCTCATCATCTTCCGTTGAGATGAGGGTCCTTAACTGCTCGTCGCATGGTGCAGGGTGTCCACCATCACACACGGTGACACGCTCGGTAATGCTTCGATTCTCTTCATCCTGTGAAATGGGCAGATTCCCATCTCTACCTATTGCATTACCATTTTGCTCATGGTCATCAGGTTGGTCTGTATTACCATCTGCCTGCACAAGAACCATTTTGTTTCCTTTTCCTCCATTCTCATCGCTCGCAAGAGAGCGTTTCAAGTTTCTCCTCGACTCGGTCTCCATCAGCTTCACCTCCTCGAAGTCCCTTTGTTCTTGAGGTTGCAGCCTCTCCTCCACATATGGTTGCTCCACTACCATATGGGCTTCTCCACCAGCACCACTGTCACCCACACCCTGGTATTCCGGTGTTGACCTTTTTTCGACACCTGGCTCATCTACAGGGTCGTTCAAGTCATTTACAGGGGGGGGGGGGGGGTGCCCCAGCTGCTGCGGCGTAACTCTTCCTCACATCAGGACAATACTGCCGAGTGTGTCCGTATGCCCCACATGTATAGCAAATCAAGGTGTCAGTAGCTGCAAAGATCCGGTAATCATGATCTCCTATTTTAAAATTTATAGATATTGTTACGGACGCGGTTAAAGATGTTATATTTGCCGAGCGGAGGCTCCGCGACCGAACAGTTATTCCCCGACTCTAAAACCCGATTTACCCCAAACTTTGGCCAGATCGCGCCACCGCCATTCAATCGGGAAAACTCTAAAGCGACCGAATGCAAAGAGGAAAAGGAATAAGACGAGTAAAGGGTTGAAAATACTACTAAATTTATTTACTATTTACAGGCTCAAAATAACCAAGGAAGAAGGAAAGATAAGAAAATAATTTACAGAAGATATTAGAGACACAGTGCAACGCTAGCTTACCTACAGTCTTAATTAACCCAGGGACAGAACAAACAAGGACAGACTCACGCGGGGAATGATGATAGGACTGGCAGGAGGTGAATGGCTGGAGGGAGAGGAAGGTCCACGGGTACGGCAGCACAATCGGCGCGTTTAGCAGCCGTCGTTCTTTCGCGGCCCTGCTCAAGAACTGCCGTCAAGGCCCCAAGCTGCTGTGGCTGCTGCTGTGACTCGAGCTGCTGTAAATGCAGTTTCGGTGGCTCGAGCTGCAGCTCAACTCTGGACTTCTCTCGGACTCAACTCAAAGCGCCTCTCAATTGGACTCAACTCAAAGCGCATCTCTTGGACCCAACTCAAAGCGCATCTCTTGGACCCAACTGCTTGGACTCCCTCTCGTCTGCGCTTGGGAACGCCCCGCCGGCGGGTTATATAGGCCCCGCCCCTCAACCTTTTCGAACCTCCCCCAAACGTTCTCTCTCCGCCCTCTCAAGCCAAACCCCTGGCTCATGGTTGGTCGAGTGGGGCTGGCTCACTCCTCCCCTCTATGACGAGGTGGAGACACGCCTTTCTTCACCAACCCTGCCTCGTGGTCAATGGCGCCAATTGGAGGGGAGGTAATTGCCAATCGACGAAAGGGGGAATGGAGGTTTTGGGAATGGGAATGAAGGGAATCTATCTCTTTCACTGGTGCAATGGAGTATTTCAATTAATGGGAGACACAGCCTTACCCTAAAACACATAATAAGATATAACTATCGAACAGGGGTATTCTATGATTGGCTGACGTGTATGCTTTTGGACTAATTATGGGACGCCCTTTTTACCTTTATACAACTCTGGAGGCAGGAGGGGCCATATCCAACAATGTTCATCACCATCTCCAATATAATACAACACAATCAAAAAAATGCAATCCTCATATCCGCAACAATATGTTCAGCTGTTTTGCCTCATCCTTTAGTACGACGAAACAGAAACGTCTAAACGACTCTACATGCTTCAACCTTCCGTTCCTGGTTCGCAGGGGGACCGTGATAATTCGTGAGATGACAGTCCCATGCTCCCCTAATTTACGTAGGATTTCTTCATTCCTCAGAAAGGGCGGAACGTTACTTAAAATAACTTTAACCGCCGGCGTGTCCATGGACGATACCGGAACAAATTGGTCATTCCCCAACGTTAACCCGTTCTGCACCACGATGTCTGCAAGGCTAACTTGTGACACGAAAACCACCACTTTGTGGTTCATTCGAGACGCAGCACGAATGTTATTCACCCCGATCAAATCCCCGATTGCAAGTAGAACATCGTCCATTTGCACGTCTTCCGGCGGAACAAGGCACAGCCCGTGCTTACGCGATAACACCTCATCACTAACACGATCAGCAGTCCTTTGACTATTCCTATTAGCCATTTATCGGCAATAAACTAAACAAACTAAACAGTAACAATGCAATAAACTAACCAAGCAAATCAAAATTAATTAAATAAATAAATAATCGGCACGGTATAACCAACCCACGTTATAAATTAATACAGGTGGCTAACCGTTACCGTGCTGTCTCTCTCTCCCTCTCTTGTCTCAAGAGCAGAAGGGGAACACGGAGAAAACTTCACAACCACGTACAAGGACACAAATGGAGTGAAAGGAGGATAGGAAAGACCACCAACACAGCATCGTACTCACAGCTCAACACCCAGAGCCGCCATGATTACCACACCCACGCACGACTCACAACCATCCAGGAGAGAGAGAAAGAGAGAAAGAGAGAAAGAGAGAAACTGGTCAATGGGGTCAATGGGCGGCGTTCCACCTGGTCAACTGGTCCAGGGTGACTGGTCAATGGGTTCCCAGATACCTTCGCCAACCTCGCCGCAACCCCGCAAAGGAGCGCGATATCTTCTAGGACTCAGACGGCCAGCTTAATAGACGAGGGGATTAACCCCCCTCAGTAAGGGGAGCGCCGTACTCAGAGATCCGCAACAATTGGTAGTCAGGAGTTGGGATCTGGAACCTGGGACTAAATTTATTTAGACCAAATTTTGGACACCAATTGTGCTATTGGCCGCAACAATTGGTGTCGGGGAGTGGGATTGAAGCCCGAACCAAATTTTCAATCCACCTTGAAAAATTTGGTCGAAATTACGAGCGGCCGAAATCTAGTATTTAATATCCAAATTGAGTCGTGCCATGGATAATCAAGGCGAGCAGATGCCGGTGGGGGAGATAGAAGAGGGGTTAGAGTCAACCCAGGACCCCAGGGAGTCAGTGGGAGTAATGGAAGAGGAGGTTAAAGAAGGTGCGGTAGCGGGGGTTGCAGGTGCACAAAATGGCGGCGCCTCGCACATGGCGACGAGGGTCGAGCCCGCGGTGCCAACTGAATGGGACCATTTAATGGCACAATTGATGACATTTTTGACCCAGTGGGATGAAGAAAACAAAATGTATGCCATGGGGCTCATATCCACCAGGGAAATTAACAACATGGGTGTTTAAATGACTAATGAACTAAAAGAAATGAGTGCAGAGTCAGAAAGGGAGGAATCCAGGGGTAACATGGAAAAATTGGGGAAGGACATTGGGCGAGAAGGTCCCAAGGGTACGCGACGAGGTAACGCGACTCGAGGAGCGCGGGTTGAGCGAGGCGGAGCAGAGCGCGGTTAAAATGGCCGGGATAGAAATCGCGACCCTGGGTATGGGGAAGCCGGCGACCGCCGAGGTAGAAAAGGAAGTTTTATTCGGACCAGTGGTCGTCGAGGGAAAGGAAAAAGAAATCGAATCAATCAGAGAAATAATCGAAATTGGGATTGGAGAGACGGCAGAGGTAAAGCACTCGTGGAAGGGAGAAATGGAATATGCCCAAAGTCTGTATTCACATCATGATGCCGTACTTGCTGATCCTTATAAAGATTTGCAGGTGCATGTAGAGCGAAGAAGAAGAATCCCGAAGGTGAGTCGGGCTGTGTGTGGGGCGAAAAGATTTTTCGGCAAAGTGTTTGTCGCGAAAAGAATTTTCACGCGCTTGGGATCCCAGCGTACCGCGGGCGTTTGTGGGAGGTCCGTGGTGCGCTGTGTGAGAGAAAATGGCACGCGTGTGAGGAAAAAGTGTGCGTCAAAGAGTGAGTGTGTTACAAAGTATGGAAGTGAAACCGAGCGCGAGGGAGAATGCACGTCGGAGGGTATGTGCGAAACCGAGTGTACGGAGTGCGACACGGAGAGTGAGTTGGTTGTGGCGGGTGTGCGAGAACGCACACCTGAGTTGGTTGTGGCGCGTGTGCGGGAGGGCACATCGGAGCGCGTGAGTGGGTATGTGCAGGAGTGCACACCCGTGGTGAGTGTTACGGAGGACGTAACAGGGGAAGAAAGGTGTGTAACAGAGAGTGTGAGTGTGCCGAGAGAAGAGTGTGCATGGAGAGAGAGTGCGGTGATAGAGTGCAGAGAATGTATGGGTTGCATGAGAGGCGCTGAGACACCTGGATGTGTGATTGTAAAAGGGGTCTCGTATGCGTGTGAGCATGCGAGTAACGCATCCACGTTGACCGGGTTAGCGTCGAGCCCGACGTATAGCCGACGCGAGCTTCCAGTCGGTGCCAGGCAGTGTGTGCTGCGGGAGCAGGCGGGGATCGGTGTCGCATCGCTCCTCTTCGGAGCGCCTTGCACGATTCGGGACGGGCCCCGCCCTGCACGGTCGATTCCGAGCTTTGCCGGGCAAAGCGGGCGGCCCGGTTCGAGAGGAAGGAGGAGGGGTCGAAACGGTGCCCCCTTGTACTGGCGGCGTTCCACCTGGGCAAGGCTGGGCCATCGCGCATGGGAGCGAAAGGCCCTGTGTAGGGATGGTGCTTGGAGCCTTGGCCCAGACAAACCTCCTCCCCTGAACCAAATGCCGGACGGACTCAACCTACAGTAGACCAAAGCACCCGTATGCATTGCTCGGCTTTGCGAAGCCGAGCTTTGAAAATGCATGGACGCACCGAGAGGCTCGAGTATAGCGGACTGTGATGACGATAGTGTTATTGTTTGGAATTGATAGTGAATGAAATTGGGATGATAGTGGTATTGATTGGAAATTGATACCCAGTGTGGGGGGGGGGGGGGGTGGTATCTCTACCATCCCTCACACGATTTGGGGGCACATGAGCTATAGTTTATGGGGTTATGGCAGTGAAAACCAAGCCAGGGAGGGTTTGGATAATGTATAGGGATTTAGAAAGATGACCATAGGTAACTGTAGATTTAAGTAGCGACATCATACCTGTAGTAGGGGACGTAGATAGATTAGTTTGGATGATAACGACGTGGGATGTGCCATAGTATAGGGGATGACTGGGGGAAGCACTAAGTTAGAAGGAAAACCAGGTAGATCAGATGATGCAGTGTGTGTAGGAAGTGATTGAGCAGAGTATTGTGAAAGGTGCGATTGTGCATTGAGTTGAGTGTATTGTATTGTATTGAGTGAATGGTCCTGGAGGGAAGGAGGGTGCAAGTGCCACCAGGTGTGCAAGTGCCACCAGGTGTGCAAGTGCCACCAGGTGTGCAAGTGCCACCAGGTGTGTGGGCACAAGGTGTGCAAGTGAAAGTACAGGTGAATGAAGAATGGTTGTATGGTAGGATGGTCTGGAATGAATGGAGTACGGAGTGGATGGTGTGGAGTGAGTAGTGTGGAATACGTGGAGTGGAGTGGTTGGTGCGAAAGGAGTGGATGGGGAAGGATGGACCCGTTCACGAATACCTGGGGAGGGTAGTTTAAAAGTAGCTAGAGGGAGTAGGTAAATTGTGGTTGGATATTGGCATCTGTGGTGCGAGTAGTTGCACAGAAGTGTTGTGTTGGGTGCATTAGTGGAGTACATTGGCTGGGTGTGTGGCCTGTTAGTGAGTGTGATTGGTTGAGCACTCTGCCACTGTTAGTCTGTCGGCCAGGTGAGGCCGCAGGTAGGCTCTGGGAGCCAGTAGTGTTCAATGGGGCCCGAGGATCCAGAGGATGGACCCGGGTCGCCAGAGAGGGCGGTAGGGGGTGAGAGCGCCAGAGGGCCTTCCCCAGGTAGGTTAGGGTAAGGAGCAGGTAAGCTCAGGAGAAAACTACAGTGGCAGAGGTGTGCAGGTGAGCGGACCTGCTGGGAGCGCCACACGACTCAGCCCTGAAATTGTGCGAGGGCACAGGGAGTAGGATCGGGGGAGTGAGACCCCAAATTGGTGAGCACCACAGTTGTTCAATGGGAGTTCGTTTCTTAGAACCACATCGAGTAAAGATGGCCAATGGTTTGGCAGGGAGAGACCCCGGGTAGTGTAAAGTGTGTTAATGTCATTCAGAAGGTAGTTTAGGATTGGAAGTCTCTTCACACCATCTGCATCCACTCACCAGGGTGATAGGACTCCACACCACCGGTTTGTGCAAGTGTCTGGGATGTAAGACGCATCATGACGTGGGGGTGACATTGTGCTTGTTATTCCATCTTTTCCTCCTTAGGAGGCATTGATGATAAATTGATTGATGGCAAATTTGGTTTAGAGGGATTGATAACGAATTTGGATTAGGGGAGATATGGGGAAGACAGGACGTAGCGACGGATTTGTAAATTGTGTAAATACGGGGTAAGGGCAAGGGTAGATTAGGTGACAGGGGGGGGAGGGGCGTACGGTAGGGATGAGCTTTCTCAGCTCGCTCTCCTGCGCACCTCACCTCTGCATTACCTTGTGTTGCTGTGTACCCTTGCGATCTTGCCCTGCTGCTTGCTTGTCCTCCTTCCCCCACTCATGGATTTGTTTATTTTGGGCCCGGGGGGAGTGTGCAGGTGCCCGCAGTTGTGTGCCCACACCCTCGCTGCTGCCTGGCTGGACCGGTACCACACTTATGGACCGCATGTTGTTGTGACCGAGCACCACCATATGGACCACAGGTCTGTGGCCGAGCACCACATTCATGGACCCCACGTTTTGGGGCCTGGCATCGCTGCTGGGAATCTTGCTTGCGGACCACGGTCACGGTGGCACCTATGCCAAGCAGGTGAACCACCTTCAGTTGGCCCCTGCTGGCCCTAATTTTAAAAAGTGGAAGCGGTTTTGTGCCTTTTTTAGATTTCAAATAGGCCGCAAGCAAAGAAGTCACCCAGAACCATCGGCCCAGCAGCCATCGGCCCACCAGAGAAGACGTCGGACGCCATTGACATTGACATTGATTATTGTGTTGAACTGTGCACTCGATGGTGCTGACTGTGCATTTTCATTGGTGGTGCAATCCTCTCTTTGGTGCTTTTTGTGCATGTTGGTGCTTATTGGTGCTGGTGGTATCGGTGCAGTGCAGTGTATGCCTTTCCTCTTTTCAAAACATCTTCTTTTGTTTCCCAAAAGACAGGTCCTGGATTCGCGTTGTAAATACCAAGTAGTGTTCTTGTAAATAATGCTCCCCACCATCAATGTTTAGCTTGAGAATTAATTCCGTGATTCGGTTATCCTGTGGGTGTGAATCTGATAGATATAATGCAACGCAGCAGGCGGGACATACTTAGTTGTTTTAAAATGTCGCACTCAGGGTGAAGTTAATAGTAGAGGGTTACCACACCTGAGTGTCACACTAAGTTAAAGTTCTGTCGGGCCGGGCGGCCCTGGAGGTAATGAGGGTGCAGTGTTGTGGTTTTTAGAACCCTCCACTTTGTAAATATCTGTAATATTCCCTTATAAATAATCCCCTGTAAATATTCCCATTTTTGGTGTAAAGGTCAAAGGTCGCACCCTAGTTAGGCCATGAGCAACACGTAGCACACCATAGGCTTCTTCTTTAGTTATTTCATTAGTATGTGTTTCAGGTAAGGATCTGTTCCCAATAGTTGAATCTGCGTTGTATTAATTAAATAAGAGTAGGCCCCCTTGTCAATTCATATTACGGCGAAGCCTTCCTCCAAATTGTGTTCCTTGGCTTGCCAGTAGCGTTCGCTGCCTGGCTCAAGCCGCCATTGAACACAAGGTCAGGCTTGGAGAAGAAGGGGGCGGGGCGGCAAGAACGAGGTGTGGCCACGTCAACTCACCACCAGGGCGTGGCCGGTAAGCCCCCACCGGCCAACCAGGGCTGAGGTGAGCTCGTTAATAGGCGTGGCTCGATGAAGCGCGGCTTGATTCCTAAGCGGGTTATAAAAGCGCAAGCGCCAAGCCCTCTCACAGAGATGCGCCAGGGAGAGGGAAGGAGTCAAACCTAGAGAGATGCGCGAGGGGAGGCCATTGATGAAGAACTGCGCAGGAGACCATTGCGATTGAGAGAACAGCGCAGAGACGGCGGATGATAAGAACACTGCGCAGAGGATCGCTTGGAACCATCGTTTGATACGAACTGCCGTTTGGTTTGAGAGCGTTCGGCACGCTATACGCACGCAGCATTCCCGCCCCTCGCATATGTAAGGTCCGGTCGTGCGCCAACGACACGCAAAGCTGCCTGTCATTCTTCGCGGCGGACCCGGAGCCTGGAACCATCTGCTTGACCCTTCTCCTTCGACCTGCTATTCCCCATTCGTGTAAGTGTGTTTGTACTGTCCTGGGCGTGTGATAATATAAGACTGTTTAAGGCTGCCCTGTGTCACTGCTTCTTCTTCTTCTTCTTGTATATTCCCTTCTTTCATTTCCTCTTTGGGTTTCATGTACGTAATTAATAAATTATATTTGTTCTTGCTTTAGTTTGGTTCCTCTCATCCAATCGCTTGCGTCCTGTCCCCAATTGGATATCGGTGGCACTATATAGGAACCGCTCAGAATCGGGTTAGTCTTTCTGCTAACGGCTCGAGCTTCGGATTGCTAAACCGCTCGGCAAAATTCCATCTTGTCCGTGGCTCGGGCAAAGTAGCACCCTGCTTTGCGGCGAGGTTGGCGAAGGTATCTGGGAACCCATTGACCAGTCACCCTGGTCAATCTCAACCCCACAAAAGAACACGATATCTTCTAGGACTCGGATGGCCAGCTTAATAGACGAGGGGATTAACCCCCCTCCCTCCCCCCCTCGGTAAGGGGAGCGCCGTACTCAGAGATCCGCAACAATATAATATTATATTATATTATATTATATTATTGTTATTATTATTGTTATTATTATTATTATTATTCTTAGGATTAGGTTACGATTAGATTAGGTTAGGTTTCGGATTAGGATAAGGTTAGGTATTATTAGATTAGCTTATTAGGATTAGGTACTTAGTAATTGATGATTTTAATCAAAGCTTGGGTCAATCGGATTAAAATTGATGATTTTTCAGATGAAAATTCATGATATTAGAAATTTGACCTCGAGATGACCTTTGACCTCAAAATCAATGGGCTTCTTCCTCATGACGAACTCTACCATCTGGTGACGTTTCGTGATGATCTGTTTGAAATTGTGACCTGCAGGTGATTGATAAACAAACACAAACAGACAGACAAAATAACGCACAAGACCAACCAATGTACTTGAAAAATCTTCAACTTTGCAAGTAATAAATGTTACAATGAATATTTATTTGGTGTGAAAAGCAAGGAAATCGAAATGAGGCCGAAATCATTTCGTCATAATTAACACTAATACTGTCGTATAAGCTTACACGAATGCTGATTTTTTAAAAATTGGCAAGTTGTCTTTTCTTGGCGTAACTGGTTCACAAAAATCAACGATTGAAACGTCCCCAGAGGAGCTTTCACACATTTATCCGAGTCATTTGATTGTAACGTTTCATTGGTGGTCAATCACTGGAGGTTTATTTCAACCATACACAGACGTTTGAATGCCCCACTCCCCACACCAAATAAACAAAAACACACATACAGTCACACACACACACGCAGTCATACACACACCCCCACACACAAACAAACACACACACACACTTTTTCTCTCACACACTCTCTCTCACACACACACACACACACTCTCTCGCACTCACTCACTCACTCTCACTCTCTCTCTCTCTCTCTCTCTCTCTCTCTCTCTCTCTCTCTCTCTCTCTCTCTCTCTCTACCCCGACTGTCCCGCTTCATGAAATTACGCACACAGTGAAACTTACTCTGCACAATTTCATTCAAAAGTGCCAAATATCCTCTTCTATTGATAGGATTTTAAAAGTAGCTAAACCTACAGTGCATTCAGACCCTTCACTTTTTTCACATTTTGTTATGTTGCAGCCTTATGATGAAATCGTTTAAATTCATTTTTTCCCTCATCAATCTACACTCAATACCCCATAATGACAAAGAGAAAACAGGATTTTAGAAAGTTTTGCAAATTTATCACATATCACATTGACATAAGTATTCATACCCTTTGCTATGACACTTGAAATTGAGCTCAGGTGCCTCCCATTTCTGTTGATCATCTTTGAGATGTTTATACACCTTGATTTGACTCCACCTGTGGTAAATTCAATTGATTGGACATGATTTGGAAAGGCACACACCTGTCTATATAAGGTCTCACAGCTGACAATGCATATCAGAGCAAAAACCAAGCCATGAGGTCGAAGGAACTGCCTGCAGAGCTCAGAGACAAGATTATGTCGAGGCACAGATCTGGGAAAGCCTACAAAAAAATTCCTGCTGCATTGAAGGTTCCCAAGAGCACAGTGGCCTCCATAATTCTTAAATGGAAGAAGTTTGGAACAACCAGGACTCTTCCTAGAGCTGGCCGCCCGGCCAAACTGAGCAATCGGGGGAGAAGGGCCTTGGTAAGAGAGATGACCAAGAACCCGATGGTCACACTGGCTGAGCTCCAGAGATCCTGTGTGGAGATGGGAGAAACTTCCAGAAGGACAACCATCAGTGCAACACTCCACCGATCTGGGCTTTATGGCATAGTGGCCAGACGGAAACCTCTCCTCAGTGAAAGCCACATGAAAGCTTACTTGGAGTTTGCAAAAAAGCACCTAAAGGACTCTCAGACTGTGAGAAACAAGATTCTGTGGTCTGATGAAACCAAGATTGAACTGTTTGGCTTCCGTCTGGCCACTCTGCCGTAAAGCCCAGATCGGTAGAGTGTTGCAGTGATGGTTGTCCTTCTGGAAGTTTCTCCCATCTCCACACAGGATCTCTGGAGCTCAGCCAGGGTGACCATCGGGTTCTTCGTCACCTCTCTTACCAAGGCCCTTCTCTCCCGATTGCTCAGTTTGGCCGGGCAGCCAGCTCTAGGAAGAGTCCTGGTTGTTCCAAACTTCTTCCATTTAAGAATTATGGAGGCCACTGTGCTCTTGGGAACCTCCAATGCAGCAGAATTTTTTTTGTAGGCTTCCCCAGATCTGTGCCTCGACATAATCTTGTCTCTGAGCTCTGCAGGCAGTTCCTTCGACCTCATGGCTTGGTTTTTGCTCTGATATGCATTGTCAGCTGTGAGACCTTATATAGACAGGTGTGTGCCTTTCCAAATCATGTCCAATCAATTTAATTTACCACAGGTGGACTCCAATCAAGGTGTAGAAACATCTCAAAGATGATCAAGAGAAATGGGAGGCACCTGAGCTAAATTTCAAGTGTCATAGCAAAGGGTATGAATACTTATGTCAATGTGATATTTCAGTTTTTTCTTTTTAATAAATTTGCAAAACTTTCTAAAATCCTGTTTTCTCTTTGTCATTATGGGGTATTGAGTGTAGATTGATGAGGGAAAAAATGAATTTAAACGATTTCAGCATAAGGCTGCAACAGCCTGGCGTTGGCTTAGCGGTTAGGGTGCCGGCTTGGGATCCTAGGATCCTGGGTTCGAATCTCGGTCGATTGCTGAATTAACGCCAGGGGGGTTGACTCAGCCTGTCATCCTTCCGAGGTCGGCAAATTGAGCACCAGCTTGCTCGGATGAATGATCCCGGTGTGCACCCCGATTCAGAATAGGCTCCCTGTATCCCTGCACATCGTAAGAGCGTGACCAAGGGTTGGCGTCAGGAAGGGCATCCGGCCACAAAACCATTTAGTAAGGGCATTTTATGAGATATTTCACAAATCTGTTAACTAAATTGTTACCAAAAAATTTCTTCACCAATATGTTTGTAAAGGTGTGTAATAACATGTGTTAAAATGTTGAAGTTCAACTCCCGTGGGAAACCCAGAAAAAAGCTGTTGAATTCGGGTACTGAAAAATTATTTTCGAGAATTTTATTTTTTTTAATCGGCCCTTAAGTAACTTGTGAGGGGTCAAATAAGGGTTTTTCATGATTCTGAGTTGATTGTTAACATTTATATTTTCACTTTTACATTTACACACAAAGTAGCTTTTATTTCACATACATATATAATACTCAAGAGTTATTTCTCATTCACAATGTCAGAAGTTTCAACAGTCATGGTCTATGTCTTCTTCAGACTCAACAACATCATGACTGCAGTTTCTGCATGTAATGCCATTACAGACTCCACAGGCCGAGATGCACGTGACCCCATTCTTCTTGCAGCTGCATCGCCGGTTGCTGCAATCTCCATGACAATTACAGCTCGTGAACTGCAATAGCTCCTCAGGAGCCGTGGGGTCCAGTGTTGGAACTGGCTCATACCCATGCACACCTATTGTCCATCCATAGTCACTGGGGTTCAGAGACATGCCCTGTAGAAGGATCCAGTCCCGGGTCTGCAGGTAGGCACGGAGTGAATGTTGTGCAGCTGCACCCTCTGTTGGAGGTAGAGTCTCTGGTTTGATCACTCCTGCCGCTGCCTTCCTTGAGAACATGTTGTACCGAATTTCACCCAATGTAGTATCCCCGCTGCCCAGAGTGTGTCACCTGGAGTGAGGAGTGGCTGATCATGAGCCAGGGAGGAGGAAAGCTCAGCGAGGGGGAGAAACATGATCGCGTTCGTTCCTATCTGTTTCCTGTTCGTAAATGGAATAATCTTTACTTCAGTTCCTCTCAGGATCTTAGCTTTGTCGAGTGCCTTCAACTTCATCCGGGGGAAAGCTGCTGTTGTCTGTGGATCTGGCAAAGGTGGTGCCGGAGAGGTGACTTCGATCCAACCCATTGAGTGAAAGGGAGTGTTTCCGTGAATAGAGACAATGTTTAAATCTATATTGTCTCCAACAAACTGAGTGACTGCATTGTTTGTTTCCCCAACCTCCATAAAGACCACCTGATCATTACTTGACAATTCACTTTCACTGGCTGGCACTTTGGCTGTCATCACTGATTTATCCTCAAGCGCAGCATCAACCGCAACCTCATCATTGATCTGTTCATCGGTTTCCTCCACCATGGTGTCAAGAGTGCCAGAAGTATCTGGAACATCATCTCCACTCCTACTATTAAGGAAGCAGTATTTGTAGTTTTGTGTCTCCGTGTAAGACTCAGTGTATCCCAGCCGGTGGAACTTGTTGAGCATCCATTTTGACCCAAATCTATGATCAAGTTGTATGGCAAGCCCCATTTGGTGTGGCAATACTCCAGACCGAGGTCGACAGGCCTTAATAAAATTCTGCCGCCAAACGGCAACTCTTTCGTCTGTCTTGACAATCGGTCTCAAGAACATCTGAAGGCTTGCAGGAACAAGTGTCAGCTGACTATCGATGTCAGTCATACTGTGTGTGGTGGGGTATGACTTTGGACGTAAATCAATCAAGGCAATATCATTGGATATGAACTTGAGTGCCGTCTTTATGATCTGAGTCTTCTCATCTCCATGGTCAAGATTAGCATGATGCCCTCGCAGAATATTGTCGGTGCCATCTTTGAGACAGAGTACATCTGCCCTTCTTTCCTGTGTTGTGAAATACAAGGTGTCTTCGTATTTCTCTAGAAGTTTTATCTTTAGCCAATGCTTTGAATAAGAAAGGCTCTTCTCTGGTGACTGATCAAACTCCTGCAGCTTTTCATGGACTTGGTCCATGTTCATTACCCCATGCTCTAATTCTGAGTCTAACCATTCGCAGAATTCAATAAAAACTGCCTCTCGCTCCTCATCAATACTCCTCTGTCCTCTCTTCCTTTTTCCTTCCTCATCAGTCTTGGACAAACTGTCACCTCTCGCAAACATAAGTTTGCATCGCAAATGGTACAGTGTTTCTTCTGCTACCAAGTCATTGATCCCTTCCAGGCGTCCAGTGACTTCAGTGCCCCAGTCATCCCCGTGACTCCGTGCTGTCTTCAGCAAGCTTGCCTTCAGTGTATCTGCAGTCAAATTATCTGGCACTCTGTATTTCTTTCTAGCTTGTGCTGGATTATTTTTGTAGAGCTGGGCTGGTTGGTTGCAAAGAATGCATACATCCTTATACAGGAGGTCAACTGACTGTGATCTTCTAGAACTGCAGCCAGTTGATGAACTGAACTCACAAGTAGGGCGTCTTCTCTTCAACTTTGATGACTCTTTCTCTGTCTTTGATGCTTGAGCTGACTTCTTGGTGGTTGCAACAAAGTTGTTGTACAGATAATTTTTACACTTCTGGTGGTACCTCAGTTTTCCTTCCTTTTGAGCCTCCTTCATACGTTCCACAACAGTAACATTTTCGACAGTTTCTGCTTGTTTCAATAAAGTTGAGTATCCCTTTGGAGTTGCCTGTATGAGCCTTTCAGCTGGTGTATCCGAGCGTGCACAGATGAAGCAATTGAGCACAGGTGGAGTAACGTCTTCATCCATATTGCTAGACTCCATGTCCTGCAAAGTAGAAAATGAGATATATTTAGAAATTATTTTTCCACAAAGGAGTGTCTGTGGTGAAATATAAATGTTAACAATCAACTCAGAATCATGAAAAACCCTTATTTGACCCCTCATAAGTTACTTAAGGGCCGATTTAAAAAAATAAAAATTCTCGAAAATAATTTTTCGGTACCCGAATTCAACAGCTTTTTTTCTGGGTTTCCCACGGGAGTTGAACTTCAACATTTTAACACATGTTATTACACACCTTTACAAACATATTGGTGAAGAAATTTTTTGGTAACAATTTAGTTAACAGATTTTCATATGTTTCCCTTACTAATTGCCTCAAACAGTGAACCATGATTGTCATGGGGCCCGCAAGGCTAACCCCCGCTCTAGCGGGGAAAAATGGCCTTAAAACGATCATTCATTCATTCATAACAAAATGTAAAAAAAGTGAAGGGGTCTGAATACTTTCTGAATGCACTGTATATTCGTTATTACCCTATGCCTATAGTAAGTAGATCTTTGGTAACAGATACATTAACCATGTTGAATGTGAAACAGAATTGCATATATATAAATAGAGATGTTCCAAATAAATACACGCAATGATTCAGTATGTATACATTATTTACTGTCTTTTAAATAAGGAATAATTATCATGCATATTAATCAAGTGCAAAAACATTCACCCATTGTATTAAGGAATATTAATTTACTGTATTTCAATAAAGTTGGGGTTCTCATGGCAAACGATGAACGTTTTTGTGACTATACTTGATACAGAATAACTCAGCAGAGGTACAGGTACATATTGTTGCGTCAACGGATCAGATTAACGTCTCTCTTCACGCCCAGTGGTCTTTTAACCATCATGGATGGGCAAGCGATCTCCAAATTCACACTGCGTTCTTTTAATAATTTAAACTACCTTCGTTTACCAATTGACACCCCCGAATATTCAATTAAATGCTAGCCGAAACTGGCGGTTGCTTGAGCACGGAAAAGCAAGAAGGCAGGAAGATATTTCTTTACAAACTAGAACGGCACTCAGTGGAGAACATACTTTTTGTATCCCAGAACAGTTTACATTTTGTATCCCAGAACAGTTTACGTTTTGTATCCCAGAACAGTTTACATTTTGTATCCCAGAACAGTTTACATTTTGTATCCCAGAACAGTTTGTTTTGTATCTCAGAACAGTTTACGTTTTGTATCCCAGAACAGTTTACATTTTGTATCCCAGAATAGTTTACGTTTTGTATCCCAGAACAGTTTATGTTTTGTATCCCAGAACAGTTTACGTTTTTTCCCCAGAACAGTTTACATTTTGTATCCCAGAACAGTTTACGTTTTGTATCCCAGAATAGTTTACATTTTGTATCCCAGAACACTTTACATTTTGTATCCCAGAACAGTTTACATTTTGTATCCCAGAACAGTTTACATTTGTATCCCAGAACAGTTTACATTTTGTATCCCAGAACAGTTTACATTTTGTATCCCAGAACAGTTTACGTTTTGTATCCCAGAACAGTTTATGTTTTGTATCCCAGAACAGTTCACGTTTTATATCCCAGAACAGTTAACATTTTGTATCCCAGAACAGTTTACATTTTGTATCCCAGAACAGTTCACGTTTTATATCCCAGAACAGTTTACATTTTTTATCGCAGAACAGTTTACATTTCGTATCCCAGAACAGTTTACGTTTTGTATCTCAGAGTAGACGAGAAAATCACAATACAGAATCACATTTAATCAAAATCAATCACAGGAATCACCATAGGTCCAGTCTTTCATACCCTGATCTACCCCTCCTTTTTGGTCATGTCACTCAATGGTGAAGAATCACTTTAAAAATTCTACTAGCCGGATCCGGATCCGAATCTTCACCAAAATTTAAACGATTCTTCCTTGTCACGCACACAACATGTTCACCAAGTTT
Source organism: Myxine glutinosa (assembly GCF_964187855.1). NCBI lineage: Eukaryota > Metazoa > Chordata > Myxini > Myxiniformes > Myxinidae > Myxine > Myxine glutinosa. The sequence goes on along the minus strand of NC_136267.1, from coordinate 163,876,516 downwards.
CGTCCAAATCCGTCCATAACTTTTTGAGATATCCTGCTATGTATAGTTTTTGGCCTTATCTCCCAATGGTCAAGAATCACTTAAAATTTTAAAAACTCTCATATCCGAATCCATAATCAGATCTTCACCAAAATCGAATCCAATCGTCCTTCTCAGACACCTAACCCGACCGGTCCAAAAGTTTCGTCCAAATCCGTCCATAACTTTTTGAGATATCCTGCTAAATATCGTTTTTGACCCTCCTCCATCCCCTTCCTCACCTCAAACGGCCACACGGCTGATTCCGCACGTGCAAAAGCTGAATACCTCAACTCTGTGTTTGCCTCTAAATGTTGTGTCCCAAACCCATCCCTCTCTGTACCCACCGGACCCAGTCGTACCCAGCTGCTCCTGGACTCTGTGCCCTTTCCTCCTGACAAGGTGGAAAAGTTTCTGTCAACCCTCGACTCTGATTCTGCAACTGGACCTGACGGCATCAGCCCACGGGTCCTAAAATCCTGTTCTTCCGCTCTTTCATTCCCTCTCTCTGTTCTCTTCACCCTCTCTTTTGCTCAAGGTCATCTGCCATCTGCTTGGAAATCTGCCAACATCACCACTTTGCACAAAAAAGGTGAAAAAACAGATCCCAGCAACTACAGACCAATCAGCCTTCTCCCAATTATCAGCGAAGTCATGGAATCCATCATTGCTTCAGATATGAAATCTTTCCTCTTCTCCAATGGCTTGATCTCTGATCATCAATTTGGTTTCAGACCTGGTCACTCTACTCTGGACATGCTGCTTCTGCTTTCTCAACAATGGATGGAGGTCCTCAATGCCAAACAGGAAATTAGAGCTGTCTCCCTTGACATATCACGTGCCTTCGATACGGTCTGGCACCCCAATCTGCTCACCAAACTCTCCTCTTTTGGTATCCATGGAAATCTCCACGCATGGCTGGCGGACTTCCTCTCTAGTCGTAGTCAACGTGTGGCCCTGAATGGGTTTCTCTCATCTCCTCTTCCTGTTCAGGCTGGAGTTCCCCAAGGCAGTGTTCTGGGCTCTGTGCTTTTTCTGGTCTTCATCAATGATCTCTCTGACTCTCTTGAAAATCCTCTCTATCTCTTTGCTGATGACTCTACTCTCTGTCGCTCCATTCTTCATCCCTCAGATCGGCAGTCTGCAGCCTCCTCACTCTCTGCAGACATGGACAAAATCACAGACTGGGCATACAAGTGGAACATGTCTTTCAATCCTGACAAATCTCACACTCTTACGATGTCTCTCCGAAAAGACCGACTGGACAACCCTCCCATCCACTTTCTGAATAATCCTCTCCAAGAAGTTCTGTCACTCAAGCTTTTGGGTCTCACTATCTGCCATGATCTTTCCTGGGAAAACCACATTTCAAATCTGGCCTCCAAAGCCAGTCGCCAACTGGGCATCCTCCGTCGTGCGAAGTCCTTCCTTGGCACACCTGAGCTCCTCACCACATACAAGGCTTTCATCCGCAACTCAATGGAATACTGCTCTCCCCTCTGGGCTGGTGCACCTGCCTCACACCTAGCTCGTCTTCACGCTGTTGAAACCAAAGCGTTCAGAATCATTGGAATCTCCCGCGATGAAGCTAACTCCAAGGGCCTCTCACTCACTCACCGCAGGCAGGTTGGTGGTCTTTCCGTCTTCTACCGACTCCTCTCTCGCCTTGCCCCCCCCAGCTCTCTCTGGGCTCTGTCCAGCAAATATTCCTACAGGTCGCACAAGATCTGCCTGCAACCCTCTTATGGTTAAACTGCCAAAATCAAGACTCTCTGCTCACCTTCACTCCTTCATTCCTCTTTTCTCCCGCCTCTGGAACAAACTCCCTCACTCTCTTCAATCCCACTGCACCCTCCAGGTCTTTAAAACAGCTGTTCACCACCATCTCTTATCTTCCCCCATCCAAAACATTGATCTTTTCTATCCCCGCTAATTTCACCCCAATTCCACTTTTTTGAAATACCAACTTCTGTCCTGGAAGTCCTTGGTGTCCTTGTGTTTGATACTTCTGCCACCCCCTCCCCCCAAGCCCTCTCCCTCCCACACATCTCCCTGCTCTTAAATGTTGTGTGCCCTCAAGTGTTTGTGTGCTCCTTCTCTTATCTTCCGCTCCCTCTTTTTATATATTTTGTTTGTCTGGCTGATTTGTTTGTGAAGTAAATGTCAGCTCTTTCACGAGCCTCGATTCAGTATACAAAAATAATTATAATAATAATAATCTCCCAATGGTGAAGAATCACTTAAAAATTCTACTAGCCGGATCCGAATCCGGATCTTCATCAAATCTAATCATTTTGTCCTTGTGACTTACGCAACATCTCTGCCAAATTTCGTCCGAAACCGTCCACAACTTTTTGAGATATCTTATTCACAAACGGACAGACAGACAAACAGACAGGGGTGAAAACATAACCTCCATCCACCTTTGGTGGTGGAGGTAATAATGGTTTATTATGAAAACAATACAGGCGATAAGAGAAGACATAACACCATGAATAAACAGAACAGATCTGGTGGTCGATAGACACAAATAGGGCAGAAGTGAAGTTATGGACAAGAATGGCACGAAACTCCGTTAATGGCACCAAATTACCAGATTCAACCAAGGAACAGGTGATGACTTCAGCTGGCACAAGCTGGTCTTGCTGCAGGAAGGGGTCGTCGACTCGCTGCGTGTGGGGTTTGTGAGGGTGGCCGCGGGGTGGGGAAGAAGGAAGAAGCTTAACGATAGGAGACCTGTAGATTACTTTTAGGGTGGAGGAGTGCGGACGGAGGGGCGATGAAAAGAATGATTGTTTTTAGTGAATTAATTTTACACAAGATACAAAAAGTCTTCCAAAATGTAACACCTCTGTCTCTTATGAACAATTCTGGTCAGAAGAGAAAGATGTTCAAACAAATTTAATCCTGCATAGCATTTTCATTGCCCTGCCGATAGAACCTAAATGCCTCATATATTGAGCTAAAAAAGAAATCTTGAAATTTGATTTGTCACAAGGACAAAATCTTGAAAAAAGAAAATTTGAGATCTCGCGAGATCTTGATCGGGGCGGTCACGGATTTTCGAAGCTGTTCCACGATCTTCACGCATGCTCGAAGCTAAGTCATTGTCACATTTGTATTCTTGTCTAAACTGTTTATCTTACGTGTGTGTACCTTTTAAGTGTCCCTCGGAAGTTTTATCGGGGTTAATCTTTCATACCTGTAAAAAATAGTCGAGTATCTCGTGCCGTGCGCGGCCACACGGCCTAGTTGTTGAAGCTTCCGACCTGGAGGCTTGGTTTCTCTCCGGGCATCCAAAGTGGTTATTTTTTCATTTGTGTGTTTGTCAAATTTCAACTCGTTACTTTATCGTCCATGCTTTATTGTTTGTTTATAGTTAGTTTTGGTTTGAATTTCCTGTAACTCGTAATTAATTAATCCTGTTCTGCGCCTCGTGTGCGGCCTTGTACCCCTGTCGGTGTTTGTTAACTTAAGTCCCCTACATCGTGTTTTGCTTGGCTCTCAGTTTTTCCCTTCTACACCGAACGTAATACTCTCTGTCTAACGTTTTAAATCCCCACCCCACCCCACCCCACCCCCCCTCACCCCACGCCCCCCCCCCCAAAAAAATAAAAAAAACATTTATTTTTCCTTTCTCCACGTGTGTCGTTGTCTCATCCTGTACTTTCTGTCCAGGTGTATCGCGGTGCTTTTCGCCCCGCCCCCATTATCTCCTTGCCATCCACCTTTTGCCCTGTTCACGTGACTCGTGGTGGTCCCTCTCGGCCCTCCCCCCGTTGGTATTTTGTGCATATAAGATTGTTCACGGTTCTGTTTAAATATTATTTTAAATATGTTTAACCTTTCCCCTTCAGTGGTTTATTCAGTGGTATATTACAACACGCTATTTTTCTTCCTATTTAAAAGGCTTTTCTCAATTTCCTCTCCAACTCATTCCACGTCAAAAAAAAGAAATTCAATATCTTATACGTCTCCCTCACTACATGGTCTAAATTCACATTCATTCCATCCCTCCTCCATCGTTCTGAATCGGATTGCTAACTTGAAAATCAAAACAAACCCAATTTGTTATCAATGTTCGTCTTTCATTAATCATCCACTTTCTAAACTCCCCTCTTGCCCCTCCCCTCCAAATCCCCCCCCTTGCACCTACACTCCTAAACTCCCCCCTTTCCCCTCCACTCTTAAACTCCCCCCTTGCCCCTCCACTCCTGAACTCCCCCCTGCCCTTCCCCTCCTAAAGTCCCCCCTTGCCCCTCCCCTCCAAATCCCCCCCCTTGCCCCTCCACTCCTGAACTCCCCCCTTGCCCTTCCCCTCATAAACTCCTCCCTTGCCCCTCCCCTCCAAATCCCCCCCCCCCATTGCCCCTACACTCCTAAACTCCCCCCTTGCCCCTCCACTACTAGACTCCCCCCTTGCCCCTCCCCTCCTAAACTCCCCCCTTGCCCCTCCCCTCCTAAACTCCCGCCTCACTCCTCCCCTTCAAAACTCCCCCCCAACTCCTCCCATTCAAATCTCCCCCCATACCATCCCTCTCAAATTCTCCCTCCTCCCCCCTCCTCAAAGTTGCCTCCTCCCCACCTCGTCTCCCTTCTATCTCATGCCTCCACCCCCCCCAACCTTCTACTGTCCCATGCCCCCCTCAAACAACCCCTCACTCTGCCTCATCCCTTCACCACCAAACCTTTCATCCTCCTCATCCTTCCTTTTCTTGGAACTCTTCTGTAATCTCTGACACACTATCAACTGCTCTCCCTACCTCCCCCTCTCATCCTTCATCTTACCCTACTCCTCCCCTCCCCTGTCCTGTACCCGATGCTCCCCCTCTCTCTTCTTTAACGGTATGGACCTCAAACATCCGGGGCCTTCGCTCAAACCTGACTGATCTCTCCATACAGGTTGCTTCTAACAATCCAGACTTGATCTGCTTAACAGAGACTTTCCTCCTTCAAGATGTCTCTGATTCCTCAATATCTCTTCCTGGTTACTCCCTCTTCCGGTATGATAGACCTGAGCCTCGTCCTGGTGGTGGGGTGGCTATCTTTATCAAAAACTCTCTTCCTCATTCTCCTTGCACTGCCCTCTCTCCTCCTCACCCCCTGGAGTACCTCTGGCTACGGCTTCCTCTCCGCTCCCACCTTTTGTTCATATGTGTTCTGTACCGTCCCCCAAACAGTGATGACTCAATTTACATTTCACTCTCTGACAACATGGACCAACTTCTATCCACTCATCCCAACTCTCTCTTCCTCATATGTGGTGACTTCAACTCTCATCATGCCACCTGGTTGGGTGTGGGTTCCTCTCTCACCAGTCATGGCACCTCAGCAAAGGACTTCTGTGACTCACTGGGATTGACACAATCTGTCAATTTCCCGACCCGGATCTCAGCCAATGGAGTTTCTTCTCTTCTAGACTTGGTTATGACAAACTTCCCTGCTAATGTCTGCTGCTCTTCTTCTGCTCCAATCGGTTCTTCTGATCATGTGCTTGTCAAAGTGGACATCTCTCTGGCCATTCTCAGAGAGCCTCCTCAGCGTCGAAGAGTCTGGCATTTCACTCAGGCCGACTGGGACGGGCTTCAAGCAGCCATCAATCATCTGGATTGGTCTCCCATCTCCACTGCCTCTGACATCAATTCTTCCTGGGAATTCTTCCAAAGCAAACTGATCTCTCTCATGCACAGATTTATCCCATCTCGTCTTCAGTTGTCTTACCCTTCCTCCCGTCCATGGTACACCGAATCTTGTGGTGAGGCAGTTGCCCTGAAACAACTTGCCTTTGCCTCTTGGAAGGCTAATCCCACTGAAGGCAATCTCAGTTCCTTCCACCAAGCTCGGAACAAGTGTGTGTCTACCCTCAGGAGTGCCAGGAAGCACTATCTCTCCTCACTCAAGAACGAACTCTCAAACCTGTCTCCTTCCTCCAAATCCTGGTGGCGTCTGGTCAAATCCGTTTCTGGTGTTTGTTCCCCCTCCATCCCCTCCCTTACCTCAAATGGCCACACAGTTGACATCGCACGTGACAAAGCCGAATGCCTCAACTCTGTGTTTGCCTCAAAATCTTTAGTCCCAAACCCATCTCTCTCTGTTCCCACCTTTCCCAGTTGAACCCAACTGCTCCTGGACTCTGTGTCCTTCTCTCCTGAAAAGGTGGAGGAGTTTTTGTCTAACCTCGACTCTGATTCTGCAACTGGACCAGACGGCATCAGCCCACGGGTCCTAAAATCCTGCTCTGCCACTCTAACTCACCCTCTCTCTGTTCTTTTCACCCTATCTTTTGCTCAAGGTCATCTGCCAGCATCCTGGAAATCAGCAAACATTACCGCTTTACACAAAAAAGGTGCAAAAACAGATCCTTTTAACTACAGACCAATCAGCCTGCTCCCAAATATCAGCAAAGTCATGGAATCCATCATTGCTTCGGATATGAAATCTTTCCTCTTCTCCAATGGCTTGATCTCTGATCATCAATTTGGATTCAGACCAGGTCACTCTACTCTGGACATGCTGCTTCTCCTGTCTCAACAATGGATGGAGGTCCTCAATGCCAAACAGGAAATCAGAGCTGTCTCCCTCGACATATCACATGCCTTCGATACGGTCTGGCACCCAGCTCTGCTCACCAAACTCTACTCCTATGGTATCCATGGAAATCTCCATGCTTGGCTTGCGGACTTCCTCTCTGGTCGTAGTCAACGTGTGGCCCTGAATGGATTTCTCTCATCTCCCCTTCCTGTTCAAGCTGGAGTTCCCCAAGGCAGTGTGCTGGGCCCTGTGCTTTTTCTGGTCTTTATCAATGATCTCTCCGACTCTCTGGAAAATCCTCTCTATCTCTTTGCTGATGACTCCACTCTCTGCCGCTCCAATCCTCTTCCCTCAGATCGGCAGTCTGCAGCCTCCTCACTCTCTGAAGACCTGGACAAAATCACAGACTGGTCAAACAAGTGGAACATGTCTTTCAATCCTGACAAATCTCAAACTCTTACTATGTCTCTCCGAAAAGATCGACTGGACAACCCTCCCATCTACTTTCTCAACAATCCTCTCCAAGAAGTTCTGTCGCTCAAGCTTTTGGGTCTCACTATCTGCCATGATCTTTCTTGGGAAAACCACATTTCCAAGCTGGCCTGCAAAGCCAGTCGCCGACTGGGCATCCTCCGTCGTGCGAAGTCCTTCCTAGGCACACCTGAGCTCCTCACCACATACATGGCTTTCATCCGCAGCTCAATGGAATACTGTTCTCCCCTATGGGCTGGTGCTCCTGCCTCACACCTAGCTCGGCTTCACGCTGTTGAAACCAAAGGTTTCAGAATCATTGGAATCTCCCGCGATGAAGCTATCTCTGAGGGCCTTTCACTCACTCACCGCAGGCAGGTAGGTGGTCTTTCTGTCTTCTACCGACTCCTCTCCGGCCTTGCTCCCCCAGCTCTCTCTGTGCTCTGTCCCCCAAATATTCCTACAGGTCGCACAAGATCTGCCAGCAAGCCTCTGATGGTTAAACTGCCAAAATCTCGGCTCTCTGCTCACCTTCACTCCTTCATTCCTCTTTTCTCCCGCCTCTGGAACAAACTCCCACACTCCCTTCAATCCCACTCCTCCCTCCAGGTCTTTAAAACAGCTGTTCACCACCATCTCTTATCTTCCCCCATCCAAAACCTTGAACTTTTCTACCCCCACTAATTCACCCCAGATCCACCTTGTTTGTAATTCCAACTTCTTTCCTGGTAGTCCTGGCAGTGTCCATATGTTTTATGCCTCTCCCACCCCCTTTCCCATGCCTCCCCCCCAAAGCCCTCTCCCTCCCACAGATCTCTCGATGTCTCCATGTCTCTCGGTTCCTGCTCTCAAATGTTGTGTTTGTGTCCTTCCCCCTCTCTCCACATCTTGCCTACCGCTCCCGATGCTTTTTGTTTTATGTGTCGGTTTGTCGGTTATGTGTCGGTTTGTCGGTTTGTCTTTCTGTGTGATAAATGTTCGCTCCTTCACGAGCCTCGATCTTGTATACAAAAAAAATAAAAATAAAAAAAAATCCACAAATGTTGACCCTTGCCAATCATGAACCATCTTAAACATATAGTAAGGGAAACATATGAAAATCTGTTAACTAAATTGTTACCAAAATATTTCTTCACCAATATGTTTGTAAAGATGTGTAATAACATGTGTTAAAATGTTGAAGGTCAACTCCCGTGGGAAACCCAGAAAAAAAGCTGTTGAATTCGGGTACCGAAAAATTATTTTCGAGAATTTTTATTTTTTTTAATCGGCCCTTAAGTAACTTATGAGGGGTCAAATAAGGGTTTTTCATGATTCTGAGTTGATTGTTAACATTTATATTTCACCACAGACACTCCTTTGTGGAAAAATAATTTCTAAATATATCTCATTTTCTACTTTGCAGGACATGGAGTCTAGCAATATGGATGAAGACGTTACTCCACCTGTGCTCAATTGCTTCATCTGTGCACGCTCGGATACACCAGCTGAAAGGCTCATACAGGCAACTCCAAAGGGATACTCAACTTTATTGAAACAAGCAGAAACTGTCGAAAATGTTACTGTTGTGGAACGTATGAAGGAGGCTCAAAAGGAAGAAAAACTGAGGTACCACCAGAAGTGTAAAAATGATCTGTACAACAACTTTGTTGCAACCACCAAGAAGTCAGCTCAAGCATCAAAGGCAGAGAAAGAGTCATCAAAGTTGAAGAGAAGACGCACTACTTGTGAGTTCAGTTCATCAACTGGCTGCAGTTCTAGAAGATCACAGTCAGTTGACCTCCTGTATAAGGATGTATGCATTCTTTGCAACCAACCAGCCCAGCTCTACAAAAATAATCCAGCACAAGCTAGAAAGAAATACAGAGTGCCAGATAATTTGACTGCAGATACACTGAAGGCAAGCTTGCTGAAGACAGCACGGAGTCGCGGGGATGACTGGGGCACTGAAGTCACTGGACGCCTGGAAGGGATCAACGACTTGGTAGCAGGAGAAACACTGTACCATTTGCGATGCAAACTTATGTTTGCGAGAGGTGACAGTTTGTCCAAGACTGATGAGGAAGGAAAAAGGAAGAGAGGACAGAGGAGTATTGATGAGGAGCGAGAGGCAGTTTTTATTGAATTCTGCGAATGGTTAGACTCAGAATTAGAGCATGGGGTAATGAACATGGTCCAAGTCCATGAAAAGCTGCAGGAGTTTGATCAGTCACCAGAGAAGAGCCTTTCTTATTCAAAGCATTGGCTAAAGATAAAACTTCTAGAGAAATACGAAGACACCTTGTATTTCACAACACAGGAAAGAAGGGCAGATGTACTCTGTCTCAAAGATGGCACCGACAATATTCTGCGAGAGCATCATGCTAATCTTGACCATGGAGATGAGAAGACTCAGATCATAAAGACGGCACTCAAGTTCATATCCAATGATATTGCCTTGATTGATTTACGTCCAAAGTCATACCCCACCACACACAGTATGACTGACATCGATAGTCAGCTGACACTTGTTCCTGCAAGCCTTCAGATGTTCTTGAGACCGATTGTCAAGACAGACGAAAGAGTTGCCGTTTGGGGGCAGAATTGTATTAAGGCCTGTCGACCTCGGTCTGGAGTATTGCCACACCAAATGGGGCTTGCCATACAACTTGATCATAGATTTGGGTCAAAATGGATGCTCAACAAGTTCCACCGGCTGGGATACACTGAGTCTTACACGGAGACACAAAACTACAAATACTGCTTCCTTAATAGTAGGAGTGGAGATGATGTTCCAGATACTTCTGGCACTCTTGACACCATTGTGGAGGAAACCGATGAACAGATCAATGATGAGGTTGCGGTTGATGCTGCGCTTGAGGATCAATCAGTGATGACAGCCAAAGTGCCAGCCAGTGAAAGTGAATTGTCAAGTAATGATCAGGTGGTCTTTATGGAGGTTGGGGAAACAAACAATGCAGTCACTCAGTTTGTTGGAGACAATATAGATTTAAACATTGTCTCTATTCACGGAAACACTCCCTTTCACTCAATGGGTTGGATCGAAGTCACCTCTCCGGCACCACCTTTGCCAGATCCACAGACAACAACAGCAACAGCAGCATGGGTATGAGCCAGTTCCAACACTGGACCCCACGGCTCCTGAGGAGCTATTGCAGTTCACGAGCTGTAATTGTCATGGAGATTGCAGCAACCGGCGATGCAGCTGCAAGAAGAATGGGGTCACGTGCATCTCGGCCTGTGGAGTCTGTAATGGCATTACATGCAGAAACTGCAGTCATGATGTTGTTGAGTCTGAAGAAGACATAGACAATGACTGTTGAAACTTCTGACATTGTGAATGAGAAATAACTCTCGAGTATTATATATGCATGTGAAATAAAAGCTACTTTGTGTGTAAATGTAAAAGTGAAAATATAAAAGTTAACAATCAACTCAGAATCATGAAAAACCCTTATTTGACCCCTCATAAGTTACTTAAGGGCCGATTTAAAAAAATAAAAATTCTCGAAAATAATTTTTCGGTACCCGAATTCAACAGCTTTTTTTCTGGGTTTCCCACGGGAGTTGAACTTCAACATTTTAACACATGTTATTACACACCTTTACAAACATATTGGTGAAGAAATTTTTTGGTAACAATTTAGTTAACAGATTTGTGAAATATCTCATAAAATGCCCTTACTAATAATATTTTGACCCTTCCAATGGCGATGATGATGTTGCAAACAACCAAGCTCGGTGATACAATGGTTGGAGTGTCCACACTGAATTTGGGAGGGCGGTGTTTCGAACCTCGGCTGAGTCATACCAAAGACTTTTAAAATAGTATGTACTGCTTCCTTGCTTGATGCTCAGAATTTAAAAAGGATGGAGCATGGACAAACAATAGGTTGGCAACCATTGTGCAGGCTTGATGGGTCCTAATGACCTCCTCCTGCGTTAAAGTTCCTTGCAAGGGAACTAGCATTAATATAACCCTATATGAATGAATAAAGCGCCTTCCTAAACTAGATCATATTTATAGAATACTTACCCTGTGAAGTCAACTTGGTACAAACCAGCACTTCTTTTTTTAAGGGTTTTTTCTTTGATCCAATATGGTTGCCTGACCACGTGACCGATGACATCATAAATTTACATTCTCCAATAAAATTGTTGCTTAGATCTCGCTCAAGAAATTTCAAACTTTTTGGACTAAGGGTTGTACTTGTCGAATTATGACGTCATAATTAAGGCACGAATGGCATCATCGTTAATAACACTTATTTCCCATGCGGAGTTCATTACAATGATCCATGATTTAAAACATTTACATAGAGTGGTTTCGTAGATATAGAGGTGCAACGTTGTTCGTTTTTTCCAAGATGGTGCCTGTACCATGCGACCTATGATGTCATTATTATCATTAAAAATTCTACAGGACGAGGCACTCCTATGGCGAAAATTTCATGTCCATCGGACCAACAGTTGCAGAGAAAATAATTCATGCTGATTGGATCAAGCGTTGTACTAGTCGAATTATGACGTCATAATGAAGATACCGATGACGTCATCATTAACATATCTTATTCCCCATTGGGAGTACTTGACAATAAGCCGTGTTTCAATTTTCACCATTGAGCAGTTTCAGATATATAGAGGTACAACGTTGTTCCAAGATCATGCCCGTTCGTGACCTATGACGTCATAATTATCATTTAAATATTCTACAGGAGGAGGCACTCCTATGGTAAAAAAATTCGTATCAATCAGACAAATGGTTGCTGAGAAAATGAATTTTTAAAATGTAGACACAGGTACGACATACATAAGTACGGACGCACCCGATCACTTAACCCCACTTCGCTTCGCGAGCGCAGGGTAATGAATCTGATCAGACAATGAAAAAAAACTTCCAGGTTACTTTGCTCTAACTTGAGATACTGAATCGCTTCAAAGAAAACGAAAAAAATGAATAAGTTGCAAAAAATTGCAAACATCTCAATTGTTATTATTCAAAATTAAATCTCAAGCAAAAACCTCAAAAAATTGAATAAATCCTCGAACCTCCGCTCACGTGCAAAAAATGTGTCTCCACTCGTTTGCGAGTTAAAACTGAACTCGTTAAAAATGTGTCTCCACAAAAAATGCGACGAGATGACGTATATCGTCTCGAGAGTGACAGGTGTATGTGCAGATCACCTGCACAACCATTCCAATATGGCAATAATTGCATGCTCACAAGAAAGCTGAGCACGTATGTAAGTGTAATTGGGTACCTGAACAGGTATGTATAAGCATACGTACACCTATAGATGAGACATGGTCACACGGCTAAATCACATATACGTCTGTGCACACACTAAACAGCTAAATACGAACATACCATGGCATGTACCTACTTATATTGACAGCACAAGGTCATGTGGACATGCATTATGCAATGTTGTAGATTGTCATAAAAGCTACCTCTATACACTCAACGGTGTACTTGATTATTATATATATATATATATATATATATATATATATATATATATATATATAATATATATATATATATATATATATATACGTAATATATATATATATATATGTATATATATATATATATATATATATATATATATATATATATATATATACACATATATATATATATATACACATATATATATATATATACAGTATATATAATTATATATATATATATATACACACGAATATAAAGCTGTTTCTCACCACTGGCTGACTGATATTAATGTTCGCAACCTTATGGGTGTCATAAAAAACTGAAATTTGGCTTGCCAATAGACATCAAAGCTGGTACACCAGGAAAAATCCTAGAATTCCCAGAACACAAAAATCCGAGAACCGTCGAAAGGCATCCGTAAACGAAAATTTACATTAAAAACCGTAAATGCATACATAAAGAAAAAATAATAATAATAAACCTCAATCAATATCTAGCATTTGAAAATTGTAATTTATATAACTGTAAACTGTGAAATAAAAAAATCTCAATGAAAATTTACATAAAACTGTAAATGCGTCCGTAAAATAAATAAATAAATAAAGAACCTAAATTGATATCGAGGAGCAGGTCGGTGATGCTTGCCTATAATCATAAAGCTTCTATTTATTACGTACCTATGTACAAAGCACGTTCTGTTATTGCTTACAGAATGTGTAAGCATACCCAACACAAACAAGCATAAGTCTACCCAATGCGGAAAATGGATATCAACCATATAACTAATTTTATAAATTGTAACACAAGTTCCTATTTTATTGCGTTAATGCGTTATCTCGGATATTGAGGTCACATTTCCAAAATCAAGAAGCCTTCGAGCTCTAAATTGCCAGGGTCTTGGGGATAGGCAACAGTGAGAGATTTGACCGCCCGAGACCTTTTGGGATGGGATTTCTCAGTGGAGTAAGGCACATGCAAAATAACTTCCAGATGATCACAGAACGTCAAAGTTTTGCTGTACTGTGAGCTGAAATCCTTCTCCATTATACGCGCAAAATTATCTCGGCAACAAAATAATATTCACATTGTCTTGTAGAGGCTGGATTGGTGATAGTTATATATTTACGCTTTCTTGATTTTGCTTTGAATATAAGTAGTTGTATTTATTTATTTGGAGAACTTGACCTTGTCTGCTCTTGGAAATAAAGCTGAATCGACCTCGGACAGTCTATGGATGTGAGACCACCAAAGCTGTGGAAAGAGGTCGCAAATATACTGCGTATTGTGGTTGGAGAGGGGCCAGGATATGGTTGAAGTTGGACTTGCACACTTTGATGTTTTTAGGTTATCAGTGCAGGTTTTATTGCAGGCCAATAAATAGATTGTGCATTATTCTGCATGCAAGCAGATTTTTTAGGAATCAAAGGACCATCAGAACCTTCGTGCAAAAAATGAACAATAGGAATTCTGTAGAAAATTTCGATAGACGTTCTATAGAAATTCCATAGTATTTTATTTTGGACCAATGTCTGTAGAACGGTTCCATGTAAATGTTCTATAGAAATAGAATCGACAGTAAAAGTCGATATTTCTACAGAATTTGGTTTTAAAGTATTAATATAGAATTTCTATAGAATGTCTACAGAAATGTTACATATAACTAGCAGGAGTACCCGGCGTTGCTGGAGGGAGGGGGGGAAGGAGGGGGAGGGGTGAGGAAGGGAGTGGGGCGAGTGGAAAGGGGAGAGGAGGGGGGGGGGTGAGGGGAGAGGGAGGGGAAAGATATACTACATATACATCTTTTCGGAGGGGGAGGCTTTGACAGGCCCCTCCGTTTTGGGGAAGGGGAAGGGGAAGGGAAGGAGGAAAAATTTTCCTGTGCAAAGAGTGCTTCATAACCTCAGTGTTGCACAGGTAAAAAAGGAAATTGTAATACCCTCTGCCACCATCACCAGGTGGTGCTACATGGTACACACTGACATAAATAATTTATACCACTCCCCCAGCCCCCCACACCCCCAAATGAGGCCGTGGCCACATAGCCTATGTTACCCCCCCCCAGACAAAGTTGTATTTGTATTTGTACCCTGATTAAAGTATAAAAGTGTTTGTAGTTGGAGTACCCGGCATTGCTCAAGCGAAAAAGAAAATAACATATTTGAAATTAGGGCAAATAGAATGGAAAAGCAATTACATCCAAATCAGAATCCATCACAAATGTCAAATCATCATTTTACCTTTTCGTTGAATATATGCTGCTGAATGTGCCATTCATCACGTTTCTGAGTTAAGTATGATGATGTTCAGGAAGAAGAAGAAGCCTTAAAACCAACTTCGACCGCTTCTGGAATTGCTTTATTATAATGTGTTCAAATGTCTGGTGATTGCTTTGTATTTATGTGAATGTGTTCATGTATATAACTGTCATTAATCAAAAAGGCTGAGGCACTATAAAGTGATTTTTTTTTAATCCAAAAAACGAAAACAAAATTCACAATTAATTTTTTTTTTTTTTTGCCGAAAACACTCCCAGGCTCTCACTGATGAACCTCTGAAAGTTTGACGAAGATCCGTTCAGCCATCTCTGAGAAAAATGGCGACACAGACAAACAGACAGACAGACACACAGGCTCTCTTATATAGTAGATACAGTCATGTGAAAAAGTAAGTACACCCCATGTAAAGTTTTGACTTTTTCAACATATTTCAACATACAGCTATTTGATCTTCATTTCGACAATATTGATAGATAAAGGTGATATAATATAACAAATATCATGAAACATTTACATTTTGTAGTCCATTGTATAATTTAAATAAACATAAATGCAAATTTCGCATGTGGAAAAAGTAAGTACATCCCTTGGCTCTAATAGGTGTTATTTCCCCCTTTGGCAGAAACAACCTCAAGTAGGCGTTTCTTATAACTGTCTACCAGTCTCTGACATCGACTGGGAGAAATTTTTCCCACTCCTCCACGCAGAATTCTTTCAGCTCTGCGATGTTTGAGGGGTTTCTTGGATGCACAGCTCGTTTCAAATCCCCCCACAACATCTCGATGGGATTTAGATCCGGGCTTTGACTTGGCCATTCCAGAACCCTCCATTTCTTTCTTTTCAGCCATTCCTTGGTGGATTTACTGGTATGTTTAGGGTCATTGTCATGTTGCAAGGTCCACCTTCGGTTGAGCTTCAACTTTCCGACAGATGGCCTCATATTATCCTCAAGCACCCTATGGTACAATGAAGAATTCATAGTGGATTCTATGATGGTGAGCTGCCCAGGCCCTGATGCAGCAAAGCTGCCCCAAACCATAATATTTCCACCACCATGCTTTGCAGTTGGTATCAGGTTCTTGTGGTCAAATGCTGTCTTTGGTTTTCGCCAAACATGTCTTCTGGTACTGTGGCCAAATAGCTCTACCTTTGACTCATCTGTCCAGAGCACATTGTTCCAGAAGTGCTGGTCTTTGCTGAGGTGTTCATTGACAAACTTTAGTCTTGCCCTGATGTTCTTTCAGGACAGCAAAGGTTTCCTCCTGGCACACCTCCCATGTAGATCAAATTTGTGCAGGCTCTTTCTAATGGTAAACTCGTGCACTTTGACAGCAATAGTGGCCAGAGCTACCTGTAGGTCCCGTGATGACATTCTGGGGTTCTTAGAGACTTCTTTCAGCATCTTGCGGTCTGCTCTCGGGCTGAACTTGCTGGGGCGGCCTGGTCTGAACAAGTTGGCTGTTGTTTGGAATCTTCTCTACTTGTAGATGAGCTTCCAGACAGTCGAATGGTTGATTTAAAATTGTTTGGAGATCTTTTTAAATCCCCTCCCAGACTCGTAGGCATCTATAACCTTCTTTCTGAAGGCTTCAGGGAGCTCTTTTGATCTAGGCATGGTGACGCCACACACTTCAACAACAAAGAGCAAACCAAACGAAATGTCTGAGGTTTAAATAAGACAGGTTCCTCCAAGATCCTCTCTAACGATGTTCTAATCATTTGCACCTGAGCTGGTGCACCTGATTCTAATTTTAGGTATTTGAAGTAGTGATAAATGTAGGGGTGTACTTACTTTTTCCACATGCGAAATTTGCATTTATGTTTATTTAAATTATACAATGGACGACAAAATGTAAATGTTTCATGATATTTGTTATATTATATCACCTTTATCTGTCAATATTGTCGAAATGAAGATCAAATAGCTGTATGTTGAAATATGTTGAAAACGTCAAAACTTTACATGGGGTGTACTTACTTTTTCACGTGACTGTATATATGTACAGTAATATAGAATTTGGTCTTAAAGTACTCTTGATCATTTATATAGACAGCTTCTATAGAGCATCTGAAGAATTCTATGGAACATCCATTGTCTGCAGAGTTGTATCAATATTTCAATGGATATTCTATAGAAGGTGTAATTAATTATATAGAACATCATTACAATGTCTAACTTTGCAGATTTTTAGAAATATGTGGGTCTTATAGAAAGTCTAATTAATTATATAGAACATCCATTCTCTGGAGAGTTTTATATATATTTCAATGGATATTCTATAGAAGGTGTAATTAATTATATAGAACATCATTACAATGTCTAACTCTGCAGATTTTTTGAAATATGTGGGTTTTTATAGAAAGTCTAATTAATTGTATAGAACATCCATTCTCTGGAGAGTTTTATAATTGTTTAAATGGATCTTATAGAAAGTCTAATGAATCCTATAGAACATCCATTCTTTGCAGAGTTTTATAATTATTTAAATTGATCTTATAGAACGTCTCATGAATTATATAGAATATTCATATCCGCAGGGTTTTATAATTATTTAAATGGATCTTCTGTAGAACGTCTAATGAATTATATAAACCATCCATTCTCTGCAGAGTTTTATAATTATTTAAATTGATCTTATAGAACGTCTCATGAATTATATAGAATATTCCTTATCCGCAGGGTTTTATAATTATTTAAATGGATCTTCTGCAGAACGTCTAATGATTTATATAAAACATCCATTCTCTGCAGGGTTTTATAAATACTTCAATGGATCTTAAAGAACATCTAATTCTATGGAACAACGGACCTCTCACCAGAGTTCTATAGAATCCATAGGTTCCATAACAATTCTACTGAGTTCTGTATAAATTCCACAGAATATTTTTTGAAGGGTTGATAATCATGAACCTCATGAATTTCTCTTTCAATTTGATTAATGCTGCAAAGAGACTTTTCAAGAACACTGATCATTGACCCCCGAAAAATTCCCATATTTATTTACTGCCTCATATTGAATGAGTGGCAAATGGAGAATAAAACAGAGTTAAAGAATAAAACACCAGGACAAGGCTGTACCAACACCTCTGGGTCCGTGCAAGGCCGCACGAATGATTATGGTTATTACGATAATTGTTACTGTTATGCAGCAGGGATTAGTGTCTCTTAGGCTTGTAATAAAACTGTGGCTTACTGCTTACCCTACAATTTGGCCCAGATGTCTGACTCGCAAGTCAAGACTTCATGCAGACAGAAACTTTAGACGGCGCCGCACAACTTCTCCGTCGTACGCCGATCATTTCTTTTTCGGGACTCCTTCTACTGGAACTGGAGTTTTTGTATTTTCCAAGTAATCCATGCACTTACACTTCATTTTACAATGGAGCCATGCATCCACGGCAAAATCCAATTACATCCAAGATGATCTGCAGTGGATTAAAGATGTTGCAGACACTTTACAAGTGAGAAATTCTACTACAACAGGTCTGCAAAGACTATGATAAATATACAGCAGTTGCAAAATGACTTGCTTGTTAATGAAGGGGTTAGCCCGTGAGATCATTTGTTATTATTTAAACATGATCAATATTGATAGTATTGATTGATATAATATTCCAATTACATAAATTATATTGAATTAAATAATATAAATATAAATAAATATCAATAATATAAATTATATAATAAATTATATGAGTGTCTCTTATATAAGACAATGATAAATTATATAAGACATGATAAATATACAGTAGTTGCAAAATGACTTGGTTGTTAATGAAGGGGTTAGCCCATGAGATAATTTGTTATTATTTAAACATTATCAATATTGATAGTATTGATTGATATAATATTCCAATTACATAAATT
The DNA here is from genome assembly GCF_964187855.1 of Myxine glutinosa. Classification (NCBI taxonomy): domain Eukaryota; kingdom Metazoa; phylum Chordata; class Myxini; order Myxiniformes; family Myxinidae; genus Myxine; species Myxine glutinosa. The sequence continues at coordinate 163,857,897 of NC_136267.1, read as the reverse complement.
ATATTGAATTAAATAATATTAATATAAATAAATATCAATAATATAAACTATATAATAAATTATATAAGTGTCTCTTTTCGAAGACAATGATAAATTATATAAGACTAGCAACGGTACCCCGCCCTATGGGTGGGGCTCCAATTGGGAAGCCCAAATGAAAAGGCAAAATATCAGAAATTGAAGGTTTTAAATTTTATTTTAAACGATTCATATAACATCCGATGAATCATATCACACGCAAATCATCAAAATCTAAACAGTATCTTCAGAATTTCAATAAAAGCCACATCACTGTTCATATCGGTAAATATTATTCCATCGGGTTTCAAATCGTGATCGATACACGATTATCGTGATGATCGTGATCATGCATCGTGATCGATAATCGTGTTCACAATCGCGATGTCGTATGTACTCCCGATACGTGTAGCAAATTCCCGATACGTGTAACTGTACCAAATCAACAGTTAAAAGGATTTTGAGACGATAGCTGTTACGACCTTGGCAAGATTGATGGAGACAGCGATCTGTTAGCGTATTCACCACCCAAATAGCTATGTGGAATTCTCTCATGTAGAGATTAAACGTTACGGCTGTTACGGCCTTGGCAAGATCGATGGAGACAGCGTTTATTATACTTTTAATGAAGGACACTGTCTCAAGCCCCAGTCCCCATCACAGATGGGGCTCAGCGGTTTACCCGAGCCTGATGGTGAAGGGCAAGGTACACGCTGGCCCGTGCAGTGTGGCGCACGTGCGGCCCCGGACATCGGAGGGCATTAAACGTTCATTAAACATTAAACGTTCATTAAACATTAAACGTTCATTAAAGGATTACGAAACGAAAAACATTACGAAATTACGTTCACACTGTCACGTCAAACACTACCGTGAACACATACATACATCGTCACAATGAGAACATCGTCACAATGGACATTATGCGAACGTGAATGTTATGCGGGAGTCCAAACCTGAGAATACTGGAGACCAAAGCTGAAATTGGGAAAACTAAATAGCCTGTTTTACTCCTGGATATCCCAGGATTACCCACCCAAAATATCGTTTCGATCGGTTGAGCCATTTTTGCGGTACCTTCAAACAGACGGACAGACATTTGGTGAATTATAGTAAGATATGATAAATGTACTGTAGTTACAAAATGACTTGGTTGTTAATGAAGGGGTTAGCCCATGAGATAATTTGTTATTATTTAAACATTATCAATATTGATAGTATTGATTGATATAATATTCCAATTACATAAATTATATTGAATTAAATAATATTAATATAAATAAATATCAATAATATAAATTATATAATAAATTATATAAGTGTCTCATATTAGACGATGATAAATTATATAAGATGATAAATATACAGTGGTTGCAAAATGACTTGGTTGTTAATGAAGGGGTTAGCCCCATGAGATAATTTATTATTTAAACATTATTATCAATATTGATAGTATTGATTGATGTAATATTGTAATTACATAAATTATATTGAATTTAATTATTATAATATATAAATAAATATCAATAATATAAATTATATAATAAATTATATAAGTGTCTCATATAAGACGATGATAAATTATATAAGATGATAAATATACGGTAGTTGCAAAATGACTTGGTTGTTAATGAAGGGGTTAGCCCCATGAGATAATTTGTTATTATTTAAACATTATCAATATTGATAGTATTGATTGATGTAATATTGCAATTACATAAATTATATTGAATTATATAATATTAATATAAATAAATATCAATAATATAAATGATATAATAAATTATACAGGGTCCGTCAGGGAGGTGTGACGATTTTCAGAAAACTCGTACACAGTTATTTTTAGTCGAATTTCAATTTTTATTTTTTTTAAAGACTACATATATAATGCCATGTAATACACTGTAACAAAGACATTTTTAAAATGTAATTCATGTTTGAAAAATGACATCATCTAAATGGCGGCCGTTCTTGTCCAAGCATTCTTGCAGACGCGCGGAAAAGTTGTCCATAGACCTTTCAGCCATGGCAAGTGGAATAGCTCGAATTTCTCTGGTGATGGCATCTGAAAGGGTCTCAAGAGTGCATGGTTTTTCAATGTAAACCTTAGCTTTCAGGTAACCCCATAAAAAATAGTCACAGGGTGAAAGATCGGGCGATCGAGGGGGCCACTCCACATCCCCACGGATTGAAATGAGGTGCCCTGGAAAATGTTCTCTTAATAAGGCCATTGATTCTCTTGAGGTATGGCAAGTAGCCCCATCTTGCTGAAACCAAACTGTAGGGAGGTCAATGCGACGTCGTCTCAAATCAGGCAGTAAGAACTCGCGCAACATCGTAACATAACGTTGTGAGTTGACTGTCACAGTGTGCCCGCCTTCCTTGAAAAAATAAGGCCCAATTATGCCGAATCGGACTATTCCGGCCCACACAGTGACTCGTTCGCAGTGCAGGGGTCTTTGATGGATTTCTCGCGGATTTGTTGCTGACCAATATCGGGAATTTTGCTTGTTCACACTTCCCGACAAGTGAAAAAGCGCCTCATCACTCATGAACCAAACATAAATCTGTCTGACATCCGTAGAGCGCGAGCGTGCCGTACCGCTGATCGACGAGGGCTGGCCTCCACAGCTTGTCGAACCCTTTCGATGTTTTCCGGGGTCCTAACGGTTCGATCACCTCCCCGAGCTGCTCCCGGCCTCACAGATCCAGTTGTCCTGAAGTTTTTTACCCACTTCAATATTGTGTTTCGAGACGGAACGGCACCACGTCGACCAACATTGAAGTGAGTACGAAATCTGCGCTGTGTAAGCACCACCGAACTACCCGTTTGAATAAACGTCTCAACAACAAAGACACGATGTTCAATCGTCCACAGCTCCATGGCTACTGAAATGGCACCTAACAACGAGTAACCAACAGCCATCACGCATGCGCTAGACCCCCCACTTGCATTGTTATACCCAATTCAAACATGAATTACATTTTTTAAATGTCTTTGTTACAGTGTATTAAATGCCATTATATATGTAGTCTTTAAAAAAAAAAAAAATTGAAATTCGACTAAAAATAACTGTGTACGAGTTTTCTGAAAATCGTCTCACCTCCCAGCCGGACCCTGTATAAGTGTCTCATATAAGACGATGATAAATTATATAAGATATGATAAATATACAATAGTTGCAAAATGACTTGGTTGTTAATGAAGGGGTGAGCCCAATGAGATAATTTGTTATTATTTAAACATTATCAATATTGATAGTATTGATTGATGTAATATTGTAATTACATAAATTATATTGAATTTAATTATTATAATATATAAATAAATATCAATAATATAAGTTATATGAATGAATGAATGAATGAATGAACGAATGATCGTTTTAAGGCCATTTTCCCCCGCTAGAGCGGGGGTTAGCCTTGCGGGCCCCATGACAATCATGGTTCCCTGTTTGAGGCAAATTTTTTTATGGCCGGATGCCCTTCCTGACGCCAATAATATAAGTTATATAATAAATTATATTAATATATAATTGATAAATAATATCTAGTATTGATATGCTTCATGATTTCGCTCCTTTTTGAAGGGCTATGCTTCAAATCAGGTCATTTATATAAAAAGCTGAAGAACCAAATATTCTGAAACAAATGAAAAAACAAAACTTTATGGTTTAGGTTGCATGGTTACAGGTCAAAAATTAAAGAAGGCATATTAACAACTTATAGTTATACCTATCGACACAAATTCGACAAAAGTGGATTGCATAATAATGTATATCTCGACCAGTCAAGGCATGCAACTTGGAGTAATCACCCCGTGCACACGAACTGATAAATGGGGTTAAGCAATGATTCATGTCGTCCGTCCATATTATCGGTTTATGATTGTCAGTTTATGAACAAGGAACAACTTATTCAAAAGGGATTTTATAATTTTGAACGCCAATCAGAACATGAATATGAAGTTTGTCATTTAATCGTACTTTGTCTCTGAATTTGACCAGATCACACCTGCACAGAGAGGAGTGAGATATGTTTTTTACTCTGTCTGTCCGTCTGGCAGTAAAACAAAATTGAAAAGTATTCCAAACAGGAAAGTTAGTTTCTAAGGACATCATAAAGAACCCAAACAACAGGCCCGAATAACTAATGTAACGTGTTAGATAAGGTGGTGTAATAGCCACTGCGTCAACAGCGATAAACTTCCAGAATCAATTTTTTTATATGACCTTTACAATCTTTATTCTATTTAAATTTAATTGTATACTTGAACTCCGTCATTTTTCAATTCATCATTCGTCATTGTATTCGTCAATTGTATACACTCTGCAGCAACGAAGGTTGGAAAGGGTGGAAATGCGAATGGTTCGACGGATGTGCGGAGTATCGTTGTGAGAGAGGAAGACAAATGATGAATTGCGAAAGATGATGGGAATAGAGCCTGTGATTGATGCTGTGAAGAGGAACAGGTTGAGATGGTTTGGTCATGTGTTGAGGAAGGATGAAAGTGACTGGTTGAGAAGAGTGGTGGAAATGAATGTAGAAGGAAGCAGAGGACGGGGAAGACCGAGAAAGACTTGGCTAAAGATGGTGGAAGAGGAAATGCGGGCAAGGGGGTTAACAAGGAGAGATGCAGAAAATAGGGCAAAATGGAGAAGATTGTCATGGGGACCGCAAGGCTAACCCCCGCTCTAGCAGGGAAAATGGCCTTTAAAATGCATGTTGTATGTTGTTGTTGTTGTATACCTGAACACTGCAGAACAAAAATTGCATTCTTATTGCATTTTTTGTATACGTACGTGCAATAACGAACCTCCATCCAGTTTTGCACTACATGGAAATGTTAAATAAGGTGGTGTATAAGAATGCGTCAACGGCACTAAACTTCCGGAATTTTTTAAATACGACCTTTAAAATCATTATTTTATTTCAATTGAAAAGTAACTTGAACACTGTGTGAGATAAGGTGTTCTATGAACTCTCTAGCCCATGAGATAATTTGTTATTATTTAAACATTATCAATATTGATAGTATTGATTGATGTAATATTCTAATTACATAAATTATATTGAATTTAATTATTATAATATATAAATAGATATCAATAACATAAATTATATAATAAATTATATTAGTGTCTCTTATATAAGACTATGATAAATTATATAAGAAATGATAGATATAAAGTAGTTGCAAAATGACTTGGTTGTTAATGAAGGGGTTTGCCCATCCTCTGGACAGCAGCAGACAGGGTTTTGTAATCACGTGTGTGTGTGTGTGTGTGTGTGTGTGTGTGTGTGTGTGTGTGTGTGTGTGTGTGTGTGTGTGTGTGTGTGTGTGTGTGTGTGTGTGTGTGTGTGTGTGTCTGCCCGGGCAATAACGTTTTTACCATTTGAGCTATTGTCATCAAATTTTCACCAAAGCTTTATTATGACAATACGTTGAAGGAAAATTAATAATTTTGGCAAAAGGTCAAAGGTCTAAGTTCCGCAAAATCGTCAATATTCGTCAAGTTGACCTGAAATTTTAAGAATTTGCATATTGGGTCACAGAATTGGTTCTCTCATCAAAAGCTAGAAGCTGATTTTTAAAAATGTATTTGAAGCTCAAAGGTCAAGGCTGAATAAAATCATCAATATTCATTTTGTAATTTTTTTAAACTGTTGTATCGCTCCTTTTTAACCGCTCCTTTCCTATTCCATCTCCAGGTGCTGCATGACGCACGCTGAAAGGGAGTACTCAGTTTTCACTCCGGTTTCTTTCTTGTTCTCTTGTTTTCTTGTTTGTTTGTCAGGGCGATATCTCAGCCATCCTTTGAGATAGGAAGCTGAAATTTGGGCACAATAGTGAGCACGTTTTTTTTTGGCAAAACGGTATTTTTTTTATTCATCAATTAATTGATTAATTACTTAATTATTTTCGTTAATTTTAGCAAATGGAAGAAGAAGATTATTTCTAAATACAAACGGATGCAGATGGGCTTTGCATTTTCAGATGCTTTCTTGTTTATTCTGCTTTAGTGTGACTCTCTAAGTGGATTTATTAGCTGAACTCTTTCTCTTCTAATGGAGGGTGGGAAATTAAGAGTTTCTCTAGAGTAATCAATGCCAAACCTATTACCTGAACTACCACCATATGTATTCCCAGGGTCTATCAAAGAGTTACAAACTCAAGTTGAAGGTGCACATCAGTTTACATGTGAGGGGACACCAATGAAAACGATTTGTGATGCCTATGCACAGCGAGAAAATGGGATGATATGCGATATGTGATGCCAGAGATTCCTAATGTGGGAAATCTGAAAAGGAGGAATGGAGACTGCCCAACATTTTAGACTGCTGGTAGGATCAAGGTGTTTGCAGATTCGTACAAACAGCTGTGTTGTACATTTGCTGGCTGTGTCAAGCAGTTTCCCAAATTTCTAGACTGGCAGGTATTGGTGTCTAATAAAACAGGGAATAAATGACACAATTTACCAGGTGTGTCAGGGACCACGAGGATTACAAGTATGACATAGAGACATTGAGGGAATACCTCAGTGATCATATTCGATATTGGATTGGCACCGATTCAGGAAAATTTGAAAGATCTCCCAAGACTGCATATGATGCTAATGAGACAATCGTGAGAGCAAAGAATGGGGAAGAATAATGGAGGAAGAGTGTAAGGTGTTTGGGCGATGATGAAGCACCTATCCGAAAGGGAAGCAGGGTTAAATGATAGTAAACACAAGTACAAATACATTCAAAGGACACCACCCCGATGCCAAATAAATAACATATCCTCCAGCGTGCGACATTGCTGGGGCGCCTTTGGCGATGCCATCGTGTAGTACATAGAGACAGTATTGGGAGGGAGAGATGTACAATAATTGATTGATTAATTGCATAATTGAATATATAAATGATAATCATAAAATAATTAATTTCTTAATCAATTGGCTAATAGCATAGCTAAACCACCAGTGCTTCATCTGAAGCTGTAACTTTTTGAAAATTAATTAAAGACGTCATTAATCGAAAAAATCAAATAATTAATTGATTAATCAATAAATAATTAATCTATCAATTGGTTAATAAATAAATCAAAAATATCCTTTATAGCCACATCACTTGGTCACTGTATTGTCCAAATATTAGCTTCCTAGCTCAAAAGGTGCCTGAGATATTGCCCAGTTGAGAAAGAAAATAAATAAATGATTAATAATGAAAATAAATAAATAATAGTATTAAATATTTAAATAATTAATCAATTGGCTAATAGAATACCTAAACCACCACAGTTTCATCTGAATCTGTAACTTAAATGTTTTAAATTAAATCATTAATCAAATAATCAAATAATTAATCGATTAATTGATTAATCAATAAATCAAAAATAGCCTTATAGCCAATTCACTTGGTCATTGTCATATCCAAATATCAGCTTCCTAGCTAAAAAGGTGCCTGTGATAATGCCCAGAAGAGAAAGGAAATAAATAAGTACTTAATTAATGGATAATAATTAAGTAACTAATCAATTAATTGATTAACCAAAAAACAAGAAATGCGGTTTTTGCGAAATCACTTGCTCACGATTGTGCCAAAATTTCAGCTTCCTAGCTCAAAGGATGGCTGAGATATGGCCTGGAAAAACAAACAAGAAAACAAACAAGTACAGATACATTCAAAGTACACCGCCCCCATGCCAAATAAATAAATAACATCCTCAGCGCGGCATTTCCGGGATGCCTTCGGCACCCTGCGATACTGCTGTGCAGCGCATGGAGACTGTATTGGGAGGGAGAAGTGTACAATAATTGATTGATTAATCACATAATTAAAATCAATAAATGGTCATCATAAAATATTTTCTTAATCAATTGGCTGATAGCATACGTAAACAACCAGTGCTTCATCCGAAGCTGTACCTTTTTGAAAATTAATTAAATAAGTCATCAATCAAAAAAATTAATTGATTAATCAATGAATAATTCATCGATAAATTGATTAATCAATAAATCAAAAATATCCTCTATAGCCACATCACTTGGTCACTGTCGTGTACAAATATCAGCTTCCTAGCTCAAAAGGTGCCTGATATATTGCCCAGATGAGAAAGAAAATAATTAATAATGAAAATAAATAAATAAGAATCATAAAAACATTATATAGTTAATCAATTCGCTAATAGAATACATAAACCACCACCATTTCATCCGAATCTGTAACTTAATTTTTTAAAAATTAAGTCATTAATCAAATAATTAAATAATTAATCGATTAATTGATTAATCAATAAATCAAAAATAGCCTTTACAGCCAAATCACTTGGTCATTGTCATCTCCAAATATCAGCTTCCTAAATCAAAAGGTGCCTGAGATAATATCCAGAAGAGCAAGGAAATAAATTAGTACTTAATTAATCGATAATAATTAAATAACTGATCAATTAATTGATTAAGCATCAAATCTAAAATAGCCTTTACGGCCAAATCACTTGGTCATTGTCGTGTCCGAATATCAGCTTCCTAACTCAAAAGGTGCCTGAGATAATGCCCAGAGGAGAAAGGAAATAAATAAGTACTTCATTAATCGATAATAATTAAATAACTAATCAATTAATTGATTAATCCAAAAACAAAAAAAAACGTTTTTGCCAAAGGACTTGCTCACTATTGTTCGGAAATTTTAGCTTCCCAGCGAAAGGATAGCTGAGATATCGCCGGGACAAACAAACAAACAAACAAACAAGAAAACAACTAAACAAGAAGACGTCATGCTGAGCACGATACTTGCAAAATCCGCCCCCCACCCCCAAGAAAAAAATTTCCATTGATACAGCAAATTGTCCATTTCATCAAGATTAAAATTGACAATCTTGATCAAAGCTCGGATCAACGGGAAGAAAAGTGACGATTTTTCAGATGAAAATTTATGATTTTGGAAGGTTGACCTTGAGTTGACCATTGACCTTTTGACCTCAAAAATAGTTAGTTTCCCTATTCAGTGACTCAATGTGCAAATGCTGTTCAATTTTCAAGTCAATCGGATGAAAATTGAGGATTTTTGAAACTTGGCCTATGTTGACCTTTTGGCCTATGTTGACCTCAAAAATACTTGGTGGTTGAATTCAGTGACCAGATATGCAAGTTCTCTTCAAATTTCAAGTCAATTGGATGAAAATTGAGGATTTTAGAAATTTGGCCTATGTTGACCTTTTGGCCTATGTTGACCTCAAGAATACTTGGTGGTTGAATTCAGTGACCAGATATGCAAGTCCTCTTCAAATTTCAAGTCAATTGGATGAAAATTGAGGATTTTAGAAATTTGGCCTATGTTGACCATTTGGCCTATGTTGACCTCAAATATACTTGGTGGTTGAATTCAGTGACCAGATATGCAAGTCCTCTTCAAATTTTAAGTCAATTGGATGAAAATTGAGGATTTTAGAAATTTGGCCTATGTTGACCTTTTGGCCTATGTTGACCTCAAAAATACTTGGTGGTTGAATTTAGTGACCAGATATGCAAGTCCTCTTCAAATTTCAAGTCAATCGGATGAAAATTGAGGATTTTAGAAATTTAGCAAAGTTGGTGACCTTTGGCCTATGTTGACCTTTTGACCTATTAATCCTAAAAACAATAGGCTTCTTGCTTTTGACCAACTCTACCATTTGGTGAAGTTTCGTGAAGATCGGTTGAAAATTGTGACCTGTGGGCCGGTGACAAACAAACAGACAAACAGACAAACAGACAGACAGAACCACAGACAAACAGACAGACAGAACCACAAACACAACCGACCAATACACTTGAAAAATCTTCGATTTTGCAAGTAACAAGAAAGAAACCAGAGTGAAAACTGAGTACTCCCTTTCAGCATGTGTCATTGCCTTCGGTGCCCGGCTTCGGAGCCTGGCGGTGCTCGTCATTGCCTTTGGTGCCCGGACACCATTCGGTGCCTGGCAATGACGTTATGCAACGCCTGGAGGTGGCATGGGAAAGGAGCGGTGTACAACAAGAAAGAAACCGGAGTGAAAACTGAGTACTCCCTTTCAGCGCGCGTCATTGCTCGACCCCTTTGGTGCCCGGCGATGACGTCATGCAGCACCTCGAGATGGAATAGGAAAGGAGCGGTGTATAATATTTGAATGAACAACAATATCATGTTTTTTGAATGAATATGATATGGTCATGCAATGTGCATGGCCTATGTCCCATTGAAAAAAAAATTCAGGGAAACTGAATCTTTTGTTTGCTATTACTGCACATTAGGTAAACAAAGGTTTGCATGAATGTCATTTGATTCCTGTCTCCAGTTTTGAAACAGTGAATTTGTTGTTCTGAAAATTTGTTTCGTATTACTTTTACAGATACCTTGCCCCTGTTTTTCTATGCTTGCTCATCGTTTTTTAAATTATTATTATTATTTATTTTTTTTGGAAACAAGATCGAGGCTCGTTTAAGAGCTAACATTAATCATAAAAAGACAAACTGACACATAAAACATAAGATAAAGGGAGCGGGAGACAAGATGGGGAGAAAAGGGGGAAGCACACAAGTACAACATTTGAGAGCAGGGACATCGGGAGATCTGTGGGAGGTAGAGGGCTTGGGGGGAGGAGGCATGGAAAAGCAGGAAGGGGGGGGGGGGGGTTGGGAGAGGTATAAAACACATGGACACTGCTTGAATTTCCAGGAAAGAAGTCGGTATTTCAAAAAAGTGGATCTGGGGTGAATTCACGGGAGTAGAAAAGATCAAGGTTTTGGATGGGGGAAGATAAGAGATGGTGGTGAACAGCTGAGTAGTAGCTTGTGGCTAGTAAGTAGCTTGTAACATTCTTTTGTACATTAGAAAAGTAGCCAAGCTGAGGATGGCTTTGTTTTAGGGAAGTAGTCAGGGAGGGTCGGGAAGGGGGTAGTGTTAACACATTACAGGGGTTGTCATGTGATTTAGTGATTTTACAAGTGCATTAAATTGTCTTCCGTCCACGTCTTTCATGCTGGTCATTTTTGAACTCTACACATTCAAAGTTTGAGAAATTGAATGTGAGAAAGTAAAATGAATGAGAGAATGTGGAAAAGTAGACCGTTTGGCTTTTCCCTTATGGTTTCAGCGGTGAAAAGTCCTTAGGTCCTTATGAAATAGCATGCAATAGCCGCGAGGGTCAACTGGGCGTTGGATTTTGTGTGACCCCTGGGATTCTTCAGAGACACGGTAAGCAAATTATTCACATGCACAACCAAAAACGTCATTATATTGTTGGCAGATATGATTGACCTACGTAAACAGAACCGGATGATCAAAATAATCAATCAAACCCAATTCTAGAGTCAGCAGATATTTCGTCAAATAATTAATAGTGGAAAAAACAATAACAATAACAACAAGAAAGAGCAATCAGAGATTGCAGACCCTCACCAGGACGTGTTTGTGTGATGTATTTTGTGGTCGATTTATTACCTCCGCCACCGAAGGTGGATGGAGATTATGCTTTCACCCCTGTCTGTTTGTTTGTTTGTGAACAAGATGTCTCAAAATGTTGTAGACGGATTCGGAGGAAACTTTGCGGAGAGGTAGTGTATGCGACAAGGACGAATCGATTCGATTTTGGTGAAGATCCGGATTCGGATACGAGGGTTATTTATTTTTTAATTGATCCTTTACCATTGAGATCGGGCGAAAAGCGATAATATATAACATATTTAAAAATAGTTATGGACGAGTTATGACTAAACTTGCGGGATGAGTTAGTTAGGTGACAAGAACAAGCCAATTAGATTTGGTTCAGGTCCGAATCCAGATCCGGCCTATCAGTGGGATTCAAAACAAACTGTTCAGCCTAGCGGATGGTACGCGCTCTACCGAGTGCCATTTTAGTTAGCCGCTGTGTTTGTGTGGTTTATTGACGACGTAGATTTATGTTCAATCCAATGTTGCTGCTGAACCACGTGATCAATGACGTCATCACTTTTATTTTCCCATACATTTATTGTGTAGATCATGCTCAAGAAATTTCAAACTGATCGCATCAAGCGTTCTACTTATCTAATTATGACGTCACAATGAAAGCACGATGACATCATCATGAATATATATTGTTCCCCATCGGGAGTACTTGACAATAATAATAATAATAATGCATTTATTTTATATAGCGCTTTTCAGGAGACATGAATCAATCCGAGACAATCCGAGACATGTTTCATTTTTTTCTCATGGAATGTATTCATAGATATAAAGGTGCAATTTTTTTTTTCAATATGGCACCAGTTCCACACGACCATTAAAAAATTATACAGGAGGAGGAGCTCCTATGGTGAAAATTTGTTGGCAATCAGACTAACGGCTGCAGAGAATAGGAACTCATGTTTTGTGCAAACAAACAGACAGCCAAACAAATGGATCCAAATGCAATTCCCTCTCCTCTGGAAGGGTAATAACAATCCGAGGAAAGCATCCAAGCCAGCATTTGAAAACTTCATTCTTTGACACATTTTTTGAGTTTAGATGTAATCAGGCTTTGAATTTGTATTATCCATTTTGATATAAACAACATTTGAAACCATGAATCTCTTGTCAGAGGAAATAAGAATGTATGTATATATCTAATATATCAAGACCTCTCTAACCCCTGACTGACTGATATTAATATTTGGTACCTTTGGGGTGTTGAAGAAAACTGAAATTTGGTGTGCCAACGGACATCAAAGTGGGTACACTGGGAGAAAAAAAAATCACATCACCGTGGGAAAGTGTCCGTTAATGAAAATCGATGTAAAAAAGGTAAATGCATATGTAAATAAAAGCAAAAAAACTTTAATCAATATCTAGCTTTTAAATTTTTAATTTCTAGAACTGTAAACTTTGAAATAAACAGGACAATAATGTCAATAAATGAAAGTAAAAAGCTTCTGCAAATAAAAATTTCCGTAAAACCCATAAATGTGTCCATAAAAAAACAACCTCAATCTATATCTGGCATTTCAAAATTGTAATCTTACTATAATTCACCAAATGTCTGTCTGTCCGTTCCCAGGTACCGCAAAAACGGCTGAACCAATCACAACTATATTTTGGGTGGGTACTCCTGGGACCCCCTGGAGTAAAATAGGCTGTATTGTTTTTCCAATTTTTCCCAATTTTTCCAATTTTCCAGTTTTTCCAAACACGATGGAATAATATTTACCGATATGAACAGTGATGTGGCTTTTATTGAAATTCTACAAATACTGTTTCGATTTGGATGAGAATTATGAACCTGCCACGAAGGCAGAAGTGGACAGATTACGGCAACGTTTTTCATGGAAGTCCTTCACGAACTTGCTGTCCATGTCTGACGTGTGACTGAAGGTGCTACAGGAATGTGGAATTTATTGGTTTCATGCTTTAACATTCGCCGTTTCTGCATTGTCTGTTTGCTTCTGGCCTCCCACCCATGCATAGCATGGGTACCTCACGAGTTTCTATCACTGTAAACTTTGAAATAAACAGGACAATGATGTCCATAAATGAAAAGAAAAAACTTCAGCAAATCAAAATTTCCATAAAACCCGTAAACGTGTCCATAAAAAAACAACCTCAATCTATATCTAGCATTTAAAAATTGTAATTTTTATAACTGTAAACTTTGAAATAAACAGGACAAGCATGTCCATAAATGAAAAGAAAAAGCTTCCGTAAATCAAAATTTTCCAAAAAACACGTAAACATGTCCAAAACAAAAAAACCTCAATATATATCTAGCATTTAAAAATTGTAATTTCTATAACTGTAAACTTTGAAATAAACAGGACAACCATGTCCATAAATGAAAAGAAAAAGCTTCCGTAAATCAAAAATTTCCGTAAAACCCGTAAAAAATACCCCCTCAATCTATATCTTGCATTTAACATTTTTATTTTCTATAACCGTAAACTTTGAAATAAACAGGACAATGATGTCCGTAAATGAAAAAAAAAACTCGTAAATCAAAATTTCCATAAAACCCGTAAACGTGTCCATAAAAAAACAACCTCAATCTATATCTAGCATTTATAAATTGTAATTTCTATAACTGTAAACTTTTAAATAAACAGGACAAGCATGTCCATAAATGAAAAGAAAAAACTTCCGTAAATGAAAATTTCCATAAAACACGTAAACATGTCCATAACAAAAAAACCTCAATCTATATCTAGCATTTATAAATTGTAATTTCTATAACTGTAAACTTTGAAATATACAGGACAATTATGTCCATAAATGAAAAGAAAAAGCGTCCGTAAGTGAAAATTTCCGTAAATCCCGTAAACGCGTCCATAAAATAAATAAATAAAAACCTAAATTGATATCTCGTAGCAGGTCGGTGATGCCTATAATCAAAAAGCTTCTATTTGTTATGTACTTACGTACAAAGCACAGTCACGGTTTTATTTTTGAATTGTGTGATATGCTGGTTCATTAAGAATGTTGTCGGAAAAAAAAGGAATGTAAGCTTTCTGCCTGAAGCAAGCTGGGTTTAATTGTTATTGGGGTTGGTAAAGTTCACAAACCTTGGGGAAAATAAACGAGAGCAGGTGCTCTCTTTAGTGTCACCGAATTCTCAAGACTGCCATAACCTATGTGGGTAGCAGGAACTTTCCAGTTCCCAGGTGTGCACACATTTTCGTATCATTTGGCAACTTTACACTGCCGTTGGAGAATGCAATGTAGAGTAGCAATGGGAGTAGGATGAAGAAACACCTGCGTATCTCTGTCAAGCATTGGATTGCATGGAGCTACTGCCATCTCTTAATTATTTTTGGTATAATACACGAATACAGGGATGCAGGTATTACCTGACTATACCAGTTGAAAAGTAAGAGATGGAATTAATATTCACAAAATATTGAATTTAATACAAAAATATATCCATGAAGAAGATAGCACGAAGACAATCAGATGAAGACTGATTCTGCACATTTTGACACATCAATCATTGTATTATGAAAACCGTTATCAGGCTGAGGAAGGTATATCGTCTAAAAGTAGATGAAGTTAATTGACAAGTTTAAAGGGCAAATTAACTGATTGATGTCCCTGCCAATCCAGCTGAAGTTCAACGTTCAAGGCCTCAGTTGTTGGCTGGAGTTCCTCAAGATAGTGTTTTGGGCTCAGTCTTGTTCCTAATTTTTTTTATAAGAGACCACTCCGATGCTCTGGACAAGCTTCTTCCTTCCTGCAAACGATTTCACAATGTGTTGTTCAGTAGCCAATCGCTCTGCTAGGCAGACGACACCTATACATCTCTCTGCCGATATAGAAATGATTAGACTCTGGTCTGAGTCATTCGATACTGGAAAATCTCATGGCCTAATCCAATCACTCGGAAAGGATCGTCGGACAAATCCACCTATCTATTTCCTTGGTTATCCATGAGAAAACGTTAACTATCTGCAATTTCTAGGCCTCACCATCAGCTATGATGTTTCCTGGGCAACCACATAGCAAAGCGGGCTTTCAAAGCCAGCCACAGACTAGGCATTCTCCATCGATCCTAGTCTTTCCTTGGAATATCAGAGCTACTCAGTCTACAAGGCCTTTGTCTATAGCTCAATGGAGTAGTTCTCAATGCTATGGGCTGACACCCCAGCATCACATCAGTCTCTCCTGGATTCTGTGGAATCTGAAGCTCTCAAAATTATTGGAATCTCCCGTGATGAGGCCTATCGTAGGTAGGTTGATGGTCTCTGTTCTCTACTGTCGATTCTTCTTCAACATTGCTCCCTCTGTCCTCTAACCCCTCTCGATCTACTCCAGGATGCACAGATTCTTCCAGTGAACCCTCCTGGTTAAACCCCCAAAATCAAGGCTGACTGCACATCTATGGAACCACCTTCCAGAGGCTGCTTTGTCTCCCTCTTCCCTCCAGGACATCAAACAAGCAATGTGCGGCCACGGCTTGTCATCCCTAATCTTTAGAAAACCCCATAAACCTTACTTGGTAGTTTCAGTGATTCCTCCACTCCTCTCCTCCTCTTTTCCTGTTCGTTGATCTCCTTGTTTGTGTCACTGTATTTTCTACCTTCTCCTTCTATGAGCCACACTCCTGTAAAGGAAAAAAAAAAGCATCAACAAAACCTAGAGGAAACTGAGAAGCAGCCCATGAAGTATCCATGAAAACACAAAATACAGAATTCCACAGATGTGATTTGCTGAGGACCAGAGGGTTCATTTCGAAAGCTGCCAGCCATCCACAAGGGAGCCCTGGCCTCGGGGCCTCTGTGGTCATGCGGATGCAACAGATGGTTCAGGCCAATGGAATTTTTCCCCCCAAAAATGATATATATATTTTTATCAACACACAATCCAAATAAGAATAAATCAATGCATGTGGAGGCACCCCCTCTTCACATATTGCAAGTAGTTTAATGTAAGCTCAGGTTCTTATAAATCACATATAATTCAATTGAAATGCATTGACAGTTGACACAGAATATTGACATGTTTCTGCAGAATTGCAATGTAATCACTAATCATAGACAATGCATTTTGTATTGTTAAAGTCTCATGCAATGCATAGGGCCTCAAGCCCCATGGAACTTGACATATTACCATTTGTTTGCGAAGCACTTGTTTAAAAAAATGAAAACAATTAAATAATGTGTGCATGAGATGAATACATAAGTAGATTATTGTAGAAGTTGAAGCCAGGCCAAAGACATAATCCTGGAATCCCAGGAGTATAAATAAATTAACGAATGCTTTAAAAAATTGCAAAACCCAGTTGTATTATTAGGCAATTGGGATTGTGATTGTGAGTATTATAGAAATTGCATTGACAAATGATGTGCAGAAAACCAATGTGTTTCGGTGTTTGCTGTTCAATAATGAAAAGTTTATCGGAAACTCTTGAGCAGCGTTGTGCTTTCGTCTCCTTGAACCAGGTCCGAGATTGAACGTAACACACACCAAGGTAGTACACGTAGGGTATAACATTTCATAACAAATGAATTAGATGCCTGGTAACTCATAGCGATTGCAATTAAGGGAGCGAAGCTGAAGCCAACACCCATGTTGGCACAGAGCTGGGGTAAATGACAACAGACAACAAAACAATTGAAAAGCGAGGAGCGCTTCTCCTTTTACAGCTGATTCTTCATTTGGAGAGAAGATCACCTAAGTCGCACCCAAGCAACGAGTGATTCTGGAAGTGGAAAAGCAAGATGTATGAACAAGCTCTGTGTCAATTAGCAAATACGGTGCACAAGCGACGTGCGGAACCCTCGGCTTTTCCCCTGGCCCTAGGGAAGCTTTGCCTCCAGAGCAGATGTTTGGCGAGGCTCAAGATATCACAGGCGGGTGATGCTTGTTGCTCCCAGAGTAGCTTTTCAGCAGGTGCTTCGCCACTAGAGAGACCATGGAAAACCGCAGGTGCACAAAAAATGCTCCACAGTTCAGTCTTGTAGGCCAAGAAAACCGCCATCCTGGTCTAGAGGAAAGTAACTTGGCTTGGTTTAACTAATATTTGATGTGTACAACTTGTTTTTTTTGTGTACAATTGCCCCCGACTCCCCTTTACAGGTAACCCACCTGCTCATAAACAGGGTTGTTCCGGAGTCGGAAACCTGCCATTACAACTGTAGCAAACACGTTAAAATTTCCCAGAGTTGTCATATGCAGAAAGGTCTCTGGAACAGACGCTGTCAAAGAGTTTGTTGGCGAGGAACATCCGAGCTGTTTAAACACATGGGAAAGCAAACTTCCATGACAGATCAAGTTCCAGCACGAGGAACTCCCAAAGTACTCTGGCGCCATGGAAGTGCCTATTTCCAGGCACCCGCTTGTTATTAAGTCGTGTGGTTATAGCTGCGTTTAGTGGTTTTGTGGTTTGGTGTTTAGGAAAAGCAAACTGCAAATGTCGATCACAAGGCACGCGAGCATTCCTGTATTAGGCAATTAGGGAATGCTCCGCTGGCCTTTGGTGCACGAATAGTGGAAAATGTCAAATGTCAAATTGCGCAACGACTGGCAACACGGGTAGTTGAATATAGTGGGTGATGACAATTAATCTCGACATACAAACACCGAGAACAAACCGCTTCAACACCAACCTCCATAACCTTTACCCATGGTACTTATTGCTGTAATAGACTCGGTGGTGTCATGCGTAGAGTGTCCCCTCTGATTCTGGGGGTTGAACCCTGGCCGGGTCATACCAAGGACTTTAAAAATGGTACCTGTGTTGCCTCAATGCCTCAACGTGTTGCCTCAACGCAAGCAAGTGCGCACTTGCTTGATGTTCAGCATTCAGAGGATAGAACCTGGACAGACCACACAGGTAGGGCAATATCAAACCACTGTCACAGTATATATAACCCTTGCCAAGAAACTGCTTCGGCTATGTACCAATGCTATGTCTAAAGAGTACCGTACATCAAAATAAAAAAATAGACTAGCCTGTACATATTGTATTGGACTAGTCTTAAGTGCAGTAGGGAGAGGGCCAAGGGCTGTGGTTACACAGGGCATAGCTTGGGCAGGGGGGGCAGAATCTAGGGTCATCGGGTTAATTCCAATACTGCAACTAGTAAATATAAAATGAACACAGGACCCAGTGAATCATAAAAAAATAATCGGTGCTTAATTGGTCTTTAATGGATAATAATGTTATCCTGGGGAGAAAATAGACGATGTGGGAATCTCTTTGCTTTGGGGGCAAATTTATGTCCAAAGGTCTAATTGTAAAACTTTTTGAGTGGTGTAAGGGACAGGTTCAATTGCCCCAGACTTTGGAGGATGTGTGTGTATATGTGTGTACATGTGTTCTTGACGCACTTGTACCCTAATTTGGCAAGAACGTTAACTGTTGGTATTGGCTGGTAAGGTGTCTGACGTCATGAGATACCTGGGAATTATAGTCGTGTTCAGTGCACCAGGCTAAACAGTCCTTGTCTCTTTTCCCCGGCCAGTTGTGTTTATGGAAATGGTGACCGAGAGAGATAAAATTTTCTGATAGTGACCCACGAACGTTTTTCTTCGACATCCCTTGTACGTGTGCAAGATATTCACATAAGTCCTGCTCAGTGAGCTCAGAGCACTTTTCCAACCCCCGGCAACCACTTCGTTAAAGGAACTCCAAAAGTGGGGACACACATCCAAACCCAGACATGGTCGCTGGTGACCCTTGGAAAGTAATCGCAACGGCAATGGCAAATACAACTGCACTAGCGACGGTGACAACAGCAGCAGCAACAGCGATCAACAACACTAAATATATGCGAGCGCCCGCGACTTACCCTTGGCCCGCGATCCAATGAAGGCCATATTTTTTCAGACCACCATATCACCTTGACCATCAACATTTAGGGATAGTGTGTAAATTAAGAAAATGCGCCCCCATCTATGATTTATCCATAAAACTCAACTTCATGAAAATTGGAGGGAAATTATTCAAGTTATGATCAAAAAGGTGTTTCTTGTTAATTAGGTCACAATCCCAAAAAGTAGGTGGACACAAGACAAATATCAGGTGCACAACTGCAATGCAGGTACACCATTATGATGCAAGAACATATTAGAAGGTCAAGCGGTCTTTGAGATTTCGTATTGGCAAAATTGAGCCATGGCAAAAAAGCATTTTTTTTCAGACTGCAATTTGACCGTGACCTTTAACCCGAAAGGCAATGACGTAAATAAAAGACAAATGCACATTGATCTGGGCTATCCAAAGAGCGCAATTTCATTCTGATCAGACAAATATTAGTCAAGTTATGGTTAAAACTGTTAAAATGTCTATAATTGGGTCATGACCTTAAAATTAGGTCAAGGTCTAAATTGGGTCAACCCTGCATACTTTGTATTCCCATTATTGATGCAAAATTTCATTGAAAAAATCTTAGCTGGCTCTGAGAAGTACAGTTTGGAAATGTGGAGTGTTGAGTGTGCAGGAAGATTTTCCTCTTTTTTTTCGCATTGGCAAAATTGAGCCATGGCAAAAAGCATTATTTTTTTCAGACTGCAATTTGACCTTGACTTTTAATCCGAAAGGCAATGACGTAAAGAAAAGACAAATGCACATCGATCTAGGCTATCGAGAGAAGGCAATTTTGTATACAGAGTCGAGGCTTGTGAAAGAGCTAACATTTATCAAACAAACAAATCAAACAAACAAGTAAACAAAGTATGTGAAAAGGGGAGCGGTCGACAAGATGGGGAGGGAAGGGGAGGAAGCACACAAACACAACATTTGAGAGCAGGGACATCGGGAGATGTTTTTGGAGGGAGAGGGCCTGGGAGGAGGCAGGATAGGTATAAAATGCAAGGACATCAAGGACTTCCAGGAAAGAAGTCGGCACCTCGAAAAAGTGGATTTGGGGTGAAATTAGCAGGGGTAGAAAAGATCAAGGTTTTGGATGGGGGAAGATAAGAGATAGTGGTGAACAGCTGTTTTAAAGACCTGGAGGGAGGAGTGGGATTGAAGAGAGTGAGGGAGTTTGTTCCAGAGGTGGGAGAAAAGAGGAATGAAGGAGTGAAGGTGAGCAGAGAGTCTTGATTTTGGCAGTTTAACCATAAGAGGGTTGCAGGCAGATCTTGTGCGACCTGCAGGAATATTTGGGGGACAGAGCCCAGAGAGAGCTGGGGGAGCAAGGCCAGAGAGGAGTCGGTAGAAGACGGAAAGACCACCAACCTGACTGCGGTGATTAAGTGAAAGGCCCTCGGAGATAGCGTCATCGCGGGAGATTCCAATGATTCTGAATGCTTTGGTTTCAACAGCGTGAAGACGAGCTAGGTGTGAGGCAGGAGCACCAGCCCAGAGGGGAGAGCAGTACTCCATTGAGCTGCGGATGAAAGCCTTGTATGTGGTGAGGAGCTCAGGTGTGCCAAGGAAGGACTTCGCACGACGGAGGATGCCCAGTCGGCGACTGGCTTTGGAGGCCAGCTTGGAAATGTGGTTTTCCCAGGAAAGATCATGGCAGATAGTGAGACCCAAAAGCTTGAGTGACAGAACTTCTTGGAGAGGATTATTCAGAAAGTAGATGGGAGGGTTGTCCAGTCGGTCTTTTCGGAGAGACATCGTAAGAGTGTGAGATTTGTCAGGATCGAAAGACATGTTCCACTTGTTTGCCCAGTCTGTGATTTTGTCCAGGTCTGCAGAGAGTGAGGAGGCTGCAGACTGCCGAGCTGAGGGATGAGGAATGGAGCGGCAGAGAGTGGAGTCATCAGTAAAGAGATAGAGAGGATTTTCAAGAGAGTCAGAGAGATCATTGATGAAGACCAGCAAAAGCACAGGGCCCAGAACACTGCCTTGGGGAACTCCAGCCTGAACAGGAAGAGGAGATGAGAGAAACCCATTCAGGGCCACACGTTGACTACGACTAGAGAGGAAGTCCGCCAGCCATGCGTGGAGATTTCCATGGATACCAAAGGAGGAGAGTTTGGTGAGCAGAGCGGGGTGCCAGACCGTATCGAAGGCACGTGATATGTCGAGGGAGACAGCTCTAATTTCCTGTTTGGCATTGGGGACCTCCATCCATTGTTGAGACAGCAGAAGCAGCATGTCCTGAGTAGAGTGACCTGGTCTGAAACCAAATTGATAATCAGAGATCAAGCCATTGGAGAAGAGGAAAGATTTCATATCCGAAGCAATGATGGATTCCATGACTTTGCTGATAATTGGGAGCAGGCTGATTGGTCTGTAGTTGCAAGGATCTGTTTTTGCACCTTTTTTGTGTAAAGCGGTAATGTTAGCTGATTTCCAGGATGCTGGCAGATGACCTTGAGCAAAAGATAGGGTGAAAAGAACAGAGAGAGGGTGAGATAGAGCGGCAGAGCAGGATTTTAGGACCCGTGGGCTGATGCCGTCTGGTCCAGTTGCAGAATCAGAGTCGAGGTTTGACAAAAACTCCTCCACCTTGTCAGGAGAGAAGGACACAGAGTCCAGGAGCAGTTGGGTTCGACTGGGAAAGGTGGGAACAGAGAGAGATGGGTTTGGGACTAAGGATTTTGAGGCGAACACAGAGTTGAGGCATTCGGCTTTGTCACGTGCGATGTCAACTGTGTGGCCATTTGAGGTAAGGGAGGGGATGGAGGGGGAACAAACACCAGAAACGGATTTGACCAGACGCCACCAGGATTTGGAGGAAGGAGACAGGTTTGAGAGTTCATTCTTGAGTGAGGAGAGATAGTGCTTCCTGGCACTCCTGAGGGTAGACACACACTTGTTCCGAGCTTGGTGGAAGGAACTGAGATTGCCTTCAGTTGGATTAGCCTTCCAAGAGGCAAAGGCCAGTTGTTTCAGGGCAACTGCCTCACCACAAGATTCAGTGTACCATGGACGGGAGGAAGGGTAAGACAACTAAAGGCGAGATGGGATAAATCTGTGCATGAGAGAGATCAGTTTGCTTTGGAAGAATTCCCAGGAAGAATTGATGTCAGAGGCAGTGGAGATGGGAGACCAATCCAGACGATTGATGGCTGCTTGAAGACCGTCCCAGAAGACCATCCCTTTAACCCAAAAGGCAATGATGTAAGGAAAAGACAAATGCACATTGATCTAGGCTATCGAGAGGGCAATTTCGTTCTGATCAGACAAATATCAGTCAAGTTATGGTTAAAACTGTTAAAATTTCTAATTGGGTCATGACCTTAAAATTAGGTCATGGTCAAAAATTGGGTCCATTCTGCATACTTTGTATTCCCATTATTGATGCAAAATTTCATTCCAAAAATCCTACCTGGCTCTGAGAAGTACAGTTTGGAAATTTGGAGTGTTGTGTGTGTGCAGGAAGATTTTCCTCTTTTTTTCACATTGGCAAAATTGAGCCATGGCAAAAAAGCATTATTTTTTTCAGACTGCAATTTGACCTTGACCTTTAACCCGAAAGGCAATGACGTAAAGAAAAGACAAATGCACATCGATCTAGGCTATCGAGAGAGGGAAATTTCGTTCTGATCAGACAAATATTAGTCAAGTTATGGTTAAAACTGTTAAAATGTCTATAATTGGCTCATGACCTTAAAAATAGGTCAAGGGCAAAAATTGGGTCAATCCTGCATCCTTTTAATTCCCATTATTTAGGCAAAATTTCATTCCAAAAATCCCAGCTGGCTCTGAGAAATACAGTTTGGAAATTTGGAGTGTTGAGAGTGCAGGAAGATTTTCCTCTTTTTCCTCAGGGTGGTTTATGGCTAGGTGGCCAACACCCATTATTATGATGAATCGTTCGCATTGTGATACAATCATGAAATTTGGCAGTGAGATTCTTATGTAAACACTCTTTAAAGCCAGTAGATTAGCCAACTCAAAAGTCAACATAGCGGCAAAAATATTTTTTCAAAATGACCATCACAATTGCAAAAATGTGCCATAAACTTTTTAATATTGAACTTAGGATGTACGAGTATCAATACAAATTTACAGAACTACATATCTGTAAGAGGTAGTCAAAATATATAAATTCACCCAATTCGGCGTGAGAAATAAATTTCAAATCAAAATGTTTGTCGCCTACTCTTTTTTTTAAATCACGTCTCAAAAAGGAAGTGGTCCTCGAAAAGTTTTTGATTGGCCTGGTGGTCCATGGACTGAAACGAGTTGGGAACCACTGGTCTTCAGACAAACGATGGAGGTCACGTTGTGATTATGAAGCCTCTTATTCACTTCCACATCTGCCATAACCAATGTCAGTGGATTCTCGCTGAAACGTCGGCTCAATTGTAAACTTTTAATATTCTGATTGTTTACTTGAAATTTCTGTCAAACACCGAAGATCCTGTGGCTCCAGTCGAGTCAGCAAGCACCAAAATGCATCTTCAGCCTATTTGGAAGACGTCGCATTGTTCTGATATAAACGTGAATCTGCATCCGATTCATCAAGCACAAAAAGGATGGTCTTGTTTCCAGTGGTCAATGTGTATTATGAATGAACTGAAAAGGAGATTTTGTGAAGGGAACTTATAGGTATGTATTTTGTATACTGAATCGAGGCTCGTGAAAGAGCTAACATTTATTTCACAAACAAATCAACCAGACAAACAAAATATACAAAAAGAGGGAGCGGAAGACAAGATGGGGAGAGAAGGGGAAGCACACAACCACAACATTTGAGAGCAGGGAGAAGTGTGGGAGGGAGAGGGCTTGGGGGCAGGAGGCGTGGGAACGGGCGGGGGGGCATCGATCACTTCCTGCCCTTGATCCTTGTTCACACAAATTCCTGGACTTGGAAAAAGTCCAGTCGTTTGTGTCACACGAAAGCAGAAGACTTTAAAATGGAGATGAGACAAGATCAGCGAATGATGGAGCGTGCAGAACTAAACTATGAATCCATGAAAGAGTTCGATAAATATCGAAAACCTCTGTTTGGTTCTTACAGAATTCTGTAAAACAATGACCAATGGAACTAGAGCGGCACTCGGAAGAGGGAATACCTTCGTCAGGTTGAACAGTTTACGTTTTGTACCCCACTGATAGAAAATCTCATCAATTTAGTCCTCGTCTCCCACACAACCTGTCCACCGAGTTTAGTCCGAATCTGTCCACAACTTTTTGAGATATCGTGCTATATATCGTTTTTGGCCCTATCTCCCAATGGTGAAGAATCACATTTAAAATTCTCATATCTGGATCCAAATCCGGATCTTCACCAAAATGTAAAAAAAAAATTGTCCTCGTCGCACACCCAACCTGTCCACCAAGTTTCGTCCAAATCCGTCCATAACTGTTTGAGATAACCTGTTCACAAACAGACAGGGATTCCTCCTCTGTGCTGTCATCCAGCATTTCAGATCAGACCACTTCATCTGGAATTTCTCCGATTTCCTCCTCAGTCAGCTGTAAAGTGCTCAAGGAGATTTTCAATTTCCATGTCACCAAAGACTGCAAGATCCTCTCGGGCATGTGTAAACTTGGAGATGGAGATGTCAAATTTCTCAAAAGAAAACCATGGATGGTTCCTTGTTTGAAGTTGTCAAATCGTTTGTCCAGGTACATCACTATCTTCAATTACCGTCTTACATAGGTCTGCTTCAGGCTCTTTGGTGCCAAACTAGAGGACCAGGCAGGTCTTTTCTGCTTTGTGAGAGGAAGCCATTTATAGACCAGATGATTGTTACCTAAAATAAATTAATTACAGCTAGTAAATAAAGGTAATCACACCTGGTAAAGTCCCTCTGGGCTGGTGCTCCTGCCTCACACCTAGCTCAGCTTCACACTGTTGAAACCAAAGCTTTCAGAATCATTGGAATCTCCCGCGATGAAGCTATCTCCGAGGGCCTCTCACTCACTCACCGCAGGCAGGTTGGTGGTCTTTCTGTCTTCTACCGACTCCTCTCCGGCCTTGCTCCCCCAGCTCTCTCTGGGCTCTGTCCCCCAAATATTCCTACAGGTCGCACAAGATCTGCCAGCAACCCTCTTATGGTTAAACTGCCAAAATCAAGACTCTCTGCTCACCTTCACTCCTTCATTCCTCTTTTCTCCCACCTCTGGAACAAACTCCCTCACTCTCTTCAATCCCACTCCACCCTCCAGGTCTTTAAAACAGCTGTTCACCACCATCTCTTATCTTCCCCCATCCAAAACCTTGATCTTTTCTACCCCTGTTAATTCACCCCAGATACACTTTTTTGAAATACCAACTTCTTTCCTGGAAGTCCGAGCAATGTCCATGTGTTTTTTTTACCTCCCCCTTCCCATGCCCCCCCCCCAAAGCCCTCTCCCTCCCACAGATCTCCCGATGTCGCTGCTCTCAAATGTTGTACTTGTGTGCTTCCCTCTCTCTCTCCCCATCTTGTCTCCCGCTCCCTTGATCATATGTTTTTCGTGTCAGTTTGTTTTTATGTGATTAATGTCAGCTCTTACACGAGCCTCGATCTTGTATACCAAAAGAAAAAAAGAAAAAGAAAGGTGAAGCACTCGGTTCAGCTGAGACTTCATTCCCAAAAAGAGCTGTGAGCCATTCTGATTGTTTTTTAATGACAGGTACATACTTCCCATCAAAGTTATACGACCGTTTATATAAAACATTAACGATGAAAAATCATGTGGTTATTCGCCAGGATGTCAGCAAGGAAATCACAGATGCTTAACAGGAAATTTTAGTGGTGAACTCTCTCGTCTTCAAAAGATACTTTGAGATTTTCGGACAATCGTAATTCAATGTATAGCTACACGCATTTGAACTGTATAGTCTGGATTACAATGTCTCGTTACTTTCAACCTGGTACCTTGCAGGGAAGGTGTCGCCTGGGTAACCACACCCTCCTTTAGAGGAGATACTAAGCTGGCTGTAATTTGCGTGTGGACATAAAACCCCACGGCACCTTTCTTATCGTGTGCTGGTGCATTGGTCAACTTCGAAATTATTGCCTTCATCTGATGGACAAAGACCATGAGCAGCAGGTGCTGCGTACCGAAATGAATGAATGAAAGAATGCACCTCAACCATCAATCAATGATTATTTTTGATCCTAAAGCAGGTTATTTGGGTAAATGCTAATTTTGGATAAAACCCGACAGTTCCGACTCAAAAAGCTCAAAGCCTTATTTGGGAATGCGAACTGGTGAGGAGTTTCTCGGAACGAGATACAATAATACAAAACACACAGACTCATTTTCATTTTGCAATATTACAAGTACAAATAGTTACCAACAAAAAGAAAAGACTCCTTACTAATCACATCTTACATTTCCCCCAAAAAATTGGAGTGTCTTCGATTTGCACAACGTTTAGAACGTTCCTCCTATATAATATACTGTTGGGGTCTGCTTACACATTGTGGAAGCAATAACAAACCGTGTACGTAAGTACATAATAAGTAGAAGCTTTATGGTTATAGGTAAGCATCTCCGACCTACTGCAAGAAATCATTTAGGTTTTCTATTTTATTTTATGGACGCCTTTACGGTTTTTACGTAAATTTTCATTGAGATTTTTATTTCACAATTTACAGTTATATAAATTACAATTTTCAAATGCTTGATATTGAATGAGGTTTTTTTACATATGCCTTTATGTTTTTTGTTTGTTTGTTTGTTCTTTTTTAAACAAGATTGAGGCAAGAGGCAAGAGCATTAATCACAAAAAAAAAACGGACACACAAAACATATAATCAAGGGAGCGGGAGACAAGATGGGGAGAGTAAGGGAAGCACACAAGTACAACCTTTGAGAGCAGGGACATCGGGAGATCTGTGGGAGGGAGAGGGCTTGGGGGGAGGTGGCATGGGAAAGAGGGGGGAGGAAACGTTCTAGTTTCTGAAAAGAGTGTGGTACATCTTATCTTTTACAAAAATACATCTCTGAGATCGTATTGAGGTCAAATACACAAAACTCTGCGTGTGTGTGTGTGTGTGTGTGTGTGTGTGTGTGGGGGGGGGGGGGGGGGGGATGAAGCTGATTCTGAGGGCCTTTCACTCACTCACCGCAGGCAGGTAGGTGTTCTTTCTGTCTTCTACCGACTCCTCTCCGGCCTTGCTCCACCAGCTCTATCTGTGCTCTGTCCCCCAAATATTCCGACAGGTCGCACAAGATCTGCCAGCAACCCTCTTATGGTTAAACTGCCAAAATCTCGGCTCTGTCTCCCTTGACATATCACGTGCCTTCGATATGGTCTGGCACCCAGCTCTGCTCACCAAGCTCTCCTCCTATGGTATCCATGGAAATTTCCACGCATGGCTTGCGGACTTCCTCTCTAGTCGTAGTCAACGTGTGGCCCTGAATGGATTTCTCTCATCTCCCCTTCCTGTTCAGGCTGGAGTTCCCCAAGGTAGTGTTCTGGGCCCTGTGATTTTTCTGGTCTTCATCAATGATCTCTCCGACTCTCTTGAAAATCCTATCTCTTTGCTGATGGCTCTACTCTCTGTCGCTCCATTCCTCATCCCTCAGATCGGTAGTCTGCAGTCTCCTCACTCTCTGCAGACCTGGACAAAATCACAGACTGGGCAAACAAGTGGAACATGTCTTTCAATCTTGACAAATCTCACACTCTTACGATGTCTCTCCGAAAAGACCGACTGGACAACCCTCCCATCCACTTTCTGAATAATCCTCTCCAAGAAGTTCTGTCACTCAAACTTTTGGGTCTCACTATCTGCCATGATCTTTCCTGGGAAAACCATATTTCAAATCTGGCCTCCAAAGCCAGTCGCCGACTGGGCATCCTCATTGTGCGAAGTCCTTCCTTGGCACACCTGAGCTCCTCAACAACATACAAGGCTTTCATCCGCAGCTCAATGGAATACTGCTCTCCCCTCTGGGCCGGTGCTCCTGCCACACACCGAGCTCGTCTTCACGCTGTTGAAACCAAAGCTTTCAGAATCATTGGAATGTCCCGCGATGAAGCTGATTCTGAGGGCCTTTCACTCACTCACCACAAGCAGGTAGGTGGTCTTTCTGTAATATTCCTACAGGTCGCACAAGATCTGCCAGCAACCCTCTTATAGTTAAACTGCCAAAGTCAAGACTTTCTGCTCACCTTCACTCTTTCATTCCGCTTTTCTCCCACCTCTGGAACAAACTCTCTTCAATCCCACTCCTCCCTCCAGATGTTTAAAACAGCTGTTCACCACCATCTCTTTTCTTCCCCCATCCAAAACCTTGATCTTTTCTACCCCCGCTAATTTCACTCCAGATCCACTTTTTTGAAATACCGACTTCTTTCCTGGAAGTCCTAGCAGTGTCCATGTGTTGTTTTTTTTTTAAACCTCTCCCACCCCCCCCCCCCCCTTCCCGTGCCTCCTCCCTCAAGCCTTCTCCCTCCCACAGATCTCCCGATGTCCCTGCTCTCAAATGTTGTACTTGTTTGCTTCCCTCTCTCTCGCAGCCCAAACCCATCATTTGTGGGCTCATTCTAAAACTCATGTGAGATCACTTGAAAATCCGAGACAAAATCTCTTGAAAATTGGAACTTGGATTGGGAGCAGATAGATGGATGGAATGTGGGAAAATGGATAAAGGAAAGTATGTGGTGATCTTCTCAGGTGGCAGTGAACATCCGAATGGAGTTGGAATAATGACAAAGGAGATATAGGAATAACGATGCATGGTTATTGGACAATATCAGAGAGAGTGTTCATGGCAACATTTGAGGGATAACTGCGGAACATTGTGTTTTACAACGTTGTCCACCATCACGAAATCACAGTTATGAAGAAGTTGAAGTATGTATTCTATGAGAAAGTACAAGAAGCATGTGAAGAATGGAGAGGTCGTGATAGTTATGGGTGATTTGAACACAAAAGCTTGTGGAGAGAGATGTGGAGATGTCAAAGGAATCACTTGAGATTAAAAAAAATTCTCCAAAGCGGATCTGAATCTTCACCAAAATCGAATAAATTCCCTTCAACAAAATCAAGCCTTTCATCCTGAGCAATGCATCACACATGTCGTGCACAACTCTGTCCAATCGGCCTCCCCCGTTCCCACAATGTTGGGGATGACGTCATTTGTGGAAGTCTCTTTTCACCCACCCATGCCCGATTTCCTTTCTTTTTTGCTATGACAGAGTAATGCCCGAAATAGTCAGGGTCACTATGTCAATAAATTATATGTCGTTCAAAATCATGGTAGATTAGCAAACCTATACATTTTTGGAAAGGTTATAGCATAAGGAAACTAAAAATCAATGTTTACATTTGGAGAGATACCTGTATGGCGGCCATTTTGGATTTTCAAAATGGCCACTGTAAAATACATATTTTGTTCTATTTCTGCCTCTAATTACCATAAAAACTTTTAAAAATATACTAAACCTATATTTTCAGGGACAAGGAATCCAATGAAAGTATCAAATTAGTGCTATGGGGAATGGTAAGACACGAATCGAAGGTTTTGAATTGCAAAATACCGTCTTTATATTCGCGATAAGTTGCATAATCAAATACATGTTTTCATTTTGTACAGGCAGTTAATAACATCAAAATGTGTCACAATAATTCATATCACCAAACATACACAGGCAGTCAGCAAAATCATATATACACATGCAGTCGGTATAACTTCACATCTACACAGGCAGTCAATGACAAAATATACACAGGCAGTCAATGGCATCAAACATACACGATTACAGAATATGCCATGTCGAGTTCGTCATCACTGTCCTGTGTGTCGTATCCGACAATATAGTCCGCATCGTTTTCACAGTCCGTTCCACACAAGCAAAGGTCGGTCAAATTGATTGGCAAATCGAATTGGTCCAATGGTCGATCGAAGCGATTGGTCGAATTGGTCGATTGGTCGAATGGTCGATCGAAGCGATTAGTCGAATGGAATTGGTCGATTGGTCGAATTGGTCGAATCGAATTGATCGGAATTGGCAAATGTAAACATTGATTTTCAGATTTTCCATGTAATAACGTTTCCAAAAATGTATAGGTTTGCTAATCTACCATGATTTTGAACGAAAAAACATAGTGAACCTGACTAAAACGTCAGCTTCTCTTCTCTCTATGACAGATCAATCACCATTAAGATATTTTATTTGCTATTCGTTTTGATTTTGTTCACCTGGTTTTCTATACTCCAATATGCATTTTTTTCCGGAACATTGTGACGGGCACGATCAACACTTATAATGTTAAATATTTGCGATCCTGCACAACAACAATAATTTTTTTTACTTATTTGTTGAATTTTTACTTAAATTTAATTGTAAGACAAAATGGTTCATGAACATTGATTGCGAGATTTATTGTAAAATTTTACATCCCAATGATCTTCTTTTCTCCAGGATGTCGGAGTTGTTCTTTAAAACCAATTTTACAACACTGAAATTTTTTTATTTTTTAAGATTCCTTTTTTTATTTTCTGCAAATATCCAAATCAAAATTTGTTGCACAGACTGATTTAAAGAAACGAGTCATTGTTATATAACCAGAAAGGTACTCGGTATGCAGCGCGTACCTCCGCCAGGTTGACCATTTTATGTTTTGTATCTCACCGATAGGGCGGATCTGGATTCGGACCTGAATCAAAATCGAATGTGGTTGTTCTTGTCGTCCAACCAACTCGTCCACCAAGTTTTATCACGACTTGTCCACAACATTTTGAAATATCGTGCTATATCGTTTTTGGTCCTTTCTCCCAATGGTGAAGAATAATTTTAAAATTCTAGTATCCGGATCCAGATCTTCACCAAAATCGAATCATTTCGTCCTTGTCATAAACCCAACCTCACCGCCAAATTTCGTCCGAATCCGTATGTAACTTTTTGAGATATCTTGCTCACAGACAGACAGACATACAGGAGTGAAAACATCATCTCTCTTCGATCCGTCTCCTCCCTCCAGGTCTTTAAAACAGCTGTTCACCACCATCTCTTATCTTCCCCCATCCAAAACCTTGATCTTTTCTACCCCATTAATTCACCCCAGATCCACCTCTTTAAACCCCCAACTTCTTTCCTGAAATTCCCAGAAGTGTTAATTTGCTTTTACCGTGTACCCCTCCCTCCCTCTTCCACAGATCTACTGATGTCCCTGTTCTCTTCTGTTGTGCTTCTCTCTCTCCTCTTCTTGTCTCCCGCTCCCTTCATTGCATGTTTCATGTGTCTCTGCATGTTTTCATGTTCAATGTGTTAGCTCTTACACGAGGCCCGATTCTGTACACAAAAAAAAAAAAAAAAAATACATCCGTTCACCTTGGGTGGCAGAGGTAATACTTTTATTTGATTTGCTGAACTCCCTTGTACCTGAGTTGCTTGGTATAGTTGGGTGGATGGAAGTCTTGTTGCATTGCTCTCACTGGTGTGGATTTCATTCCCACGGTTGCCTAGTCAGGTGGTGTCGGCCATTCCATCTGGACACAAAATGTCAGTCCTGGTTTGTGGAAAACGAAATCGAGTCAGTTCCACCTGCCCTATTAAGCTGGCGACCCCAGTTCGTGGTATATGAAGCCCCCCTTGGCCACCCGCTATACTATATTGCACCTTAAGTTTTGTATGCAACAACTATAAATGTTTGCTGAACTTGGTCGGTTGCTATAAGCTCTTAATGCATAGATAAAATGTTTCGATGAAGCTTTAAAAAAAATCTCTTTGAAAATATTCAATTCAGGGCCCAGATGGACCGAATCTTGGTGAACTGTCGAGAAAGGATGAACCTGGACTTTCTAACATACGATGAGTGAAAGCGATGGACTGGACCGCTTGGTTTCCATCATCTCTGATCGCCAGCTGTGGCCCTGACAGCCTGACGAGGGAACTCCTGCACTAGACTGGTGATTGTGCCTGGCGCCGACCCCAATCCCTCCACGAGCTCGTGCCTAGCGCAGGCGCCGCGTGCTTTCGCTTCGTCGCCATCGAACTCAACATCTGTTTAGAGCCGCCGCAGGCCCGGGGCACAGGAGGGCTTCCATCTCCTTACTTTGGTGTCGCGGCCGGGTGCTTTCATCTCCTCCGAGGGGGCGAGGGAGAAGCCAGACGAGTCGTTGGTCGAGGGATTACCATGGTGAGTAGTTTCCATTCTAGGCAACATTCAATGCACTTGGAATCTATACAATAAGACAGGTGTGTGTGTGTGTGTGTGTGTGTGTGTGATGATGGATGAGATGGCTGAACCGAACTTTGTCAAACTTTCAGTCATTCGTGCCGGGGAGTGTTTTGGGCACAATTTTTTTTTTTTAATTTGAAAAAAAAAGTTAAATTGTTTTTGGATTTAAAAAAAATCGTCTGTCTAAGCCTTTGTGGGTATTATAAGACCGAAAAAGACTTGGCTAAAGATGGTGGAAGAAGAAATGCGGGCAAGGGGGTTAACAAGGAGAGATGCAGAAAATAGGGCAAAATGGAGAAGATTGTCATGGGGACCGCAAGGCTAACCCCCGCTCTAGCAGGGAAAATGGCCTTTAAAATGCATGTTGTTGTGGGTATGTGAGAAACAATATTATATTGTCTCCGATTATTGTGTGTGTGTGTGTGTGTAATATCAAAATAAATATAAATTTCCTTAGTCGGTTTAGGGAAGTGTTTTAGGCACCCACAAAAAAAAAAATAGAAAAAAAAATATATTTTTTGATTTCTTCGAAATGCCAACAGGATTACATAACCGGACAACGTTGGGCGGTACTTCCGTTAGTCTAATATAGAAAGCTCTTCCTGACCGCTGACTGACTGATATTAATGTTCGGTATATTTCGGGTGTCGTAGAAAGCTGAAATTTGGCGTGCCGATGGACATTGAAGACGGTACACCGAGAAAAATCACAGAACCGTCGAAAAGCGTCTGTAAATTAAAATTCAAATGAAAAAATGTAAATGCGATCTCGGAAATTGGAGATCTCACGAGATCTTGGAGACAACGGCAGGGATTTTCGAAGCTCCACACAGTCTCCACGTTTTCAAAGTTAAGTCTGTTCACAATTGTATTTTGTCGAAACTGTATTTATCTTTCGGTGTGGGAACCTATAATGTGCCCCTTGGAAGTTTCTCTTCCATAAATTAGTCGTTTGTTTGCCGCGTCGTGAGCGAGGCCTTGCAGTCTCAGGCTTCCCCCGTCGAAGGTTGTTCCTTCCTCCGCTGTTTTGCTAGATTTTTTGATTTTCCCTTCTCCCCCAAACATCTACTCTTTGTCTGACGTTGTAACCCCCCCCCCCCCTCCACCCCCCAAAAAAACAAACAAAAAACAAACAAACTCATTTCCCTTTCTCCTCGTGTGCTTTTGTTCCATCGTGCGCCTCTGTCCATGTGCGCTGTCCCGCCCCGTCCCCATTATCCCCTTGCCTTCCACCTTCTGCCCTGTTCAAGTGACTCGTGGTGTCACTCTCGGCTCCCTCTCCCCGTTGGTATTTTTGTGAATATAAGATTGTTCTTCACGGTTCTGTTTAAATATGTTTAAACTTTCCCCTTCAGGGTTTTATTACAACACGCTGTTTTTCTTCCGATTTAAAAGGCTCCTTTCAATTTCCTCTTAAACTCATTCCATTTCAAAAAAATATTCAATCTCTTATAATTCTTTCTCACTACACGCTCTAAATTCTCATTCATTCCACCCCTCCTCCATCGTTCTTAAACGGATCGCAAACTTGAAAATCACAACAAACCCAATTTGTTACAAATGTTCATCTTTCATTAATCATCCACTTTCGAAACGTCCCCCTTGCCCCTCTCCTCCAAATCTCCCCCCTTGCCCCTCCCCTCCTAAACTCCCCCCTTTCCCCTCCCCTTCAAATCTCAACCCCTTGCCCCTCCCCTCCTACACTCCCCCCTTGCCCCTCTCTTCCTAAACTCCCCCCTTGCCCCTCCCATTCAAAACTCCACCCCAAACCCTCCCCTTCAAATCTACCCCCCAACCATCCCTCCCAAATTCTCCCTCCTCCCACCTCCTTCTCAAAGCTGCTTCCTCCCCACTTTGTCTCCCTTCTATCTCACACCTCCACCTCCCCCAACCTTTGACCTTCCTCTGCCCCCCCCCTCAAACAACCCCTCACTGTGCCTCATCCCATCACCATCAAACCTTTCGTCCTCCTCATCCTTCCCTTTCTTGTAACTCTTCTGTAATCTCTGCCACACTATCAACTGCTCTTCCTACCTCCCCCTCTCATCCTTCATCTGACCCTACCCCCCTCCCCTGTCGTGCACCCGATGCTCCCCCTCTCTCCTCATTAACGGTATGGACCTCAAACATCCGGGGCCTTCGCTCAAACCTGATTGATCTCTCCATTCAGGTTGCTTCTGACAATCCAGACTTGATCTGCTCAACAGAAACTTTCCTCCTTCAAGATGCCTCTGATTCCTTAATATCTCTTCCTGGTTACTCCCTCCTCTGGTATGATAGACCTGAGCCACGTCCTGGTGGTGGGGTGGCTATCTTTATCAAAAACTCTCTTCCTCACTCTCCTTGCAATGCCCTCTCTCCACCCCTCCCCCAGGAATACCTCTGGCTATGGCTTCCTCTCCACTCACACCTTTTGTTCATATGTGTTCTGTACCGTCCACCAAACAGTGATGACTCCATTTACATTTCGCTGTCGGACAACATGGAGCAACTTCTATCAACTCAACCAAACTCTCTCTTCCTCATATGTGGCGACTTCAACTGTCATCATGCCAGCTGGCTGGGTGTGGGTTCATCTCTCACCAGCCATGGCACCTCAGCAAAGGATTTCTGCGACTCATTGGGACTGACACAATCTGTCAATTTCCCGACCCGGCTCTCAGTCAATGGAGTATGTTCTCTTCTGGACTTGGTTATGACGAACTTCCCTGCAAATGTCTGCTGCTCTTCTACTGCTCCAATCGGTTCTTCTGATCATGTGCTTGTTAAAGTGGACATCTCTCTGGCCATTCTCAGAGAGCCTCCTCAGCGCCGACGAGTCTGGCATTTCAGTCAGGCTGACTGGCACGGTCTGCAAGCAGCCATCAATCATCTGGACTGGTCTACCATCTCTACTGCCTCTGACATAAATTCTTCCTGGGAATTCTTCCAAAGCAAACTGCTCTCTCACATGCACAGATTTATCCCATCTCGTCTTCAGTTGTCTTACCCTTCCTCCCGTCCATGGTTCACTGAATCTTGTGGTGAGGCAGTTGCCCTGAAACAACTTGCCTTTGCCTCTTGGAAGGCAAATCCAACTGAAGGCAATCTCAGTTCCTTCCACCAAGCTCGGAACAAGTGTGTGTCTACCCTCAGGAGTGCCAGGAAGCACTATCTCTCCACACTCAAGGTTGAACTCTCAAACCTGTCTCCTTCCTCCAAATCCTGGGGGGTCTCATCAAATCCGTTTCTGGTGTTTGTTCCTCCTCCATCCCCTCCCTTACCTCAAATGGCTCCACAGTTGACACCGCACGTGACAAAGCCGAATGCCTCAACTCTGTGTTTGCCTCAAAATCTTGTGTCCCAAACCCATCTCTCTCTGTTCCCACCTTTCCCAGTCGAACCCAACAGCTCCTAGACTCTGTCCTTCTCTCCTGACAAGGTGGAGAAGTTTCTGTCAAACCTCGACTCAGATTCTGCAACTGGACCAGACAGCATCAGCCCACGGGTCCTAAAATCCTGCTCTGCCACTCTATCTAACCCTCTCTCTGTTCTTTTCAACCTCTCTTTTGCTAAAAGTCATCTGCCAGCATCTTGGAAATCAGCAAACATTACCGCTTTACACAAAAAATGTGCAAAAACAGATCCTTGCAACTACAGACCAATCAGCCTGCTCCCAATTATCAGCAAGGTCATAGAATCCATCATTGCTTCCGATATTAAATCCTTCCTCTGCTCCAACGGCTTGATCTCTGATCATCAATTTGGATTCAGACCAGGTCATTCTACTCTGGACATGTTGCTTCTGCTGTCTCAACAATGGATGTAGGTCCTCAATGCCAAACAGGAAATCAGAGCTGACTCACTTGACATATCACGTGCCTTTGATACGGTCTGGCACCCAGCTCTGCTCACCAAACTCTCCTCCTATGGTATCCATGGAAATCTCCACTCATGGCTTGCGGACTTCCTCTCTGGTCGAAGGCAACGTGTGGCCCTGAATGGATTTCTCTCATCTCCCCTTCCTGTTCTGGCTGGAGTCCCCCAATGTAGTGTTCTGGGCCCTGTGCTATTTCTGGTCTTCATCAATGATCTCTCCGACTCTCTGGAAAATCCTCTCTATCTCTTTGCTGATGACTCCACTATCTGCCGCTCCATTCCTCATCCCTCAGATCGGCAGTCTGCAGCCTCCTCACTCTCTGCAGACCTGGAAAAAAATCACAGACTGGTCAAACAAGTGGAACATGTCTTTCAATCCTGACAAATTGCACACTCTTACAATGTCTCTCCGAAAGGACCGACTGGAAAACCCTCCCATCTACTTTGTCAACAATCCTCTCCAAGAAGTTCTGTCGCTCAAGCTTTTGAGTCTCACTATCTGCCATGATCTTTCTTGGGAAAACCACATTTCCAAGCTGGCCTCCAAAGCCAGTCGCCGACTCGGCATCCTCCGTCGTGCGAAGTCCTTCCTTGGCACAC
Organism: Myxine glutinosa; assembly: GCF_964187855.1. Lineage (NCBI taxonomy): Eukaryota > Metazoa > Chordata > Myxini > Myxiniformes > Myxinidae > Myxine > Myxine glutinosa. The sequence continues at coordinate 163,820,989 of NC_136267.1, read as the reverse complement.
CTGAGCTCCTCGCCACATACAAGGCTTTCATCCGCAGCTCAATGGCATACTGTTCCCCCCTCTGGGCTGGTGCTCCTGCCTCACACCTAGCTCGGCTTCACGCTGTTGAAACCAAAGCTTTCAGAATCATTGGAATCTCCTGCGATGAAGTTAACTCCGAGGGCCTTTCACTCACTCACCGCAGGCAGGTTGGTGGTCTTTCTGTCTTCTACCGACTCCTCTCCGGCCTTGCTCCACCAGCTCTCTCTGTGCTCCGTCCCCCCAATATTCCTTCAGGTCGCACAAGATCTGCCTGCAACCCTCTTATGGTTAAACTGCCAAAATCTAGGCTCTCTGCTCACCTTCATTCTTTCATTCCCCTTTTCTCCCGCCTCTGGAACAAACTCCCCCACTCCCTTCAATCCCACTCCTCCCTCCAGGTCTTTAAAACAGCTGTTCACCACCATCTCTTATCTTCCCCCATACAAAACCTTGATCTGTTCTACCCCCGCTAATTTCACCCCAGATACTTTTCTTTTTTTTCTTTTTGAAATTCCAACTTCTTTCCTGGAAGTCCTTGCAGTGTTCATATGTTTTATACCTCTCCCACCTCCCCCAAAGCCCTCCCCCTCCCACATTTCTCCCATTGTCCCTGCTCTCAAATGTTGTGTTTGTGTCCTTCCCCCTCTCTCCCCATCTTGTCTGCCGCTTCCCTTATTTTTTGTGTGTCGGCTTGAGTTTTTGTGTGATTAATGTTCGCTCTTTCACGAGCCTCGATCTTGTATACAAAAAACAAACAAAAAAAAAGCATATAGAAAAACACCCCAAAAAAACAATCAATATCTAGAATTTGAACATTGTCATTTCTATAACTAACTGTAAACTGTGAAATAAACATGACAATAATGTCTGCAAATGAAATAAAGAAAAAGCGTCCGTAGATGAAAATTAGGTTAAAAAAAAAAAACTTCCGCTTTCGGTCCCCTCAAGCGAGGAGGCTTGCTTTGATCTCTCCACGACGTCGAAGTTTGAGTATTTCCCCATTCGTGTCTTTGTCAAATTTCCACTGGTTAGTGTAATTGTGTGTTTCTAGTTAGTTTTGGTTTTGTAATTATTGCAAACTTGTGTGTAATTAGTCGGTTTTTGTTCGCACCTCGTGCCTGGTCTTTCTCGGCTCCCTCCCCCCGTCGGTATGTTGTGAATATAATTTCTTTCCTTCGCTGTATTTGCTTGTTTCTTTGATTTTCTTTTCTCCCCCGACCTCGCATGAACATCTTATCCTTTGTCAAACGTTTTAAAAACAAACAAAAAAATTATTAATTCTTTCTCTCCTCATGGACACATGCTTGTTCTCTCACACCCTTATCTCGCCTTGTGCCCCGCCCCCTTTATCTCCTTTTTCTTCCACCTCTCCAGCCTTTCCAATTATAGTTTCCTCCATACTCATTCAACCCTTTCTCCTTCTTTCTCAAATCCAGGTCCTCACTTAGGGATTTTCCCAGATTGTTTTTCACGGTTTTGTTTAAACATTATTTAAATATGTTTAAACTTTCCCCTGCAGCGTTTTATTCAGTGGTTTATTACAACACACTGTTTTTCTTCCTATTTAAAAGGCTTTTTACAATTTCCTCTTCAATTCATTCCACTTCCAAAAAAAATTGAATCTATTAGTTCCTCCTCCCTACATTCTCTAAACTCACCTTCATTCCACCCCTACTCTATTGTTTTTAAACAGATCTCTGACTTGAAAATCACAATAAACCTAGTTTGCAATAAATGTTCGTTTTTCATTAATCATCCACTTTCTAAACTCCCCCCCTCCTAAACTCCCCCCTCCCTTTCAATTCACCCCCCTCACCCCTCCCCTTCAAAACTCCCCCCCACCCCTCCTCTTCAAAACTCCTCCCTCAAAAACTCCCTCCTCACCCCTCCTAAACTCCCCCCCTCCCCTCCAAATCTCCCCCCTTGCCCCTCCCCTTCAAATCTCCCCATACCACTCCCCTTCAAAACACCCTTCTTACCCCTCACCATCAAAACTCCCACCCAACCCCTCCCCTACCATCTTTCTCCAATTGTCCCCCCAACTCCCCTCCTCAAAGCTGCCTCCTCTCCACTTCGTCTCCCTTCTATCTCATACCTCCACCTCATCCAACCTTCTACTTTGCTCTGCCCCTCCCCTCAAACAACCCCTCACTGTGCCTCATCCCATCACCATCAAACCTTTTGTCCTCCTCATCCTTCCCTTTCTCCTAACTCTTCTGCAATCTCTGACACTATCAACAGCTCTCCCTACCTTCTCTTCTTCTCTCTCATCTTACCCTACCACTCCCCTCCCTTGTCCTGCACCCGATGCTCCCCCTCCCTCTTCCTTAACGGTATGGACCTCAAACATCCGGGGCCTTCACTCAAACCTGATTGATCTCCCCATACAGGTTGCTTCTGACAAACCAGAAGTAATCAGCTTAACAGAAACATTTGCAGGGAAGTTTGTCATAACCAAGTCTAGAAGAGCAGATGCTCCGTTGACCGAGATCCGGGTCGGGAAATTGACATTGTGTCAGTCCCATTGAGTCGCAGAAGTCCTTTGCTGAGGTGCCATGGCTGGTGAGAGAGGAACCCACACCCAGCCAGCTGGCATGATGACAGTTGAAATCACCACATATGAGGAAGAGAGAATTGGGATGAGTTGATAGAAGTTGGCCCATGTTGTCAGACAGTGAAATGTAAATGGAGTCATCACTGTTTGGAGGACGGTACAGAACACATATGAACAAAAGGTGGGAGTGGAGAGGAAGCCATAGCCAGAGGTACTCCTGGGGGTGGGGTGGAGAGAGGGCAGTGCAAGGAGAGTGAGGAAGAGAGTTTTTGATAAGGATAGCCACCCCGCCACCAGGACGAGGCTCAGGTCTATCATACCGGAGGAGGGAGGGATAACCAGGAAGAGATATTAAGGAATCAGAGACATCTTGAAGGAGGAAAGTTTCTGTTAAGCAGATCAAGTCTGGATTGTCAGAAGCAACCTGAATGGAGAGATCAATCAGGTTTGAGCGAAAGCAAATGTTTTTTGTTTTTTTGCCTTGCTTCGTATTCTTACTTCCCTCGCTATTCTTACTATTATGAAGGCTAGTCTTACTTCCCTTGTCCGAGCAAGTCCTCTTCTTCCCTGTTCCTTTTTACAGTAGACATCACCACAAGGGATATTCCCCTCATTTAGTCTAGCATGCCAGACGAGGTCAGATCCCAGGGTGTGCTCACTGCTGTGCACCACCAGCTCCTTGGAGACAGAAGTAAGAATTGCACAGGCGTGGGACACTGGTGATCCTTGTCCACATCTGTCACAACATGGCCGCGCAGCTAAGAAGGGTAAAACGGGACGACTGCTGATACACCACACCAAACATCTCATGAAATTACTCAATGCTGCATTTAATTACTTAAAATGGTAAATTGTTAAGAAAACACCAATAAAACATTTCCTTACCGGCATTTGACTTGGTTTTATATATATATGTATATGTGTATATATATGTATATATGTGTATATATATATATATATATATATATATATATATAGATATAAATAAATAATATGACGCTATGGACTTGATAATCATCCCTTGTATATATTATGTACATTTCCATGGAGCAGGTTAAACCAAGCAGACAGGAGGAAAAATCACTCGAGTATTGCATTGGGCGACAAAAAACGTACGATGTTGGTTGATATTTGATAGTATAATGCAGTCCGATATCAGAATTCATAACAAAGGTGGTGTGTATGGGGTTTTTTTCCTCATCGATATTGTTTTAGTCGTTAAGCTTGTCCCAGTTGCTTGGTCTGAATCCCGACTAACTGAGTCAAAGCGATCATGCCGGCCAAATGATCTGGGTGCTTCAAGTGGGGTCACGGGCATGTTTGCCATGTTACCTTGCTCAAGCGGACTGTTTTGGGCACTCCAATATGATAATGGGCCTGTTTGCCATGTTACCTTGCTCAAGCGGACTGTTTTTGGCGCTCCAATATGATAATGGGCCTGTTTGCCATGTTACCTTACTCAAGCCGACTGGTTTGGGCACTCCAAGGAGGGTCACAGGCATGTTTGCCATGCTACCTTTCTCAAGCGGACTGTTTTGGGCACTCCAATATGATAATGGGCCTGTTTGCCATGTTACCTTACTTAAGCCGACTGGTTTGAGCACTCCAAGGAGGGTCACAGGCATGTTTGCCATGCTACCTCACTCAAGCGGCACATCTGAGCCAATCAGGAGACGTGCTCATCGGTGGCATGCGCCAAACACCAAAAGTCACAAACCAAGCGGTGGTTGTTTGGATGGAGGCACACTTCGTATGAGGCGCTAAATCGCCCAAACCCAGTCTGTCATTTAACGGGTATATAGAAGCTCATATACTAACGATCAGACCAACTTGAATGGTCTGAGACCAAGTCGATTTGTAATACATAGAAAAACAAGCAAAGGGCAGGTATGCAAAGATAAACAATACAAACCTGGACAATAAAAAACCCTGTACGTGCCTCCGACTAAACAAAACGATTGGGAGATTCTCATCAAACCAAGCCTTAAGCACACCACAGAAGAAAATAACAGAATAAATTTACATGACAGAAAATACCACAGGCTGTGCTCGACGGTACGCAGCTGTCGCAAGTGGATATATCTCCAGGAAAAAGGCAGTTCATACCACAGACATTTGCTGGCACAAGAAGGATATAGTACTATGCAAAGCTACCCCCTAGATGTCATTCCCACAAGGTAATTGAACCACCTTTAGAGGCCATTTTTCCCCACAGAGCAGGGGTTGGCCTTTTCGGGCACCGTGGTCCCCTTTTTGAAGCAATGTTTTATGGCCGGATGCCCTGCCGCCTACCCTGTTAGTCGCCTTTTGCGACACACAGGAAATTACCAGTGAGCTGGTACTCTATTTGCCGACCTCGGAAGGATGACAGGCTTAGTCAACCCCCCTGGTGTTAATTCAGCGATCGACCGGGATTCGAACCCAGGATCCGAGGATCCCAAGCCGGCACCTTAACCGCTAACCCAACACCAGTCTAATTCCCACAACAATATAATAAAACAAACTTAGATTAAAGTGCATGTTTACCTCTCTAGGGAAGTGTCTCAGACATGAGAATGATCAGGAATTTTTTTGTTGTTGTGGGGGTTGAGGGGGGACACTATAACAGGGAAGGGGGGGGGGGGAGGGACACCTCTATACCGCGTCAAGTTTACTGCTGACGGCTCTTGTAGAGAGATAAAAATCAATGCTAGATTGTAAAAGGAACAACCCGTTGCAAACGGGTATCCAGCTTGAAATCTACCAACTTATGTCTTAAGTATATTTATGTCTTAAATACTGGCAGGGTTAAGCCGCAAAGTCCGGACACTTGCACAATTGTCTCTTTTTGCCCTCATTGGGCACAAGCATCAGTTTTGGGCATTGGGTGGCGATAATCAAGGAAGAGATGTACAACCTCGCATTGACATCGGAAACTCCTTGGCATTGGTGTATTTCTGTGCTAATAATGATGCAACTCTCTGGTGTTCTCCAATCCATCTTGTTCTTCCTTCATCACAACTTTGTTTCCAATCAGTTCAGAACATTACTGTCCATCTGCTAGCTATCACGATAGGCTTAAGGTTCAAATGGGATTCAAGTTAAAGAGGATGTCAAAATCTGAACCCGTTAACCTTGCACCTGATCATTCCGGTCCAACCTAAGTCCCAGCGAGTGAATGAATAAAAGAGCACGATTCACACCAATCCATTAACTAATGGATGGGATTGACTTTCACTACAAGTGCAATGAGGTGTTTGGCACGGTCGCCGGTTCTGAAATGGGGTGGTGTAGGTGAGTGGTGTTGGGGCAAGTTCAATGTGCCCATGGTTAGTAATACCCGCTCACACCGACAGGGGTCAGTAAACAACGTGCACAGCAAAGAATCACAAGTAGTCAACCCACCTTCGTTTTGGTTTTGGATTATTTTGTGCCCCTGACCCGAGTATGTGCACCCCCATCACATGTGAAAAACGTGGTGGAAATCGGTAAAGCAGTTTTCGACTTTTACAAGCATACAGACAGACAGACATTGAGTCGAACAACTCATACCATGCTTATTCAGCTTGCATTTTGATCAACAGTTTGCAATAAAACATCACAAATTTGCATTTCATTAATTTTTAATTGCCTTAAGAACATGTAAATGTCAGAATCAAATTTGATGTTGCCAATTCTTTTCACCTTTAGCTCCAGCACTAGAGATCACTGAACAGCAACTTCTCCCTTAGTAGACAATGCTAAGGGCTTCAATCAGTACAATGTTTACATATGTCTGTCTTCTATGATCAGTTTTTTTATCACTGAATATACAGCAATGCTTCAGCACATTGGCTGGGGTGGGGGGGGGGGGGGGGGTGGGAGAGTGCAGCAGTTTCCACTGATGCAGTGCCCCCTGTAAATCACAGCAATAATTTGGAATTCATTCAGGGTACCAGCAATAGCTGGCAACTCGTCACGAAGAACACAGTAGGATCTTTAACATCCATCAACTTATGCCCAGTTATCGTCTATCCAGGGGATGTTGCAAACATTGAAGAATCACCCTGCCCGTGCAAGCCAAGGATGACAGTTTGTAGCTGGTATGGGAATCAAACCCAATTTTGACAGATCAGAAGAGAGCGATTCATAGCTCATCTCCTACTTTCAGGAAATTCCATGTTCGAACAATATTCCTTGGGCTACTTCATTCTCAGCCTTGTTCGACATGTCCAATGAGGAAAATGCATCGCCATATTCAAATTCCTCGCAAGCTTTTATAAACAGAAGCTTGAATTTGATGATGAGATCATTACTTTATCCTCTCCCTGCTACACAGGATAAGGCCTAAACCACAGCTCCCCACCCTTTCCAATCCTAGGCTAGATGCTGTGCTTCATCCAATTCAAATCTTTCTCCACCATTTGCTTCCATTTAGCTCTTAATCTACCGATTGGCCTTCGACTCGTCATACTGCTTTAGTATATTTTCTTCACTTATCTTTTCTCCATTCTTTCAATGTGTGCAAACCATTTAAAATCAACATTTACATATCCTTGCACTCATAGCTCGTTACAATTTGGTTGTCTTTCTCCGACACTTTCATTTGCTATAAAAGAATTGGTTTTAGAGTTAAAACGCTTACTGAGCAAGTGCATTTCAAAGGAATCCAGGAATGTGATAATCCAGCAAAAGGAAATCGTCGACCATTATTGCACTGGAAAAATTATTAGGAATGTAATACAAACAAACCCAAACACAAAGGTGGCCTATTTTGAAAAACAAGCCTTTTAACTCAAAAAGAGACACCTCGGCATCTACAAAAACAAAACAATGTAAGAAACGTTATGAGATTAAAGTTGATATTCTTGTGAGTATCCAAAGAATTACAATAAAAATGACTTTTAGACTTTTATAATAAAGTGATCACAACATAAGTCGGTAATCAAATAAACCATCCTGGACTTATTTGCCTTTCCATGTCACCTCATTTTGGCTGTAGCGTGTGCTGTAAAGGCAAAGTAATTGATAAAGCATTGGCCGCAACAAAAAAAGAAAGAAAAAAAAAAGCGGTGTACCTACCCTGTCATTATAAAGAATGATCAGATGGAAAAGATAAACTACCTTTTCAAGCATAGGACTTAGTTGAAATACATTAAATGCAGAAACGGATGAAAGGACCATAATGGCGATAAATCTCTCAATTTGGTTAACATTGGCAATCATCTAAAGACGTGATATGTAGGGGATCTCGATAATCAACTGTAACACTGAAGCCTCATCTCCCGAAGCAAGAACACCTGTTTTTTTTTTGTTTTTTTGGGAAATGGCCAACACTAACGGTGCAATACGTGACGAAGAACATAAAACAGATGACTTGCAAAAGAAAAAAAAAATGCACATTTATTCATAGTAACTGCTCAAGCGACAAACAAAAATATACAGCAAGGTTTGGTGCAAACAAAATTTTGAAGCATGTAATGTACAGGAAGATAGCAATGCTTATAAAAAAAAAAGCAAAAATAAACTCCAAACGAAGGAAAAGCCAAAAACAATGACTAAAAGTAACTTGCAAAAGGGTGTTCAGGGGTTAACGTGTGCGGTGAAGGCTGAAGAAATAACATTACTTTAAAACCGTCGATGAATAAGTAAATACAACAATGCTGGTAATGACTGAGTAATGAGAGTTTTTACTCCATTGATTTAGTGTGCGTTTGGACGAAATAAATCAAGAACATTTTGGAGGAGTCCATTTCAAACCGTCCGGGTCAACGACTCTGTCGGTTGTTGGCTTCTTCGTCTCCCGCTGAAGCCATTCGTCAATCAGATCCTGTAACAAAAACAAATGCAGCGCTCATGCTGGGTAACACATAAACAATCTATATTCTATTCTATATATAAATGCAAGTTGTCAGAATGCGTCTGAATGGAGTAAACGTCATAACCTCAGCACGTACAATGCTGAATGATACCTCATTTAAGAGCTCTTGGGTCCAGACAGTGCATGCGATCTTAACAGTTAGTGACTATTACTGCAGACTTGGAGTTGGGAATGGGGGGAGGGGGTGGGTAACGGGGAAGGGGGAGTGATGTTGTGAAGAAAAAAGGCGGAGGTGCGGATCTGGGGTTGGGAAGAAACAGGGAGTGGAGGACAGTGTTTGAGTGGGGGTAGAGGGAGCAAAGAAGGGACAGAGTTGAGAACGAGGAGTTGAGAGTGAGTGAGGGAGGGTTGAGGACTTGAGATTGGAAAGAGGGGGGGTGGGGGGGGGGGGGTGGTTGAGGACTTGTAGAACAAAGGGGAGCTACAAGATTGGGAGTGCGTGCAGGGGATGAATAAACAGCAAGAATGACTGCAGTTTATTTTCCATCCTGGTGATTCTACTGGAGACGTACTATCTACATATAGTGGCCTGCAAAAGTATTCACCCCTACCAATAATGCCACATTTAGATGAATTACAAATTATGCAGAAACTAATTTTCCAAATGAATTTTGTATTCATAACTGAAGAGATCAAACTAAACCCTGTTATAGTTGAAGGAAGTTACATGTCAGGAATACCTGTAAAAAACATGTACAAATCAAAATTCACTGGTGAAAAGGTATTCAGCCCCTTAGGTAAATACTTCGTGGAATCACCTTTTGCAGCAAAAATTATGAGACAATGACTTTTGCAACAATGAATGACAATTTAGACTATGAGACATTTTGGGGTAGGTCTCTACCAGCTTTTCACAGTGAAATGGTGAAATCTTTGCCCATTCTTCACATGAAAATTCCTCTAGTTCCAAGTTTGATGGGGATTGTCGATGGACTGCAATCGTCAAGTCTCTCCATAAATGTTCAATTGGGTTCAAGTCAGGACTTTGACTGGGCCACTCAACATTTATTTTCTTCTTATTCAGATACTCCAGCGTGGCTTTAGCTTCGTGCTTTGGATCATTGTTCTGCTGAAACGTGAATCTCAGACCCAGTTTCAGATGCATGGCTGACTCAAGCAGGTTTAAGATTCTCCTGTACTTTGCACCGTCCATTGGCTCTTCTATGCTGACAAGCTTTCCAATCACTGCTGATGAAAAGCAGCCACATAACATGATGCTGACACCACCTTGCTTGACAGTAAGGATGGTGTTGACCGGGTGATGTGCAGTGTTCGGCTTACGCCAGACACAACGCTTTTAATTTAGAAGAAAAAGTTAAATCTTTGTCTCGTCTGACCACAAAACGTTTCTCCACATGCCTGCAGTATCATTAAGATGCTTTTCCACAAACTCCATAAGAGCTTTTAGATTTGTCTTTTTCAGTAACAGCTTCTTTCTTGGCACTTGTCCATTGACGCCAGCTTTATGAAGGGATCGGGATATTGTTAATTGATGAACACTTTTTGCATACAAGATCGAGGCTCGTGTTGACCCCCATATCAGACAGAGAGCCTTGCAGATCATTCAAAGTCATTGTTGAATTTACAGTGACATCCCGTACCAGTTTCCTGCTTTCCCGGCTGCAGAGTTTGGATGGGTGACCTGATCTGGGTAGAGTCTGGGTGGTATGGTACGTTTTCCACTTCTTCATGATGGATTTCACCATACTGAAAGGGATAATGAGTGACATTGAAATATTCTTATGACCCTCTCCTGAACAATGCTTCTCCACCACTATATGTCTGACTTCTTTGGAAAGCTCCTTGGTCTTCATGTTTGCCTTGTTGATTGATCAAGTGAGTCACACCTTAAACCTCTTTAGGTAAGCGCAGGGGCTTAATCTTCAAGTTAAACCACTGATTACATACAAGTGAAACCTATTACACTTATTTTGTAACATTTCAAACAAATAATTTGATCCTGAAGTGATTTAGGGTTAATTACGCAAAGAGTTTGAATACGTATGCAACTGAGAATCATCTGATTTTCTCTGTTAATCAAAAATTTTTCACAATTTATCTGCATTTTTAGTTATCACTTCTGAGTTGTTAGCAAAGACTATATTACGTTTAATTTGAAAGCTTCAGGAAATCAGCTCAGGTGGCATGAAAATGCGAAAAAAATTTGGAGGGGGGTGAATACTTTTGTAGGCCACTGCATGTACGAGTACTAAATCAGCAACAAATGATTGCTCCGACCCTCCAGTCCCATGCTTGTAAACTTTTATGCATGGAAGCAGGTTGCCCTGGATGGCATTCTCTCTACTGCCCTTCCCAGCATCCTGTGTCCTCTTCATAATTCTGGTAGATATCAGGGACCTCTCTGAAAAATAATTTATAACCACCTTTCAGATTATTCCAAACTGTCAGTTCTTCAGCCATAAAGCAAGCACCTTGTCTGATGATTTTTACAGCCAAAAGTAGATCAACTAAATAAAGTACATGTTCATTGCTTTAAGGTCCACTTCGGTAGTCAACCTATGGTGGAGATGCACTCCTTAAAGTTCATCCACCTTACAATCTGACATGACGTATACAATCCAATTACATCTCCAAGCTGGCCTCAAGGAGTGGGTGTTGACTATGAATTGTAGGAATACCTAAATCCTTCCATGGATATCATCAGCTCCAAGCAGTGTTGCAAGACTATCAACCACAGTGCCAAGGATGATGGATGGCTCTCTTCTGTGGGGTGATGTTCCTGTAACCCATCTTTCACACTGGTGGCTGTAGATCTTCAGGCACTTGGGGCAATCACCAATTGGTATCCATCAGTAGAATCGCCTGAATCACAGAGACTACACCCCTCTCTATCTCTCACTACTCATATATTGATGGTCTTGTTGTCACGTCTCACATCCCATTTTGCCGTTTTAATCTTTCAGCAATCGTTAGCCCTGTCAGGCGACACAGGCCCATCTTACACCAACCCATACCATGTTAGCCCTCCCAAATCTATTATCACTGCTCACCAAAACTCCATTGCCTCTCATTTCTCTGATGGATGGAATCCCCTTCCAGAATCCCTCCAATGTTCCTCCAACCTCCAGTTCTTTAAGGTGACTAAATCTTATTTCATTTCCCTAACAATAATATTTTGTTTCTTTCCTGAACATGATTTTTATTTTCCACATGCAATGACCTTTCCGCAATGTCCACCCATAACTGTGACTGGTGTACAAATAACTTGCTGCTGCTGTCATGTTTGCATGCCACACATCTACCTGTCCTCTTCTGCCTTTCTCCTTTTTTGCTGTACTGCTTGTACCTTGCACGTTTGTCTGCAATCACTTTACTCACATCTTCATTGTTGAGTTGTGCTATCAGGGGTAAGTCTCAAAACAGAACACAAACCAACAAGCCCAATTGGGAGTACTAGGGCATGCCCGTACTATATATAAGCTAGGACGTGCCCGTTCCTTGCCAAAAAAAAAAAAAAAAAAAAATTTGTGTAGGGGTGTGTGTGTGTAAACATCCTAGGGCGTGCCCGTACGTGGGTGCAAAAAAACATGCGTGCAAACAACAACAACAAAAAAAAACTTTGAAACCACGTGGCAGTAACGACCACAGAACCCCCCCCCCTCTATTTACATGAATGGTTTGGTCCATTCGCAACGACCACAGAACCCCCCCCTCTATTTACATGCAATGGTTTGGTCCATTCGCAACGCCAAAGCGAACGGCGAACGGCTAAATCGCCATAGCTCGGTAAGTACTTGTCCGATTAATTTCAAACCTTTAAAAGGCACATCCTCGGGTCCCCAGCAATATACCTGGCAAGTTTAAAGTATATCGGACCCGTGGTTGTCGAGAAACAGCGGTCACAGACAAACAAACAAACGTACAAACGTACAAACGTACAAACGTACAAACAAACACACAGAGATTACTGGAATTATAGATAGATGCGTAATCTACGAATACAACTTTAAAGCACAAAAGTCGACATATCGAATTGGGTTACAGTGAGAAGTAATCATTCATTTTCAGATGTTTATAAAATCATCACCTTGTTCTGCAAACAACATACTCAAATGGGCAATAAGAGCTTTTGCGGAGAGTATTTTGTCATTGATAAATGAACATTTTTGAATGAAGCAAAAAAGGATTTTATATGAACATGTTTCCCTTCATTCCTACGTCATTTTTGTCCATTCAGAAACGCTTTATATGAAACATTGAATGAGGTTAAAAACACACTTGCCTCTTTAAGTTAAAAACACACCTGTCAGTTAATATCACACACCTGCCTCTTTAGCACCAGATATTTGCCTTTCCAATATTTTAGCATCTGCAGCTTCTGAAGGGTTGTGACAATGTCTATGGGGTTCAGCGCCGTCTGCTGGCTGATCTCTGAAAATATAAGAAGGTCCACAGGCACACACACAACACACTTAGACCATTACCATAAAACATTACTACTGCACATACATTTGCGCTCCACCAAAAGAACCTTAAAATAAATTATCTTGGAGATTCGAGATGTCACTGCTAATATTACAGAACCTTTGTTTTTGATTCAGAACTTAATATAACCTTTTAAATTAGAAAATAAAAAGAAATGGCATTGACAAAATTATTGAAACCCAAGACTTAATATTTGGTAGCACAGACTTTGGACAAAATATCTGCGTTCAAGTGCCTATAGCCATGAATGAGCTTCCTACACCTCTCTCCTGGCAGTTTGGCCCACTCTTCTTGTGCAAACTGCTCCAGTTCTCCCAGATTTGAAGGGTGCCTTTTCCCAACTGCTGTTTTCAGATCTCCCCACAGGTGTTCAATGGGATTTAGATCTGGACTCATTGCTGGTCACTTCAGAACAGTCCAGTGTTTTATCTTGAACCATTCCTGGTGCTTTTTGAAGTGTGTTTGGGGTCATTGTCCTGCTGCAAGACCCATGGCCTTCGACGGAGACCCAGCTTTCTGACACTGGGTTGAACATTGCGCTCCAAAATGCTTTGGTAATCTCCTGAATTCATGATACCATGCACACATTCAAGGAACCCAGTGCCAGAGGCAGCACAGCAACCTCAAAACATCACTGTACCTCCTCCATGTTTGACTGTAGGGAAGATGTTCTTTTCTTTGAAGGCTTCATTCTGTTTTCTGTAAACATAGAGATGATGTGGTTTGCCAAAAAGCTCTAATTTGGTGTAATCTGTCCACAGGACATTCCCCCAGAAGGATTTTGGCTTGTTCAGGTGTGTTTTGGAAAACTCCAGTTGGGGTTTCTTATGTCTCTCACTCAGCCGTGAGGGTCCTCCTGGGTCTCCTTTCATTGAGGTGGATTCTTTCATTTATCAATTGGGATTACTTGTGTCTCGCACTTGCCTGAAAATAAAACCTTCAGTCAACTTACCTTTTATGGAAATTTCCTTGCCATGAAAATTGTGAAGATATTTCAAAAGCACTTCTTTCCAGTAGCTACGGTAACTGATGGCCCCGAGCTCAGACAACGGTCTCTCGGGAGACCCCATCTTGTTCTCCATTTTGGAAAGCAGATAACCTGGGGCAGGCAAGATTCGAACCAACAGAGCAAAAATGTGACTTAAAACATTGCTTCACATGCGCATGTACAAAGGGTTGAGTAAAATGTAGAGGAAAAGTTTCAGACCATTCAAAACTTTGTACAAGCTACCAATTTGGCAAAATGCACTGCTGATGAAAATTTTGTTCATCTACTTTTTCAACAAAGTGTTTACTGGTTACTTGTTTCAAAATGTATACTTTTTTACCCACGATATGTTGCAGATCCACCATCTGTTATCTTCCCCCATCCAAAACCTTGATCTTTTCTACCCCCGCTAATTTCACCCCAACTCCACTTTTTTGAAATACCAACTTATTTCCTGGAAGTCCTTGGTGTCCTTGTGTTTTATACTTCTCCCACCACCCTCCCCCTTCCCACGCCTCCTCCCCCCAAGCCCACTCCCTCCCACACATCTCCCGATGTCCCTGCTCTCAAATGTTGTGTTTGTGTGCTTCCCCTTCACTCCCCATCTTGTCTACCACTCCCTCTTTTTATATATTTTGTTTGTGTGTTTGATTTTTTTTTTTGTGATAAATGTTAGCTCTTTCACGAGCCTCGATTCTGTATACAAAACAAAAAACAAAAAACAAAAAACAAAAAAAAAAAGCTACAAGAGCTTCGCGTTGCTGTTGTTGCAGTTCTTGTTGGCGGTCGATTTTTGAAATGTGCATCCATTGTTTGGACAGCTGCCGGCCATACCCACATACACTTGACTTCACCCACCACAGACCGAGATGAAATGATGTGGCCACCATCTTGGTTTTCTGCTGGGCCTAACGCATTAAGCCTGCAGACCTCTGCTGATTAATACACTGCCCGGGTTTGTTGCGTCAGATTTCCATTGGCTTTGTTTGGGTCGAGTGTTATTCTCGATGGGGGACTCCGAAAAATAAAATCATGTCAAATAATACTAAGGTTCAATCAAGCCCGTCAGAATGCACGGTACGTCAGAGCGCACGGTAATCAAGCGTTATATTACGCAAATTACTAAAAAAAAAATAGCGTTACATAATTTTTGAATGGCCCTAATTGCTATGGTTAAGCAATGCATGATGAATCAGCTCATTCTGATATTACCATGGAGAGGGTAACATGGATGAGAGTTGTCAAGTTAATCTTTTAATCGCGCATTAAATGTGTGTTTCCCAATCGCTCTGTTAATCTTTTACAAGTTATTTAAATACGTGCTTCTCAATCGGCCGTTACCCAATTTTGTCGCAGATTGTGACTAGTGCGGTCATTCTTGTTATCTCAAGAGAATTGCAAACTTTGTTGGCATAACATAATGACAAACAAGGACACCAACACTGAAAGAGTTAATCCATCATAAGCAACATCATTTTTGACAGGAATTTACAAAGAGTTGTCCAAAATATGGACATAAGATGATCAGAACCTTTTCTGCAAAATTTATGTCTGACTCACTTTTAAACACAAAATTCAGAAGTTGGGAAACACTGATAAGATTACACCTGTTCGTCCTATTATAATTACTCATCCTGATCTCTCCTGGGAAATAAAACTAAAGACATATGGAAAGAGAAGGAAATTATTTAGTTTTTACTGCAATTTTTACTTACGAGTTTTAGAAGCATGTTTTTACTTACGAGATGCATATAGTTCTCCATTCCAGGTGGGTCCACCAACTCACATGTTTAAACACCCACAGCAATGAACCGATATTCTTGTGGGAAGGTTTGGTGTGTTGAGAAGTCAGACTTGCGTTTACGTTTTCACAGGCAGCAATTCATTTTCAGCATTATTTTATTATCAGATCGATGAGCACTAGCACATGCTGCAATATATTATTCTGACACCACAAGAGGCTAGTTCTACCCAAGAAGTGAGATGTTAGTATGAGGTATTGACTAATCTACCATATAAAACACAATGTCAGTTTGTGTGTTTGTAAAATGTAACTGACAATGTAACTGACATATGAAACACAATGTCAGTACTATCATATCCCCGGGGTTAAAACCCCAAGAGGACGAATGGCCAAAACGAGCTTTACTCCAAGGCGTATATCCAACTTAGAGATATTATCTTTTCACACGTGCGTGAAGGTTCGAGGCCTTATCTAATCGGAACACACGCAGGGGTTAATCCGAACCCCCAAACACAAATATGAACCAGGACAAGAAAAGTCAATTTCAACAAATACTGATTTAATGAAAATAAATGCAAACAATTAAAATGAATGTGAGGTAAAACTAAAATTCCTAGGTTGAGGATCCTCCAAAAATAAAAGAAAAGAAATAATTAAATGGCCTTTTGTATAGTTTCGGCACTTATCTCTTTCAACGAGGTCGTTGAATGAAATGGCAGTTCAAGGTGGCCTGAAACCGCTCCAACAATGGCGTGCAGTCGCTCTCCGCAGCGCCACGTACGTGAGGCAATCCGGGCGGCGCTCCTCCTTCGCTCCCCACTTGGTCCGAAGCGCCAAGAGCCCCATAAACTGTCGCCCCCACCTTCTTCTCACGGTCACACCGGCCACGAAGGCGAACACTGCTCTTCCTCAGCACCAGCGCACAGAACCAGAAAAGACGCAGCCAAGCGACCCGAAGCACAAATCAAACCATCCGCCACATAGCCAGAACCAGACGATCGAGAGACCAAGATGGCGCGTCCGCATATTTTCTTTACACTCTCGAATCTTCGACGATCACGCCACACTCTAACCAATCCCCGCACTCCACCACTTCAGTCCATGGCCACAACCAATCGTCGTCTTCCCGGCGGGGCCTCACAGCCGTGCTTGACGCCCAATGACGAAGGTCGGGGCGTGGACTTCCCGTTGCAAGTCGGTCGGGGAGGGGCGGAGTCCAACCTCCGTTTGGGAATGTTTGGACGACGTCAGGGTTTCCTTGCCGATCGGCAAATGTGCTGGGTGTTGGTTAGCCCTGGCGGAGTTGTGAGCGAATGAGTCCATTTACAGTGCAATCGTTGTAGATATTGTGGCGGCCCTTTGTGATGCACTAACAACGAAGGGAAAATCACAGGGCAATTACACACTGGGGTTTATCCTTAAGCCTTACCTAATTAGCATAGCTCCACCCATTGTATGGAGACACATATACGATATTACCCGGACATTCGGCCTAACTTAATTTACATCGAGGTGGGTTCTTCCTCTTCACGACCCTCGGAGCATTCTAAACCTACACGATTCTATCTTGGCCAAGGTATTTCATCCCGACCCCAAAAACATAACAGTACAGACGACTGTCCCCCTTCATAAGGGTAGGTTTTAAAGGCCAATCTTTTAACACCAATGTATGTTCACTATGGTCTATTTTTAAGGATAAAAACACTCGAAAAACATTTTCCATAAAAGAATAATTATGTCTCTTCTATTGGAATTGTAGACGGTGGCTTGCAAAACTAGCCTCAAGGTCAGTGTACAGAAACGTAACAAAAACAAAAAACAATAAATACAAGGTGCAGCGAGGTGAAATTTGCTGCACATGATGTGCAATGTGCACAGAGTAAAACAAGTGTTCATTTACATCTGTAGGATGTCTAATAAATAAAGAAGATATAAGCACACCTGACACGAGGCCCAGGCTTCAAACTTTGGCACACTCACGAGGCTGCACCATCAAATAAACTGTTCCAACCAGTCATATTTTACAGGCTTTTATTTGTTTTAAATAATCTTTGTGAGAATAGGCCCGACAGTCTCATCTGCCTGTAATTGTCTGTCAGGGTTTTCCACAATTGTTAAAGTAGTTCGATGTTGAATGAAAAGGTAAGCAGGCGATTCCGTAAAACACAGCGAGGCCCGAGTTGTGCTGCACGGTCAAATTGCCTCGAGTTCAACAATTGGCAAACTGTTCATTATGAGAGTGTGCATGCAGCAAGTGGGCAAGTGCCGTTTTCATTTTCACACGACTCAAGGACCCATTTAATAGATTGCATAAAGGTAGATTTAATTCCTTCATGGGGTTCGTTATCAGGCCTGAGAATCGACTGAAGGTGGCAGGAATTTGGAACATAGCTAGGGAGATGGTACCAACTCGCCTATTCATTGCAAAAGACACCATGGGATCTCTCCAACAATAACTGCAGACAGGACGTCGGTTAGAGGGACGGTATGCTTTGTGATACAACACCCATCTGGTGACGCATCGATCCGACAGTTTATATTCGGTTCAGCAAGGCAACTTGCACAACACATCTCAAAGGTAAAAGTATGCTACCTCTGCACCATCCTGTCGGACTAGAAATACCTCATCAGTTTATCAAATACTTTTTTTCATCAATACAAAAGGTAAAACCAATTTCTTTCAACTTTGAAATCTTTTGCCATGAACAAACAGCATGTGATACGGCTGCTTTCTCCTGTTCATGTTTTAAAGCACGTGCAACAAGTTTAGCGTGGAACGACAGACATGACCAGAGTCTGAAGAAAAGTGTACGTCAACAGAAAGTACATATGGATGAATAAACTGTAGTGTTAACACTGTTTACCCAAACGTACCGTAATAATGAACAATACCATTTAACATGGCCGAGGTTGAATAAAAAAAATATCTGTGAATCATGCTTTGTCCTTCATTCCCCCACTTGATGACGCTCCCTGTTTTGCATGATTCATCTATTGCTTTCTAATCTGCACAGTAATCGGGGCCAAATAACAAAGTACGTTGTCCATTTTGACTGCTTAGATTTGGTATTCAAAGTAAAAATCCAGAAGAATTACATATTGACACAACAACAACAACAACAACAACAACAACAACAACAACAACAACAACAACAACAGGCATTTTCAGGCCATTTGCTTGCGGGCCCCATGACAATCTTCTCCATTTTGCCCTATTTTCTGCATCTCCCCTTGTTAACCCCCTTGCCCACATTTCTTCTTCCACCATCTTTAGCCAAGTCTTTCTCGGTCTTCCCCGTCCTCTACTGCCTTCTACATTCATTTCCATCACTCTTCTCAACCAGTCACTTTCATCCTTCCTCAACACATGACCAAACCATCTCAACCTGTTCCTCTTCACAGCATCCATCACAGGCTATATTCCCATCATCTTTCGCAATTCATCATTTGTCTTCCTCTCTCTCCACATTGAAAGACAGACATATAGTAATACTTGATCATATAACACGGTTTTAATGAGCGTTTTTAGTAGGCAGCACAAGACTTCGGGGTAGCATCATTGGCTGAGGGCGTGGCTGTGCCACTGATGCAATGCCCTCTGCTGGTTTGGACAGGAGTTTGGCCATGGAGCCAGCGATAGCTCGCCTATTCACGAACACCATGGGACCTTTAACGTTCACCAACTAATGCCGGTGGACGGGAAGCCCAGTCTAACATCCATCCGAGGGACGGCACACACGATGAATCACCCGGCCTGTGAAACACCAGGATGACAGTTTATAGCTAGGTCGGGAATCAAACCCAGGCTAGGCAGCTTGGAGGCGTGTGTGCGTACATCTCGGCCATCCCAGCCAGTTAATTTTAATAAGTGATTTGCCTTATTGTGGCATGGAAGATAACGTAAGCTATAGAACTAAACGCGATCAATTCACAGGCTAGGATTTATATGGCAAAAAAATGATTATTTTGCACACCATGTACAAGGGTGTATACTGTACCACAAATACAATGCTGCATTGTTCAGTTGCAAACTCAACTTCAATACCAAGTGCATTGAATAACATCAGTGCTTGCCAAGACAAACGAGGGTAACAAACTTGCCTTATGAGCCGTCTAGCCAAGGTTCGATTCTCAGATTAGCTACCAACAATCGGATTGGTGCATCGCAGACAGGATGTTGCATCAGTACGAGGTTATCCTCCCCACTTATTAGCTGAATGCTCATTTCCATTTCTTCATCCCTCTATTATCTTGTCTGTGGAGTTGACCAGCTGCGTCTGCTGTCCCATGTCCCATGTCCCGTGTCCCTCCCCCTACCAAGGAAGGAAATCTCTTATGCATGGACCACTAAGAAAGGATCAAGCTCCACAAAGAAAATTGTCATTTGGCCTATTGTGCCGGCACTGATGATGGGCACTTGTAATATCACAGGGATCCTTGATGTCCTAAGCCACATTGAGTAACGAGCCCAATTGCAGAATACCTGCATAATGCAGTTTGCAAGCACATCAAAAGTATTTCTTATTTGTTTTATGTTCTGATAGGCTGGCAGGATAGCCTAGAGGTATGTGCACCTACAAAACAAGCAAACATTATGGTCTGGCTGTCACAGATTGTCCCTTACTTATTCTTTCAAAATAACTGCTCGTCTTCTTCCATACTTACACACGCCTGCTGTACTCTACCCTTGTTGACTATCGCTCCCCCTTCCCACCCCATTCCTTCCTGCCACTCATCCACTAATGTGCGATATATTTATCTCCCTGTTCCCATTTGATCCTCTGTCAGTCTGTGAACCTGCTGCCCTCTGTCGTTCAGTTCCTTCATGAGCTCACATACAAAATACATACAAAACATACAAAATTTATACATACAAAAAAGCTGAGGAAAAACACAAAATACTTTACTGTATTTCTTTCCAATAATAAAAACAAACAAACAAACAAAAAAAAAAAAACAGAGTGCAAGGCAGGTTGGGAATTCTATGGCAAAATGATATTTTATGGAAAGATACAAACTGAAAAAAAAAAAAAACTTCCTTTGACAACAGTGTAAAATACCAACCTTCAATAAATTATGGAACAATACCAAATAAGAACAAAAAAGAGCAATCAGAGATTGCAGACCCTCGCCAGGACTCGTTTTGTTTTGTGTGGCAAATAAATGGAAAGATGCACTAAATGAAAGGTCGACAATTGCAAATCAAAGGTCTAAACGGTCTAGTTGTAAATGTGTGAAAGTGAAATGTTTGAAAAGTTGTAAAGGTCAAATAGTCTGAAGGACTAAAGGTTCAAAGCTCAAAAGGTCTGAAAAGGTCTAAGTTGGTCAAAAGGGTTGAAATGGTCAACTCAAAAGTGTCTAAATGGTCTTAAAAGGTCGAAGGGGTCCCAAAGGGTGTAATTTAAGGTCGAGAGGGCCATAATTGTCTGAAGCGCTCTGAAGGGTTTAACAGGGTCTATAGTGTCTTCAGGGCCTTAGGGGTCTAAAAGGTCTCAGAGGTATAAAGGGTCTCGGGGCTATAAAGGGTCTCAGGGGTATAAAGGGTCTCAGGGGTATAAAGGGTCTCAGGGGTATAAAGGGTCTCAGGGGTATAAAGGGTCTCAGGGGTATAAAGGGTCTCAGGGGTATAAAGGGTCTCAGGGGTATAAAGGGTCTCAGGGGTATAAAGGGTCTCAGGGGTATAAAGGGTCTCAGGGGTATAAAGGGTCTCAGGGGTATAAAGGGTCTCAGGGGTATAAAGGGTCTTAGGAGTATGAAGGGTCTAAAGGCCCTTAGAGGTCTCGAAGGGTCTTAGGGTTTTAACGCTATGAGTTTTAGGGATCTTATGAACTTTAGGGGTCTTATGGGTTTTCGGGGTCTTCAAGATAATAGTGTTGTAAAGAGTCTAAAGGTGCCTAATGTAATTAATACACATACTTACATTCCATGCAGACAAATAAATGGACCCAAATGCAATAGATTATCCTCTGGCGAGTGTAATAAGAATGAAGTGGAGCAAGCAAATACTGCCAGGGCGCCACCATTTCTAGAATTTTTAAATCAGGCAGATTGGTTTGGCCTGCAGCATGCCATATCTTACATAGACCTGCACCCTGCTTGTCCCACCATATAAGGAACAGCTAGCAAATCCCCCAGTATAATTCTGTGGCCATCCTCTGTGAGAGGAATAATCTATGGAACTCCACAGGTACCATAAACATCATATTGTCAAGCATCCTCCAAAACTGTCCACCACCTCAGAATCCACAGGGCTAAGTCATTCTTGGGTGTACATAGCTTTCATCTGAAAATGAAAGGGCCACTGAATATGGCTATGTCTCAAAGGCAGGAGGTATTTCTTTCCTTCTTACCCCACTCTCCTCCAACAACTGACGTAGCAACAATTGCCAATAAGTAGCAACTATGTGTGCATGAATATTGGAGAATTCGGCGACATTTTGTGCTGCTTATGGGTTTAACGACAGAAGAAAATTAGAGAGTTCCTCGAACACCTTACCACACGCAGTCTTGAGAAACAAGGACTTGGTCGTGGTCTGTGAGCGGCAAATATGATTGGTCAAGATGTAAAATCCCGCAATATTTTGTCCAAGTTCTGCTAAACGAAAGGTTCTTGAAAGTGCCAATAAGGCGATTTGTGTTCTCTACAGCAATCTGATGATGTGCTCTGACCAAGTCAAGCTTGGAGTAAACCTGCTTGATGGTTTACCTTTGTCCATAACCGCTGGGGGTAAAACGCTGATCTCAGCTCCAGCGCCAACTAAAACTTGGGTGCCGGTGTTCCTGTCTCTGATGAAAAACGAGCGACATGGTTGATGGTCACCAGGCTGACTCGTTGCCACTAGTCGCTGGATATGGCGTTTCCAGACTGTGAAACAAGGTGGGCTGTGAAACCTGCAAGGCTGAAAACACCTGTGTGCATTCTCCCCGAGCCATTCGAGTGTCCTGCGTATGAGTGATGACCCGACCAAGATTGTTCCCAATAGTCGAGAAACTGCTTCGGCAGCATCTGATGCTGCGGGAGTGGACACATTGTTGTGCATCAGTTTCTTGTACGTGGCTATTATCCACCAAGTTTCGTCCAAATCCGTCCACAACTTTTTGAGATATCCTGCTAGGTATCGTTTTTGGGTCCCATCTCCCAATGGTGAAGAATCACTTTTAAAATTCCAGTAGCTGGATCCGAATCCCGATCTTCACCAAAATTCTAATCATTTCTTCCTTGTGACATACGTTACATCTCTGCCAAATTTCGTCCGAATCCGTCCACAACTTTTTGAGATATTTTGTTCACAAACAGACAAACAGATGAAAAATCGGTCAGAGACCGTGGTCTGTGAGTATAAATTCATAGAGACTCTATGAATTATCGAATTATGACGTCATAATGGAGGCCAATGGTGAAGAATCACTAAAAATTCCAGTAGCTGGATCCGAATCCCGATCTTCACCAAAATTCTAATCATTTCGTCCTTGTGACATACGTTACACATCTCTGCCAAATTTCGTCCGAATCCGTCCACAACTTTTTGAGATATTTTGTTCACAAACAGACAAACAGATGAAAAATCGGTCAGAGACCGTGGACTTGCCGGAATGTACTTTTTTTTTTTAATCGGCCATTTTGGACAAATATGGCGGCCGAACCACGTGACCGATGACGTCATCATTATTTGTTTTCGAAACTAATTTATTCCTAGATTCTGCTCAAGAAATTTCATCTTGATCGGATGAAGTTTTGTACTTGTCGAATTATGACATCATAATGGAGGCACCTATGACATCATTATCAACATATTTTATTCCTCATGGAGAGTTCTTTACAATGAGGCATGTCTTAATTTTTTCTATTCAGCACTTTCGGAGATAGAGGTGCAAAGTTTTTCGTTTTTTCCAAGATGGCGGCCGAACCACGTGACCAATGACGCCGTCATTATTTTTTTTTCTCCACCAGTTTATGCCGACATGGCACTCAATAAATTGCATCTTGATTGGATGAAGTTTTGTACTTGTCGAATTATCGAATTATGACGTCATAATGGAAGCCTTGGGCCGAGAGAGTTAAAAATTGGGCACAGTCTATTCCAGGGCAAAACAAATATGTGTGTAAAGTATGGCGATTCTATGTGCAACGATGTTGACGTAGTACTGCGCACAAACAGACAGACAAACCAACCAACCAACATACTTGCCGGAATCTTTTCCGGCAAGTAACAAACAGACAAACAGACAGGGTTGAAAACATAACATCTATCCACCTTTGGTGGCAGAGGTAAATATCAATTACAACATGTTGTAATGCTTGTATATTTTTGAACTTTCACTCTGGATGCTGGAACATCATCAATCTCAGCATTGCAATTTTGACCCTTGAACCCCCACATTGATTTGACATTTGAACTGTGCGACCATTCCCCTGAAAGGCGTTAGGTATGTCATTCTACTCGAGGGGGAAAGTAAATGGTGGAATGAAGGAAGGGTGATACAAGAACATTGCATAAAATATGAAATATGCCAGTTCATTTCACAGGAATAATGGATATAAATGATAAATTCAATTAATTGGAGGGCATTGTGGAGATAAGTTTATTGATCATGTCGAACTTAAAAGTATAGAACTTAAAATAAATGTGATGACATTAAATACCAGAATTAACACTAAATCCAACTAAATGCTTACAGATTATGGAAGCACTGACCGCCTTGTATGTACCATGTGTGCACCAGCCGAAAACACCACCCACCCCACCTCTCCCTCAAATACACAGTAAAAAGATAATCTCTATGAAATGCTGGAATATGCACAATAAAATGACATATTGCTGAATAATTAAATAATTGTAATAATTATCGATTAAACACAAAAATTCACATTAAATAATAATCAAGAGCAATCATATAAAAATGATTGGTAAGTAGGAACTTTTTCAAATGCATCAAATCATATTTTAAAACGAAGAACAATGCTTCAAAATTCTACAAGTACTGGATACTTGAATTCAAAACACATTCATAACATATCAATTCTCCGGTATTTGGAGTGTGCGCAGGTTTGTTTTTTATGTTATCTGAAACAATAAAGACAAAGGAAGTAAGGTGACTGGATGAGAGAGTACAGCCATTTTATTGATATACTTACTGAAATCAATCAGCATCTTTCCAAATCCTTTCCTCATGAACTGAGGCATCGTAAGAATGCAAGAGACGTTGTAGTTCAAGAAAGAGTTCTTTTCCTGGAAAACAAAGGACATGGAAGTCTCGAGGATGAAATGACGATGCACGAACGATGCTCAGAAACAATGTGCAAACAGAACATGAACAGAACAAGTTTGACTTTACCTTGGAGAAGTATCCAATTATGTGACAGCCCGTATTGTCTGCCCGAGTCATAACGTAGAAGAGAAAGGGTTCAACATCATAATACAGTGTTTTGTGGTCAAGAAACAGCTTAGCAAGGAGGCACAGATTCTGGCAGTAAATCTGGTTGGAGAAAGAAGTGAAATTAAAATTAAGGACTAGATAAGAAGGCAAGGTTGGCTAGTTGTGATGGTTGAAAAAATATGATGTGAAAAAAGGTTGCAGCAATAATAACAATAACAACAAATTAAGTTCGTCATAAAAACAAAAAGCACTTACATTTCCCCACAATGTTAACCAAAACTTATCAGACCACTTTCTCATTACCACATAGGACTCGTCATTTTCTTTTTCATTTTTAACCCCAAAATGAACAAGAACAAAAGTCTAACAGCGGCGTAGCCAGGCTTGTAAAATATTATAAACCACAAAAACATATGTTTAGCTTTTCAAACAGTCGCTAATGCTGCTTATAACATTAAAAAAAAAAGAAATTTGGAGGAATCCCGACATCCGTGAGGTAAGTTTTACTTACAGAACTGAGTGAAGATCTACTGAAATCTATATACCCCACAAGGGTTGGGGGTGTGGTCAGTTACCAAGCAGCTAGCTAGTGCTTGCCAAGCCAGCTGTTCCATATCAACGGTTCTGAATGGAGTGCTTGCTCAAATGCTTAAACCACTTGGCGTTCTCTCCACAAGAAACTTGGTAAATGAACACACACCCAATGTTCTTGAGACCCAACCATAGATCGACTGTAATCTATTATACCCCAAAGAGGAATGACCCTTCCTGCCACTCCCATAGTGAGCAGGTGTACTTGAAAATTAAAATGTCGGTCGGTGGACTCAGCCGTCGTAATGACATCATAGACGTAATGGACACAAAACCGATATATTTTAACTTCCAGTAAGTTTGCAGTCACTACGAAGGGATTAGTGTAACGATTAGATTTACTATAATAACGTTACGTTATCATTATTTCGAAAATGATATTGCTATAAAAAAAACCGAGGCGAATTCCCTACTCCTCGGTTATTAATATTTGTGCCAAACACCGCTTATCACTGATCATGAATCATACACCGACCGCTTCAATCCATCGACTCTCCATTCACGACATTGGGATTAAAGTGTTATGGATATATTTACTATCAGAGAGTACTCTACTACTCTCTATGTAGGGATGGCGCGGAAAAAAAAAATGACTGTCCCATCTGCTACATACAAAACTAAAGTTGGATTATCTTCTTTAAAAACTCGCTTAAGCTACATATGAGAGCCTACCTGTTCTGTTCGGTTGATTGTCGAGGCAGGGATCACTTTTCAGTTCTCCAGACCAAGGCAAAAGCAAAATAAAGCGAAAAAACGGGATCGCTCAAACCCGGGATTTCATCTTCTTGCTCATAATAATAATAACTAGCCGAAACCCGTGGAACATCCATGGAAGGGAGGATGTGGTGTATGGATAGAGTGTACCATTATGGATGGCATAGGGGATTTGCTTGTCCGAGTAAGAGTTAGGAAGAAAGATGAGAATGAAGAGTGCGTATATGAACAACGATCGCCGACACCAGCACAAATGCATGCTCTGGATTGTCCACTTAGTGGACGGCTTGCTTTCGCCTTCGCCTGTCCAATCAGCGGACGGCTTGCTTCGCCTTCGCCCAGCAGACGCCAATACGATGGCGTCGTAAGATGGCGTCGTATCGGTAGTTAATCGGATGCTTTTGGGCCCCAACGTCGGCTAATTCAGATTTTTCGAGTATGGCTGTACGTGATAAACAAAGAGCGCGGTTCGTAGATCGAAAATCCATTAGTGCCGTGGGCATCAGGTCACTTGGTGCGGCGTAAAAGGGATAACAAAGTCGAGTCCTTACGCTATTATTATATAGACTAGCCGAAACCCGTGGAACATCCACGGAAGGGAGGATGTGGTGTATGGATAGTGTGTACCCTTATGGATGGCATAGGGGATTTGCTTGTCTGAGTAAGAGTTAGGAAGAAAGATGAGAATGAAGAGTGCGTATATGAACAACGATCGCCGACACCGGCACAAATGCATGCTCTGGATTGTCCACTCGGTGGACGGCTTGCTTTCGCCTTCGCCTGTCCAATCAGCGGACGGCTTGTGTTTCAGACGCTCGTATAAAAGGACACGGAGCCGGTAGTAGTTCGAGCAATCCATGTTCCACGTCCGGCACTCCCGGCCCGGATGTGACTCCGGAAGTACATGTGCAAAGTACACTGGGCGGTGTTATCAACACAAGCTAACACCTGTAACAGCTTGCTTCGCCTTCGCCCAGCAGACGCCAATACGATGGCGTCGTAAGATGGCGTCGTATCGGCAGTTAATCGGATGCTTTTGGGCCCCAACGTCGGCTAATTCAGATTTTTTGAGTATGGCTTTACGTGATAAACAAAGAGCGCGGTTCGTAGATCGTAAATCCATTAGTGCCGTGGGCATCGGGTCACTGGGTGCGGCGTAAAAGGGATAACAAAGTCGAGTCCTTACGCTATTATTATATAGATAATCTTCTACAGACGGCATATTTCCGAGCTGCCTCTATCAATGGCAATGATTCTGCTACCATTCGATAGTTTTACTTCCTGCAACATCCTTTGGTATTATAATTCTCGTAACTTGAAAGGATTCCTTGAAAAGCACGGAAAACGACATTCCTATGTAAAAGAATGGGACTGGGGTGGGCGTGGCTATGACTGTCAATCAGCTTGATGGGGGTGGAGCCGCTAGACACATTTGCCTCAGTGTCGGCGTTATGCATGATAATGTTATGTGGCATTAAATAATATCAGCAGAAATATCATGTCTCGGGAAATGCCTTGTTTTTCATCGTTACATGAATGACAATATAATAATAGTGAGGTACCAATGCTATACACCGCACACGGGACAGGTGATCACGATCCATCCAGTCGCGGTTCAAGGTAAAAGCAAACCACGTGATCAATAAACATTCTAGTCACGGTTTCTCGGCGCAAGATTCGTTACGTCGGCGCATCACTGATGGCGTCATATAAACAGCCTGAACAAGTAATCCACCGGAATTGAATCTACTATAAATGGAGGTGTGTGGTGTGTGTGTGTGTGTGTGTGTGTGTGTGTGTGTGTGTGTGTGTGTGTGTGTGTGTGTGTGTGTGTGTGTGTGTGTGTGTGTGTGTGTGTGTCATACTTTTTCAGGTCTATTAATTAATTACGTACTATTCAATTGTGCCTTTTAACCCTGGAGACTGCTGAGACCCCTTAGACCTGGGAAGACCCTTTAACACTTGACCCACAAGACCCCCGAGGACCCAAAAGACCCAGATGAACCAAAAGTCCCCGAGGACCCAAATCACACAAAAGACCCCCCGAGGACCCAAAAGACCCAGATGAACCAAAAGTCCCCAAGGACCCAAATCACCCAAAAGTCCTTGATGGC
This sequence comes from Myxine glutinosa, assembly GCF_964187855.1. NCBI lineage: Eukaryota > Metazoa > Chordata > Myxini > Myxiniformes > Myxinidae > Myxine > Myxine glutinosa. Next base: position 163,792,600 of record NC_136267.1, on the reverse strand, counting down.
CGAAAAGACCCACATGACCCAAGAGTCCCCGAGGACCCAAAAGACCCTTGAGGACCCAAAACATCCAGATGACCCAAACGTTATTGATGACCCAAAAGACCCAGATCACCCAAAAGTCCACGAGGACCCAAAAGTCCCCAAGGATCCAAAAAGTCCCCGAGGACCCAGATGACCAAAAAGTCCCGATGAAGCAAAAGTCCCCGAGTACCCAAAAAACCCAGATGACCCTTATGACTCAAAAGTCCTGAACACCCAAAAGTCCCGAAGATCAAAAAGTCCCGAATTAAAATTTTGTCCAATGGACCAACGGGCTGTGCTGCATCATCATACGCCTGGCAGCACAATCTATTTTGTTTAAGAACATGTGATGCATGCGTGAGCGCGCCTGCTCTAAGGCCACTTGCGTCCGCTACGTCCCGTTGTCTGAATGGGTTTTTTTTAATCCCCATTATTTTCTTAATATTTTATTGGGCCACGGACATATAAGTGATCGGACGTTATTCGGACGGACGTAAAGCGACGCATGACTGTATTACCTATGGCTACTGGGGTTGGAGATTTGGGAGAGGGAGGTGGAAGCGGTGGGTGGAGGGGGAACAATTATGTTATTTAAAAAAATAACTAATAATAATGCCAGACACCTTCAGCATGTCACTGGTGAGCACGTCCATAAAGTTTGTGCTACCACCTTTAGAGGCCATTTTTCCCCGCAAGCGGGGGTTGGCCTTTTTCGGGGACCGTGGTTGTTGTTGTTTTTTTGGTCCCCTTTTTTGAAGCAATGTTTTACGGCCGGATGCCCTTCCTGCCGCCAACCCTTTTTGTCGCCTTTTTACGACAAACAGGTAATTACCAGTGAACTGGTACTCAATTTGCCGACCTCGGAAGGATGACAGGCTGAGTCAACCCCCCTGGCGTTAATTCAGCGATCGACCGGGATTCGAACCCAGGATCCTAGGATCCTAAGCTGGCACCCTAGCCGCTAGCCCAACACCAGGCTCAACATTTGTAAATGTGCTACAACATTTGTAAATCAGTAGTAGAACACCACCTACTCAAATATGATAATAATTATTCAGACGGTGTGTATTTATGAGCTGGGCCTCTCTCAATGGCAATGACTGGAGTTTCACTTGGTGCAGAATCCTTTGTTATAATTTGTTTCTCCAGTTAATTTATACAGTTAAATATTTACAGATACTCTCTGAGAGCGTGTTCTCTCGTACTCAACCAACGTGTTCTCTCGTACTCAACCAACGTGTTCTCTCGTACTCAACCAACGCCATCATGGTTTGGCAAGGCCACGCCCTTCCCCACGCTTACTCGGTCAACTCTGAACCTTGCTATGCGCAGATAAGAAAGCGTGTCACGTGGACAGTGTGTTTGACTAACGTCTTTCTGATGATATATAGTGATGTATTTTTGTCTGACGAGAATCTACTCAAGTATTACTGAGGTCTTCTGATTTCCCAGAACCAGGATTTGGATACCACAGATAAATATATATATCTTATCTTGATAAAGTTCTTCATTGAAGTTAATTTTACAAAACTATTATTATCAGAGAGCGTTGGCACTGTCGACTCTACGTACTAACGTCGGGATGATGCGGATTAAAAAACAATGTCGGCCCCACTCACTGAAACAAAACAAATGTTGGAGTATCTTTTGCTCCTCTCATAATAGTTTATCGAGGACATTTGCATTTCGAGTGTATAATAAGTTTTATTGACACTTCAAGTGAACAAAACAGTAAAACCCACGAGAGTGTCTTTCACGTGTCCGGCCGTGCAGAAATTCCTCGAGAAGCTCCGCCCCTCCCCTCTGTCCCCGCCCTATTGGTTAGAGGGAAACCACACCAGTTATTTTGAGCATTTCTAAATGCAGGTCCTTGTGTGGCCTGAGGCTGGATGAAAACATTACTCTTTGAGAAACGAGCAATAAGACAGAGCTGCAAGATACAGTCAGGGTTACGTAAGACAATATAGGAACATGTGCAGTGTTTGACTTTGCTGACGAAGATATCTTGGCACTTTTGTTCCAAGATTGGGTATCCTCTGAGTACCATATACCATTGTGTTATTCCACATTATAAAAAATTACAGAAACAAGTGAATAAAAAAAAATTATGCTAAATTAAAAAGGCAATGAAGGGATGACAAACTACAGTCTAAAAAAGGTCCTAAACAAGATAGGGATGATGTTGGTTTAGACTTTAGAGAGTAGCTAACAGTATTTGCCATCACATAACAATCCATACATCACTGCCTCCAGACTATTGTCTAGGGCGAGGCCTAGCTAAAAGTATTAGAAGCTCCTCTATTTCATTTCTGCATAAGTATAAGAAGCACCAATATAATTTCAGGGACTTCTTGCAGCTTCAGTTGTCTTTCCTACTTTTCTTTTTTTATCAACTTAGAGTAACCAATCACAAATGGAGATAATTATAGAATGCTATTATTGGAGATGTTCATGCAGTTTGTAAGAAGTTGGTGATCATGTACTGATATTATAACATTGTACTCAGGCTGCTAATTTGTAGAGTCTCAGTATATGGCTACACTACAAGAGTAATCAAGTACTGGTGTAACCAGTGGAGTGTTTGTAGAAGCTTCAAGCAATAACTGATGAAGTGAAAAATGAGGCAGTGATGTAATAATAACAATAATAAAGGAGTCATATAGCCCCATCAAGCAGAGTAAACTACCCTCATGGCGCTTTACATTATCATGTGAACGCACACACACCCACAAACATACACACACACACACAGACACACCTTCACTCTTGCCCTATTCCTCTCCCTCTCCATTCAAAACCCACAGATGTGTACTCCCCCTCCTCCTCCCCTCCCTCCCCCGCACATGTACACAGACATACTCTCGATCTCTGTCCCACCTCAAACCATGTAGGGATTGTTATGCGATGGCAATACTCTTGGCAATACTCTTGCCAATACTCAGGCACAATCATATTCGAGCTACTCTCGAAACCAACATCATCCCTATCTTGTTTAGGACCTTTTTTAGACTGTAGTTTGTCATCCCTACATTGCCTTTTTAATTTAGCATATTTTTTTTTATTCACTTATATTATTATTATTACGAAAACGATACTACTGAAACGATACACTACTGTATTAAGAAACCTGGGCTTAATTTGTCCGAAGCGGTCCGAAGATGAGTCGTAACGCCCAAGGCCTAAACGTACCATACCGTATTGTTGGAAGAGCCGTAACGTCTATGCTTTCGATATTTGATGGTCATTTTAACAATCGCTTTGTTTGTGTTTCACACTGAATGAAAAACGTAAAGGTAGAGCATGGCGATTGTGACATATGACAGGTTCGACAATATGTTCGGCATATAAATCAAAATGACGAGTGTGGAGAGTCAGCCGCCGTACGCCGTAATGACATCAGACGTAATCAGATCACCCTGTCGTGTGAACAAATCCTCAGCTCTGATTGGTATACATTTGAGGGGACATAGATATGGACGGACAAGCACTGTTCTAGACGGCTTCGCCCAATGGGCTACGCCGTAAAAAAAAAAGTAGTTTTTTTTTTAACCATCAAAGCTATTGTCTGCCAAGTTTTATCGATGTAGGAATAATAATATTATTTACACCAGCAACGGTACCTGCCCTATGGGCGGGGCTTTAATTGGGAGGCCCAAACGAAAAGGCAAAATATCAGAAATTGAAGTATATCAGAAAGGCTTTTTTATTTTAAACGATTCATATAAACATCTGTTGAATCATATCACACGCAAATCATCAAAATCAAAACAGTACATGGCGCCCATTTTGAAAAAAGATTGAATTCTGCAAAACTGAAGCGGCCGCTACACGTCTTTCTCAGTCGCATGTTTATGTGTGAAGAGTGCGCGCCGAATCTGTAACACGGAAGCGGCCGCTACACCTGTTTCGCAGTCGCTTTGCACACACTGCCCTGTTACTTCAGAGCCGCACATTTATATACAGTCTTGGCATTTAATATGGAATATATATTTTTTCTTGACTTGGGTTTACTTTCTTAACTCAGTATATCAATCTGGTGAGTTTCTTTTACCCTTTGGTGATTTATTTGTTAAAAGAACCATGTCACTGATTGTCTGTCGCAGCATGAAGTCAACAACAGGATTATATCACAGGTGGCGTGGCAAAATGTACAGACAGGTGCATTTGATGATTGGCTTCACAGTCGGGAATACAAGGGTTTTTGCGTTCTGTATTAGTGGAAACAACTGCTGCACATCTCCAAAAGTTATTGCCGCTTCCTCTGGAGATGGTCCGTCAACTCGAAAATGCTGTTTGTCATGGAGTGGTGGTTTTACGAAATTATGGCATGAAACAGCGTGCTATTCCTCGGCAGTATGGCATCACTCAACGTCAGGTGTCAAAGATCCTGAAACGAAATGCTCAGAGGGGTGTCCCTCCTTCAATACCGAGGCCAGGACGTCCCCACAGAACCACAAGGAGGGATGATCGCCAGCTGCACCGGTTAGTCCGCAATGGCCGTACCAAGTCAGCTAATCGGCTTAGGGCTGAGTGGCAGCAACTGACAAATGTGCCTGTATCCAGAAGGCTAGTCAACCAACAACTGGTTCAAGCAGGCTATCGTGCCAGGCATCCCCTGAGAAAGCCACGCCTGACCAGACAACATCGCCAGCGCCGATTGCAGTGGGCCAGAGAGCACCGTCAATGGCAGCCAGGACACTGGAATCACGTGATCTTCAGTGACGAGTCTAGATTTCTGATCTATCGTCAAGATGGCCACGTCCATGTGTGCAGACAAGTGCATGAAGCCTACAACAAAGATTGTATAGTGCCAAGAGTCCAAGCTGGAGGTGGTGGGGTGACCGTTTGGGCTGCTTTTCATGCAGGGGGCAAAACTGCCCTGGTTGTTCTGAATGGAAACCTGAACCAGTTCAAGTACAGGGCCATTCTGGAAGAAACATTGTTTCCATTTGCTCGTGCAGCCTTTCGAGGAAACTTTGTCTTCCAAGATGACAATGCATGGCCTCATCGTGCTCGCATGATCCAACACTTTCGTGCTGACCGTGGTGTAGAGCATATGGCGTGGCCAGCCATGTCCCCGGATATGAATCCGATAGAGAACTTGTGGGCAGAATTAACGCGTCAAATCGACCACTTGGAGCAGCAGCCGACCTCTGTGCGTGAATTGCAGCAGGCTATTGTCACTGCATGGCAAGCGATTCCTGTCCAAACCTTGGCAAATCTCGTGAACAGCATGCCTCAACATGTACGTGCTCTCCTGAATGCTCGTGGGGGTTACACGAAGTACTGAACTGTAATTTTACTGTCCGTAATCCCAGTCGTAATTTAACTTTTGTTTTTGTTAAAAAAAATTTTGGCTAATGTGCAAAATAAAGGGATACTTCTGGAAAACGTACAGAAGTTTAACACAGTACTGTCCGTGAATTGAGTTCGATATCAGTTTACATCACTTTCAAGGATCAATTTATTTGTTTCGAAATGTCAAATGTGGTTTTTGTTTCTTTTAAAGGTCACATTAACAAAATCTAGAATAATTTCAACATAATTCCAATGAACTTTTGGTTCTAAGACATCTTGAAAAGTAAGTTCACCCCCACAAAAAAATATTCCATATTAAATGCCAAGTCTGTATATAGGAAGAGTTCGTCAGGAGTTGATCTACTCTCTCCTGGTACGTAGAATAAACAGTATTTGTAGAATTTCAACAAAAGCCACATCACTGTTCATATCGGTAAATATTATTCCATCGTGTTTGGAAAAACTGGAAAATTGGAAAAATTGAAAAAACAATATAGCCTATTTTACTCCCAGGGGTCCCAGGAATACCCACCCAAAATATCGTTGCGATCAGTTGAGCCGTTTTTGCGGTACCTTTGAATGGACGGACAGACATTTTGTGAATTATACAGACTTGGCATTTAATATGGATTATTTTTTTTGTGGGGGTGAACTTACTTTTCAAGATGTCTTAGAACCAAAAGTTAATTGGAATTATGTTGAAATTATTCTAGATTTTGTTAATGTGACCTTTAAAAGAAACAAAAACCACATTTGACATTTCGAAACAAATAAATTGATCCTTGAAAGTGATGTAAACTGATATCGAACTCAATTCATGGACAGTACTGTGTTAAACTTCTGTACGTTTTCCAGAAGTATCTCTTTATTTTGCACATTAGCCAAAAATTATTTTTAACAAAAACAAAAGTTAAATTACGACTGGGATTACGGACAGTAAAATTACAGTTCAGTACTTCGTGTAACCCCCACGAGCATTCAGGAGAGAACGTACATGTTGAGGCATGCTGTTCACGAGATTTGCCAAGGTTTGGACAGGAATCGCTTGCCATGCAGTGACAATAGCCTGCTGCAATTCACGCACAGAGGTCGGCTGCTGGTCCAAGTGGTCGATTTGACGCGTTAATTCTGCCCACATGTTCTCTATCGGATTCATATCCGGGGACATGTCAGGCCACTCCATATGCTCTACACCACGGTCAGCATGAAAGTGTTGGATCATGAGAGCACGATGAGGCCGTGCATTGTCATCTTGGAAGACAAAGTTTCCTCGAAAGGCTGCACGAGCAAATGGAAGCAATGTTTCTTCCAGAATGGCCCTGTACTTGAACTGGTTCAGGTTTCCATTCAGAACAACCAGGTCAGTTTTGCCCCCTGCATGAAAAGCAGCCCAAACGGTCACCCCACCACCTCCAGCTTGGACTCTTGGCACTATACAATCTTTGTTGTAGGCTTCATGCACTTGTCTGCGCACACGGACGCGGCCATCTTGACGATAGACCAGAAATCTAGACTCGTCACTGAAGATCACGTGATTCCAGTGTCCTGGCTGCCATTGACGGTGCTCTCTGGCCCACTGCAATCGGCGCTGGCGGTGTTGTCTGGTCAGGCGTGGCTTTCTCAGGGGACGCCTGGCACGATAGCCTGCTTGAACCAGTCATTGGTTGACTAGCCTTCTGGATACAGGCACATTTGTCAGTTGCTACCACTCAGCCCTAAGCCGATTAGCTGACTTGGTACGGCCATTGCGGACTAACTGGTGCAGCTGGCGATCATCCCTCCTTGTGGTTCTGCGGGGACGTCCTGGCCTCGGTATTGGAGTAGGGACAACCCTCTGAGCATTTCGTTTCAGGATCTTTGACACCTGACCTTGAGTGATGCCATAGTGCCGAGCAATAGCAGGCTGTTTCATGCCGTAATTTCGTAAAGCCACCACTCCATGACAAACAGCATTGTCGAGTTGACGGACCATCTCCAGAGGAAGCGGCAATAACTTTTGGAGACGTGCAGCAGTTGTTTTCCACTAATACAGAACGCAACAACCCTTGTATACCCGACTGTGAAGCCAATCATCAAATGCACCTCCCGTACATTTTGCCACGCCACCTGTGATATAATCCTGTTGTTGACTTCTTGCTGCGACAGACAATCAGTGACATGGTTCTTTTAACAAATAAATCACCAAAGTGTAAAGGAAACTCACCAGATTGATATACTGAGTGAAGAAAGTAAACCCAAGTCAAGAAAAAAAAAAAATTCCATATTAAATGCCAAGTCTGTAGTAAGATTAATAATGATAATAGTAACAAATTCCCTTACAAGGAACTTCAGCATATGAGGAAGCTATTATGCCTGAAGAGCCTCTGTAATAGTTGGACTTCCTGCCCCCCCCCCCCCCCTCCCCACCAGCCCCTCAGGGAATGGAAGCGCGCACACACACACACACACACACACACACACACACACACACACACACACACACACACACACACACACACACACACACACACACACACACACACACACATATATTTATATTTATATATATATATATATATTAGTTATTTCCTTACTATCCTGTATCGAGTATGGTAATTCGTATTTATGTGATGAATATGCATTGTGTTTGTGAGCTTCCTTTCTCCCCTTTCTATTTCCCAATTTCTCCATTTTATTTTGTCTCTATATCTCTCGATCTTATCCTCTCCCAACATTCTCCCACACCTCATGCCATTCACTACCATCCGCACATTCACAAACATCGCCTCATTTAACATAATTCCCTGCAACATCAATTGGACACTTCGGCTTCGGACTAATCGTACCAAAAGATTCTGGCTTTCGGAAAGAGAGAAACACAGTCCCTCACGTTTCCACTCACCTTCGCCTTCCGTGAACACTCCAGATTGGTGTTGGTACCACATGACCTTCACTGCTAATGTTAAGTCAGTTTCAGGCACTGTGATCGTACTGGCCACAAGGAAATGCTGATGCCCACAATTAATGGTGAGTTCACCTAGGCCGTACCTCAGTCGCCTTCTCTTCCTTGTGGATCGTACTAGCGGACTTCGTTTTCTTGTGGATACAGGTGCAAAGGTGATCATTGTGTCGCTGTCTGCCGCTGAAAGTAAAAATTGACAGGGATATTCATTACATGCCGCCTAAAAGAGGTACACGAAGATGGGTATGACTGATGTTGTGCAGCATGGAGCTCCAGGACGAGCTTCTTAAGGTCTGCCACTTGAGATTGTAGCTGTGCGATGTGCTGTGGTGAAGGTGTTACATTAGCCACGGTCGGTGTAATGGTGTCAATGAGATGATCAGCCAGATCCACAGCGGTGGGTAGTGCCAGATCTGCGTTAGCTGTAAGTATCATGTGGATGTGTAGTGGTAAACGTTGCAAGAACAACTCACGAAGGAACCACTGGTCGAAGGTGGCATACAAGTCACCGAGAAGCTGCTGCATATGACGCAGTGGTTGATGGGCAATCTTCTAAATCCCCGGTTGGAAGAAGTAGTTGAATGCAGTGGTTCTCAGAGGGGGTTGTGCGCTTTCGCGCTGTCTTCAAGATTGTGTGAGGAGAAATCGCCCGTTGGAGGTGGTAGTAAAATGTCCCTCACCTCCATCACATGCTCCAGTGACAGAGCCAACAATAACAACAACAACAACATGCATTTTAAGGCCATTTTCCCTGCTAGAGCGGGGGTTAGCCTTGCGGTCCCCATGACAATCTTCTCCATCTTGCCCTATTTTCTGCATCTCTCCTTGTTAACCCCCTTGCCCGCATTTCTTCTTCCACCATCTTTAGCCAAGTCTTTCTCAGTCTTCCCCGTCCTCTACTGCCTTCTACATTCATTTCCATCACTCTTCTCAACCAGTCACTTTCATCCTTCCTCAACACATGACCAAACCATCTCAACCTGTTCCTCTTCACAGCATCAATCACAGGCTCTATTCACATCATTTTTCGCAATTCATCATTTGTCTTCCTCTCTCTCTGACAGAGCCAACAATGTATTTAAATCACATCAACTCCGTAATAATGTTTCGGGTGTCAAATTGGGCTTCGACTTGTGTAAACCACAGCTGCGGGTCATTCAGCCAGAATGGTGACAGCTTAACTGAAACTGTTGCCACCGATGAAAGTGGTTGCACGTAAAGGGAAGGGCTCAACTGGCTGTTCATTTCTGGCGACTGGTTGCACGTTTGCAACTTCCTTATTCGTCCATTTGATCACATCGTCGTCAATTTAGCGTGGAAAAAAAAAGATGACCTTGACATTCGGATTCCGAATCAATTATTTATTAAACCACAACAGTAAACCCTCTCAGAACCCAAACCAGGAAACCGCATTGAACCAAAACTAAAGCGTATTCACATATTACAACTAAGGTCAAAATTATGTGACTACATGTACATTATAAAGGTTTAAACTAGAATTACACAGGTATCTCAACGCACCTGGGGATAGAGGGGTACATGGACCCTGGCAAGTAGCTTAGTTACGGATGGGTGGTTATATGCATGTGGAGTGATTGTAATGTCTGAGTGGGTCTTGTCAAAAAGGGTATATGCTACTGGTGTTTCTTAATTCCTCATACAACAACTACCTCAAAACCTTTTCACAGTGAAATTAAGGAAATAAACTGATAGATTTCATGAATGCAGTGTTGATAAAGTGCTGATGGGCCAAATGGTCTCCTCCTGTGCCCAAGTTCCTTGAAGCCTTAGGTTACTTTTCAAACTATACTTCAATAATAAACACAACAATAATCCTCGAAAGATAGAAATGTAAGCTTACATTTAGCAATTTTGTATCTGCCTCCTTCTTCCTCATATATACGAGGTGTGTTCAAAAAGTATCCGACCTTTGTTCATAAAAAATACTCGTATCCAGATACAACAAACTTATGCTAATCTCCTTCAAAGTAGTCCCCTTGGGCTACTTCTCCCAACACTTCTCCCAAGGCCCTACACACTTCTCCCAACGGTTCTGCCACTGTCGGAAGCAGCGCCGGAACGCCTTTTTTGGGATGGCGCGCAGCTGGTCCGTCGCATTCCGCATTATGTCTTCTCTGGACTGAAATCTGGTCCCTTTCAGGGGCATTTTCAGCTTGGAGAAAAGCCAGAAGTCACACGGAGCCATGTCGGGAGAGTAGGGAGCCTGACGAAGCACAGGTGTGTTGTGTTTGGCCAAGAAACTCTGTATCAAATGTGAAGAATGGGCGGGTGCGTTATCGTGATGGAGCTGCCAATTGCCCGCTGCCCACAGGTCCGGCCGTTTGCGTCGCACAGCGTCACAAAGGCGACGCAGAACCTCTTGGTAATACTCCTTGGTGATGGTTGTGCCGTGTGGTGCGTACTCGTGATGAACCACGCCACTGGAGTCGAAGAAGACGGTCAGCATGACTTTGACATTGCTGCGGACCTGCCTTGCTTTTTTTGGCCTCGGGGATGTTGGATGCTTCCATTGTGATGACTGCAACTTGGTTTCTGGGTCGTACCCATAAACCCAGGACTCATCGCCAGTGATCACTGTGTTGAGGAAGCTGGGATCGCTGTTCACTGTCTCCAGCATGTCCTGTGCGATCTCCAAACGGAGTTGCTTCTGCTCAATCGTTAGCAGCTTTGGTACGAACTTCGCTGAGATTCTCCTGAAGCCCAAATCCTCCTTCATAATGGAATGAACGGATCCAATGCTGACGCGCACCTCGTCTGCAAGTTCTCTGATCGTGATTCGACGATCCTGCATCACCAGGGTCCTCAATTGGTCAATGACGATCTCATTTCGGGATGTTGAGGGCCTACCCGAACGTGCTTCACTCTCCACTGATGTGCGGCCATCTTTGAAGCAGTTGTACCACTCCTTTATCTGTGTGGTGCTCATTGCTTCGTCCCCGAAGGCCTGTTGAATCTTGCGGATCGTTTCCACTTGGGACTCGCCAAGCTTTACACAAAATTTGATGCAGTAGCATTGTTCAAGTTTTTCCGTCATTTGGTCAAAAACGAAAATCCGGCGGCACTCACTTACACTTCCTCACTCATCGGCGGTCTGCCGTCGAATGACAGCTTCTGCAGGTGGGGAAAAATTCACGCGTGCGCATTAGGATCGCCTACATACGTGCACCAATCAACGCCTCCCTAGCTTCATTTGTTTACGCACGACAAATTAAGGTCGCATACTTTTTGAACACACCTCGTATATACATATATATATATATATATATATATATATTGTTACGGACACAACTTAGATGTTATGATGGGCCGAGCGGAATGGCCGCCGTGTTCGCACAGTTTACCCGATTACACTCGAACGTTGGCCGAATCGCGCTACGCTAGATCAATGAAGGAAAGGACACAACGGCTGGGATTAAGGCAACGACACAAGGGGTACAGTTCTCAAGACCTCCGGAGGAGGATATAATATTGGTTATGCAGAACGGTTAGATTACACGACAAGAGGTAAAGCACAGCAAGATGGGCACTTATACACGGTCTTATCTTATTCCCGACAGACCACAGACAAACGGGACAAGACTGACTTACACGGGGATTGATGGCAGGGGAGGGCAGGCAGTCGATAGCTCAAGGTGCACCTTGGCTCAGGGGCAGAATCGACCCGGTCCGGTCTAGAGATGCGGGGAGGTATCGTCGCGCTGGAGGTGGCGTCCTTTTCTCTCCAAGCTGAGGCGCATCTGACGTCACCTCCCTCTTCCTGCGCATGTCCAGCGGGGAGTGACACGCCCTCGGCTCGTTAGCTCCGCCCCAGATGGAATCGGTCCGCCGCTTCTTATTGGGTGCGGGGGGTTACCGGGCTCCGCCCTTGACGAGGAGCTGACAGTGAGCCCCTGCGTGGTAACCCCGTCGGAGCACATGTTCAATGGCGGCTAACCAAGCCGGAGTGAGGACGCACACTCCCCGCGCCGCCGCCGCGCCGCCGCCGCTGTTGTTGTTGTTGGTGTTGTTGTTCCATGAGGAAGAGATGCGGGGAGGTATTGGGAGGTCCTAAACTTACTAATGGTGCCATACAATCACATTCTGGTGCAACGAAGAGTCAGAATTAATGGAAACGAGTCCTTAACTGACATAGACTAAGAATAACTAGCAAGATGTCCTATAGTTGTCTACGTGAGATGCGGTGAACCTGGGTACGACATTTAATGGGGGGAAAAAGGGGAAGGTCGGGGCTACAGAGTGTTGTTTACAGACAATGGGACTAGGGAATGGGGGATTGGGGATAGTTGGGGAGTATTGGGGAAATAGGGGAATATTTACAAGCGGATATGGATGGAGGCCAAATCCCATATCCGCAACATTGCACCCTTCTCTACCTCGGGGCGTCCCGACCCGATAAATTTTTACCTACGTTAGTGTGGCACTCAGATGTAGTTCCCTCTACTATTAACTCAACCCTGAGTGCGACAGTTTTACAGATGTTCACAATTGAGTAAATATGTCCCCCTGCGACGTTGCACCCTTCTCCTCACAGAAACACACCCACAGGATAACCGAATCGCGGAAAGAATCCTCAAACTAAACATACAGCCGGTAGGGAGCATCATTTATACAAGACTACACTGATATTTACACTACGATCCAGGACCTGTTTTTGGAGGAACACATGCAGATGTTATGCATAGAGAGAGCACGCATGCCAGCATCGATACACCAACCCACGAGTGCTCTGTGGCCCTACGGCCTTTAATAATGTGCAGAGCACCCCATCCAAGCACCAAAAGCACCACCCCATCATGTACAGTCAGCACCATCCGGTGCACCAATAAAGTGTTCAACGTCACCGGTGGTGTCGCAGCCGGCCGATGTTCTGCCGCTGGTCTTGCCTTCTTGAAGCACTTGGCCTTCTGGCTTCTTTCAAAAATAAAGAAAGGCGCCAACCGCGTCCATTTCTAAATTGTGGCCGTCAGGGGGGGCCAACTAAAAGTGGTTCACCTGTATGGCATAGGTGCCACGTTGACCCATAGGTCCATCCACGGGTGGTGCTTGCCCGCAAAAGAACTGCGGTCCATGGTGGGCGGCCACAAAAATTGCGGTCCATATGGTGTATCGATCCAGGCAGCAAGCAGTGAAAGTACAGGCCCACAACTGCAGAGCCAGCACCTCTCTCTCCTCTCTCTCTGCCCCAAAGCCAGATCCTCGGAGGTGGGAGACAAAAAAAGAAGACAAGTGAGTAAGGTGGTAAGGGCGCAAAAGTGCACGCAATACAAGGTGATGCACACTGGGGGCACATGGAAACCAGGTGAGACAGGTACGTTCCTACCGTACGCCCCCCCCCCCCCACCAGGTAACCTACATTGCCCCTCCCTTACCCCTTACTGTATCCACAAAACACAACACTACCCATAAACATCTACTTTACAAATCAACAAACGTCCCTACTGTCTTCCCCGTTCCTCCCAAAAACCAAATTCGTCTTCTCTCCCTCCTAACCAATCAAATTTGCCATTTCCAACTCAACATCAAAATTTGCCATCACCAATTCATCATCAGTCCCTCCTAAGGAGGGAGAGATGGAATCACCACAATGTCTCATCCACGTCGTGATGCGTCTCACAAATCCAACAGCAATTCTCACTTCCTGCAACACAGAACAAAGGAACACAGGTGTGGAGTCATCATCATCACCTCAGGTAAGTGGCTGCGTATGGTGCGACAGGTTTATCAATCCTAACTATTTCCTAAATGACTTTAACAACTTTACATTACCCGGGGTCTTTCTCCTGCCAAACCATTGGCCCACTTACACTATGGGTTCTAAAAACCAATTCCCATTGACCAATCTGTGGTGCCTTTCAATTTGGGGTCTCACTCCCCCGATTCATCTCCCGGTGCCTTCGCACAATTTCTGGGCTGCGACGTGTAGCTCTCCCAGCAGGTCTACCCACCTGCACACCTCCACCACTGTAGTTGCCACCCGAGCTTACCTGCTCCTCACCCTAACCTAACTAACGGGGGAAGGCCCTCTCCTGGCTCTGTCACCCCTTGGTGCCCTCTGGCACTGGGCTACCCGGGTCCGTCCTCCGGATCCTCGGGCCCCATCCACAACAACTACTACCGGCTCCCAGAGCCCACCTGCGGCCTCACCTGGCCGACATCCTCACAGTGGTGGAGTGCCCAAACCAACTACACACACTAACAGGCTACACGCCCAGCCATTTCCACAACACTAATGCACCCATCCACAATACCATTCTGCAACCGCACCACAAATGCCAATATCCAACCACAATTTACCTATACCTTCTACCTAACACTTACACTACCCGCCCCGGGTACTCGTGAAAGGGGTCCACTCTTCCCCCATCCACACCTTCGCACCATGCACACCACTCCGTACCACTTACTCCAACTCTCTCCACACCACTCATTCTCTGCTCCATATATTCCACACACCTGTACTTGCACACCTGTGCTCTCACACCTGGTGCCACCTGCACCCTTCTCTCCCCAAGCGCATTCGCGCTGATCCACAACACTCACTACTCATACACTGCTCCATACACCTGTCCAGTTCTCACACAGCATCATCTCATCTAACTACTCCCCTCTGAAACTTGCGCTTCCCAGTCGTCCCTTTACACCATTGCGCTCCCTCGTCATTATAATCCACACTAATCTACCTGCGTCCCCACTACAGGTATCAGTCACTAACTAATCTTAACGTCACCTAATGTCAATCTTCTAGGGCCCTACACCCCATATCCTAACCCACCCGGGCTAGTTTTCACTGCCATACACCCCATAATCTATTGCGCATTTGCCCCACATGGGAAGGGTGGCAGGGATGCCACCCTTTCCCACCGGGCCCATCGCTCATCAATCCCCCAGTCCTCTGGCACTAATAAGCCCCCCTTATTCAGAGGTACTGGGTCCCGCCTCGGCATCTAAAGCCGAGGCAATCCACGGGGGCGCCTGCTCGCCGGTGTAAGGCCTTATCCGGTCGGCGTGGACGATCCGAGGGAGGGCTCGTGGCCCCATTTTGATTTTTACTACCACGTCACAGACTTGCGACAGGACGACCCCCGGGCCTTGCCAGGGAGAGGTGAGTTTCGGGCACCTACCCTTCCTCCTCCGGGGATTGAAGAACCAAATCTTCATCCCCGGAGTGTACTGACTCCCCTGGCTCCGGTGGTCGTACCTGCGCTTCATCTTTTCCCCCGCCAGATGGAGTTGGCGGCGGGCGAAGGCATGGACTAGCTCCATGCCTTCCTCTAGGTGACGTGCGTACCCCTCCCTCGGCGGGTTAACCACTGTGTCTGGCACGGGACCGCATAACAAGTCGGCGGGAGCCCGTAACTCCCGCCCATACATAAGCAACGCTGGACTGCATGCGGTGGCCCCGTGCTGGCTGGTTCGGTAGGCCATGAGCAAATAAGGGAGATGTTCGTCCCAGTCATCCTGACGGGTGGCGGTGAACAGTGCCAGTTGTTGGATTAAAGTTCGGTTGAATCTTTCCACCATCCCGTCAGATTGAGGTCTTAAAGGCGTTGTTCTGGTTTTTCGAATTGACAGGAGACTGCACACATCTTTTAGCAATTTGCTCTCAAAATTTCATCCCTGGTCGGTGTGCAACTCCTGTGGAATCCCATGCCGGCACACAAATCCTTCCACGAAGGCCTGCGCTACCACCCCTGCTTCTTGGTTGGGGAGGGCGTAGGCCTCCGGCCACTTGGTGAAGTAGTCCATCACAACGAGGATGTACTTATTACCTAGGCGGGTGCGGGGTAGTGGGCCTAGGATATCCATGGCCACCCGCTCTAGGGGGGCCCCCACCTGGTGTAATTGAAGGGGGGCCCTCATCCTCCGTGCTGGTCCCTTTTTGGCAGTACAGGCGTCGCATCTCCGACACCAGTCCTGTATGTCGCGCCCCATATTCACCCAATAAAACCTCCGGCGTACCTGCGATGTCGTCTTTGTCCTGCCCAAATGGCCGCCGGGGCGGGTACCATGCACCTGTTGCAATATATCGGTCTTAAATTTATTTGGGACTACCACCAGCCAGGAAGTTTTATCAGAGGGAACCTCCACCCACTTGCGATACAAGATGTTATCCTTCAATTCCAGGGTTTTCCACTGAGCCCAATACGCCTTGGTCTGTGCCCCGAGGGGGGTGACCTCTTCCCCATTAGGTCTTTGCCCCAATTTGACCCAATTGAACACTGGCCCCAGGACAGGATCCTCCTGCTGGGCCGTGCTCCATGCCAAAGTTCCGAATTCCTCATCTGCGGTTAGTGGCAAAATTGGCCCTCTCACCCGGGTTGCCCGGACAACGAGGGTCGGGTCCGAATCGCCCAATTGTTCCCTCTCCTCGTGTCTCGCACAAAATTTGCAGTTTTCCCCCAGACAAGGACGCCGAGAGAGTGCGTCCGCATTACCATGGGCCTTCCCGGCCCTATGGGCCACATCAAAATCGTACTGCTGCAACTTTTCCAACCACCTTGCAATTTGGCCCTCTGGTTCCTTGAACCGAAGGAGCCATTGCAAAGAGGAATGGTCAGTTCGAACCAAAAATTTCCGCCCGTACAAGTACGGGTGGAAATGGTTCATGGCAGCCAGCATAGCCAATAACTCTTTGCGAGTGACGCAATAATTTCGCTCGGGCCTACTTAAGGCCCGACTATAATAACCAATCACTCTCTCCACGCCCTCCTGTGTCTGAGACAAAACTGCGCCCAATCCTTCCTGGCTCGCATCCGTGTCCAGGGTAAATGCCCCGTTGCTAGTGGGGTAAGCTAGAAGGGGTGCGGATGTTAGACACCCCTTCAATTTTTGGAAGGCCTCGTGGCACTCCCGTGTCCAATTAAATCGCGTCCCCTTCTCCGTAAGCCGGTGGAGGGGACGGGCCAACTCCGCAAATTTCGCCACAAAGCGCCGGTAGTAGGAGCAGAGTCCCAAAAATCCCCGCACCTCTTTGATGGTACGTGGTGCGGGCCACTCCTCTACCGCTTTAATTTTGTCTGGGTCCGTTTTTACCCCCTCGCAACCGATGACGTGGCCTAAATAGGCCACCTCCTTGGCAAACAAGGTGCACTTACTCGGGTTCAGCTTCAACCCTGCCTGTCTGAGGCACCCGAACACCTGGTCCAAATTAGCTACTGCCTGGGGGAACGTTTTGGCATGTACTAGGACGTCATCCAGGTACACCAGCCATGATTGCCATGGCATGCCGCCTAGTACATGCTCCATCAATCTTTCAAAGGTGGCGGGGGCGTTACACAAACCAAACGGCATCACAGTAAACTGATACAGTCCCTTACCTGTGGAAAATGCCGTTTTCTCCTTCCCTGCCCTATCCATCTCCACCTGCCAATACCCACTCTTGAGGTCCAAAGTTGAGAACCAATTTGAGCCCGCAACGGCATCGAGGGTGTCATCAATCCTTGGCAGGGGATACGAGTCCTTGAGTGTCACGTTGTTTAGCTGGCGATAGTCCACGCAGAACCGCGTGGTCCCATCCTTCTTTTTGACCAGCACAACAGGTGACATCCAAGGACTTCCCGAGGGCTCGATCACGCCTGCGTCGAGCATTTTTTCAACCTGCTCGTCAGCTTCCGCCCTCTTGCTCCAAGGGAGCCGTCGGGCGGCCTGACGAATAGGCCGGGCCTCACCGGTGTGGATCTGATGTTTCACCAGGCCCGTACGTCCAATATCCTCGGTGGACAGGGAGAAGAGGTCCAAATGGGACCCAACCAGTTTGTGTAAGGCCTCCCTCTGGGTACCTCCCAACTCTACGCTACTACGATTTACCATCTCGCAAATGGGATCGGGCCAATTCCTACTTCTTATTGAAGGCTCCCCCCAGGGCCGGCTCGGCTGGACGTTCTCGCCCCTCACTGTCGCGACTTCCTCAACTGGGGTGCAGCCAGCGACCCTCGTGCCCCTTACTATAGTGCGTGGTTCTGTACTTATATTTATTACTCGGACGGCCACTACCGGTCCGTCCGTTTTTACAAGGGTGCGGCCCACGATTAAACCCGGTATGGACTGCGCTGCCACCGGTTCGACCAGGCCGCAGGACTCCTGCCATGTTGGGCGAGCTGCCCACCGGGCCAGCACTATCGCCTCGGCCCTTGGGGGGATGGTCACGGCCTCGGAAGCCTCCAGCTCCGCTCTCTCGGCCGTGCTCACTCCCCCTAACGGCAGCTCTTCTACTCCCACCTGCAGGATCCCCCGGCACAAGTCGATTTTACAACCGCTGGCAGTCAACAAATCCAACCCTATTAAACATGGGTCGCACACCTCCGCCACCCAAACATCTATCTCCCTCCTTACCGACCCTAACTTGAGGGTCACAGAACCACGCCCTATGATAGGGGCCGTTACCCCGGTAGCAAGTTGCAAACTATAATTTTGCAGGCGCTGGATCTTATCCCAGCCACCTGCGCTCGAATCAAGGACCACAGGGCTGATGATCGTGGCGCTAGCTCCTGTGTCCACTACGGCGTCTACCCCCACGCCGGCAATTTTGCATCTGATTGTCAGGCTACCGGTTCCAATTTGGCCACAATAAATGACCTGTCGCGTCAATGAGGGCTCTCCTCCATCCTCTTCTGCCGAACACCGCCCTACGTGCCCGACACCTTCTAGTTTCCCGGGGTCTGGCGGGGGGGGTGTCTGGGGTCGGCTAACCCGCTCCCCCCTGGGCGGAGTTGAGGACCTCAACCGCCGGGGATCATCCCGGCGCGTGGCTCGACAGTGCGGCGCCAGGTGACCCAGACGGTTGCAAGTATAGCACCTCACCTGATAAGGTGCTTGTCTCCGGAATTCCAAATTCCCCCCCCTGAAGGTCCGAATTGGATTACCCGCTCGTGGTCCACCGCGGGCCACCTCCGGGGCCGCCTGCCATGGTCCAGGTCCCGCCAGGCGCTGGTCCACCAGCCTCCGGACCATGCCCGCCAGGTCAGGACTCACGTCGGGGGCGGGCCCCCTAAGGGGTCCGCCCTCCATCGGAGGTCCCACCTGGCGGACCGCCATTGCGTGACGCTCGCTCCCCCGGGCCAGGGGCCTCGCTGCTTCCCAACGGGCCGCAGCGTCAGCCGCCTGGCTCAGAGTCTGCGGGCGCCACATGGCGAGCTGTTGCCGGAGCTCAATATCCGGGAGGGCCTGGATAAAATGGTCCAGCGCCAGGCTTTCCCGGGAATCCGCTGCCATGCTAGCATGTGCGATCCCCACTGCGCGGCGAATGTCGTGGGCAAGTTCCCCGATGGCTTCCTGGGGCTTGCGTTTTCGCAGCGCGAGCTGAGCTTTAACAAGCTCGCTCTGCTGTTCAATGCCGAATCGATTAATTAGGGCGTCGCGGAGGGCTGGCAGGGTGAGAGCACCCGCTGGTAATGCCGTCAGCACCTCCGCCGCCGCGCCGCGCAATGCGGCCACCAGGTGTACTCCACCTTCGTCCTCACCCCAACCGTTGCCCTTACACACACAGTCAAACTGCGCCAGGTACGCGCGTAGATCACTCTTGCCGTCATACGGCGCGAGTGGGACCTTGTGGGACCACCTCGTATGCGAGTCGTTGCCCGCCTGCCGGACCCCGTGCGTCGCCCCTTGCGGGGTCAGCGCGGGGCCAAACCGGCCGGGCCCCCACAGTACATTACCCCCAAGGGGCTCTCGTGCCTCCCCTGTCCCTCTAACAACTACCCCTGTTGGTGTCGATGCATGGGTCACACTTCCGCAACCCGCTACCCATTCCATACCACCACAACCTTGCTCACCCACACCTCGCACCTCTCGTTCCATACCCTCCGGACCAGCCATACACCTCACTCTTGGCCTCTCACGAACATCCGGGTCTATCTCGACCCCCAAGCTTATTAAATCACCTGGCGCATCATACGCACGACCATATTGGTCACCACTTACACCGGGTCCTCTTTCTCTTCGCTTCTCCTCCATCACCTGCGAATCCCTCATCCGGTTAAGGAGCACATCATCACGATCCGAACACAGACTTTGGACCAATTCTTTTACTTCCTCCTTTATCTCTTTCTTATCCTCTCTCCGTCGCTTCTTAATTTCGCTCACCCCTTCTTCCACTTCTTCTAATTTCTGCTTCACCTCCTTCATCTCCTCGTGCGCCCCTTTAAGTTCTTCCTCTAACTCCACTTTATTTTTTTCTATGTGCTCCCGCACCTCCCGCTCTTTAACCTCCATCACCTCTACCACCTTGTCCATTTTCCTCGTCAGGTCCTCATGTACCGTCTGACACTCTTTTTTAATTACCCCTACGTCCTTTTTCATCTCCTTCTGTGTCGATTTTAAACCCTCTATTACCGCTGTGTTCTTCTTTACCTGGTCCCCCAACTCCTTTTGTCCCACTGTCAGTTGTTCTACTCCCAGCGTCAACTCCTCTATACCACCTTGCAATTTTACAGTCCCCTTTCTCACCTCCTTCTCCATGCGCTCCTTACAGTGCCTCACCTCCTCGCGCACTCCTCCGACCTCCTCACTCACCCCTCTTCTGATCTCTTCTCCCATCACTTGCATCTCCTGCCCAGATGCCACCCTCATCTGCTCCATTTCCTCCCTGTGAGCATCCAGTTTGGTTTCTACCCCCATTCTGACCCCCTCTATCTGCTGCCCCATTTGTTTAACTTCCCTTTCCGCTTGGTCCCTCATGTCCCTCAATTTGCCTTCCATACTGTTTTCTAACCCCTCTAACCCCTTTTGCATCCCTTCCATTTGATTCTCCTGAACGGCCATTCTGTTTTCTACCCCCATTAACCCCTCCTGTATTTCCCCTCATCTATTGTCTAATCCCTCAAATTTGTTTCCTAATCCCTCTATTCTACTCCCTAACCCTCCGATCTGGGCCCCCATGTCATTCCTTAAACCCCCGATCTGGTTTCCCATGTCATCCCTCAATTTCTCGCTATTGGACCCCATGTCCTCCCTCAATTTCTCGCTATTCTGGGCCATAAGGGCCTTCATTTGTATTAAAAAAAAGGTTCAAATCTACCAGCGGCGCTACTACGGTCGCGGGCGTAGTCGCCGTGGCCATGTGCGAGGCGCCATTTTGCGCGCCCGTAACCTCGTGCGCGACGACGCTATTTTGCGAACCTGCCACCCTCACTGCTTCGCTCTCATGTCCCTCAATTTGGTCCTGGATCGACCCTGCCTCACTCTCCTCTACCGGAACCCAGCCGTCTTGATCTGCCATAGCGCGACTTTCAAAATTCGGGTTTTTATTTTTGTAAAACAAAATCAAATTTCGCCGTTATAATTTCGAGCGCGTGAAATGCGCTCCGGGTCCAATCCCACTTCCCGACACCAATTGTTACGGACACGACTTAGATGTTATGATGGGCCGAGCGGAATGGCCGCCGTGTTCGCACAGTTTACCCGATTACACTCGAACGTTGGCCGAATCGCGCTACGCTAGATCAATGAAGGAAAGGACACAACGGCTGGGATTAAGGCAACGACACAAGGGGTACAGTTCTCAAGACCTCCGGAGGAGGATATAATATTGGTTATGCAGAACGGTTAGATTACATGACAAGAGGTAAAGCACAGCAAGATGGGCACTTATACACGGTCTTATCTTATTCCCGACAGACCACAGACAAACGGGACAAGACTGACTTACACGGGGATTGATGGCAGGGGAGGGCAGGCAGTCGATAGCTCAAGGTGCACCTTGGCTCAGGGGCAGAATCGACCCGGTCCGGTCTAGAGATGCGGGGAGGTATCGTCGCGCTGGAGGTGGTGTCCTTTTCTCTCCAAGCTGAGGCGCATCTGACGTCACCTCCCTCTTCCTGCGCATGTCCAGCGGGGAGTGACACGCCCTCGGCTCTTTAGCTCCGCCCCAGATGGAATCGGTCCGCCGCTTCTTATTGGGTGCGGGGGGTTACCGGGCTCCGCCCTTGACGAGGAGCTGACAGTGAGCCCCTGCGTGGTAACCCCGTCGGAGCACATGTTCAATGGCGGCTAACCAAGCCGGAGTGAGGACGCACACTCCCCGCGCCGCCGCCGCCGCCGCTGTTGTTGTTGTTGGTGTTGTTGTTCCATGAGGAAGAGATGCGGGGAGGTATTGGGAGGTCCTAAACTTACTAATGGTGCCATACAATCACATTCTGGTGCAACGAAGAGTCAGAATTAATGGAAACGAGTCCTTAACTGACATAGACTAAGAATAACTAGCAAGATGTCCTATAGTTGTCTACGTGAGATGCGGTGAACCTGGGTACGACATTTAATGGGGGAAAAAGGGGAAGGTCGGGGCTACAGAGTGTTGTTTACAGACAATGGGACTAGGGAATGGGGGATTGGGGATAGTTGGGGAGTATTGGGGAAATAGGGGAATATTTACAAACGGATATGGATGGAGGCCAAATCCCATATCCGCAACAATATACATATATATATATATATATATATATATATATATATATATATATATATATATATATATATATATATATATATATATATATATATATATATATAGAAATATGTATATATATATATATAGAAATATATATATATATGTATATATAGAAATATATATATATATATATATATAGAAATATATATATAGAAATATATATATGTATATATAGAAATATATCGAAATATATCGAAATATATAGATATATATATATATATATATATATATATATATATATATATATATATATATATATATATATATATATATATATATATATATACTAGCAGAGGTACCCGGCTTTGCACGGGAGTGGGAGGAGGAGGGGAGGGGGAAGAGGAGGGGAGGGGAACGGGGGGGAGGGGGGAGGGGGAAGCGGGGGAGGAGGAGGGGAGGGGGAAGAGGAGGGGAGGGGGAATGGGGGGGGGGAGGGGGGAAGGGGGGGCGGGGGGGAGGGGAAGGGGGGGAGGGGAAGGGTGCGGGGGTGCCCAGGGGAAGAAGGGCCCCTCCCCTCCCCCTCTCCCCCCCCTCCCCCTTCCCCCTCCCCCTCCCCCCTTCCCCCCTCCCCCTCCCCCCTCCCATCCCCTTCCCCCTCGTTCCCCTCCCCTTCTCTTCCCCCTCCCCTCCTCCTCCCCCTTCACACCAGGGGGGTTGACTCAGCCTGTCATCCCACCGAGGTCGGAAGTCGGAACTCATTGTCGTCAAATAAATGTAGCCTGTATGTTTCACTCTTTGTCACATGCCGTTGGTCCCATGTCAATCGGATGAAGTTGAAAAATTAACGTTACGAAGGTTCTCTGGGACGTACTGATTCCGAATAATGAAGTTGAAAAATTAACGTTCCGAAATACGCTAATTACGCTAACAGAAGCGCTGGAGGGAGCACTGCGCTCCCTCCCTTAGATTCCCTCCCTCTTCTGCTAGCGCTAATTACGCGTAACACACTAATTTTAAAACCCGAAGTTTTTTTAATTTTAAGGTGTGCTGTAGTCAGAAGCGCTAGAAGCGCTGCGCTCCCTCCCTTCGAATCCCTCTCTCTTCTGCTAGTGCTAATAATACGCTAATTTTAAAACCCGAAATTTTTTTAATGTTTATGTCTCCGTGACATTCCTGGGACCATCCCGAGTCGAACAGTACTTTCCGCTCGCAAATCCGTCCACGGGTTCTCGAGATCTTAGAGATCATAGATACATAGATCAGGACCAACTCTACTTTATATATATAGAAGGTGTGCTGTAGTCAGAAGCGCTAGAAGCGCTGCGCTCCCTCCCTTCGAATCCCTCTCTCTTCTGCTAGTGCTAATAATACGCTAATTTTAAAACCCGAAATTTTTTAAATGTTTATGTCTCCGTGACATTCCTGGGACCATCCCGAGTCGAACAGTACTTTCCGCTCGCAAATCCGTCCACGGGTTCTCGAGATCTTAGAGATCATAGATAGAGGCCAACTCTACTTTATATATATAGAAGGTGTGCTGTAGTCAGAAGCGCTAGAAGCGCTGCGCTCCCTCCCTTCGAATCCCTCTCTCTTCTGCTAGTGCTAATAATACGCTAATTTTAAAACCCGAAATTTTTTAAATGTTTATGTCTCCGTGACATTCCTGGGACCATCCCGAGTCGAACAGTACTTTCCGCTCGCAAATCCGTCCACGGGTTCTCGAGATCTTAGAGATCATAGATAGAGGCCAACTCTACTTTATATATATAGAAGGTGTGCTGTAGTCAGAAGCGCTAGAAGCGCTGCGCTCCCTCCCTTCGAATCCCTCTCTCTTCTGCTAGTGCTAATAATACGCTAATTTTAAAACCCGAAATTTTTTAAATGTTTATGTCTCCGTGACATTCCTGGGACCATCCCGAGTCGAACAGTACTTTCCGCTCGCAAATCCGTCCACGGGTTCTCGAGATCTTAGAGATCATAGATAGAGGCCAACTCTACTTTATATATATAGATATATATATAAATATATATATATATATATATATATATATATATATATATATATATATATATATATACATTTCCATATATATTTTTTTTCTTCAAAACAGCATCAAAGTCATTCCAAAAAAAAAAGTTGTAACAGACAACCACTCCTTACTTTATTCTTCTTCCCATCCACCTCAAAAACCGAAATATCACTCTTGCGGTAGATCTCGTCACCAGGAGGATGCTTCCAGACACACTTCTCCTGCAAAGCAAGTGTTCCCACATGCCACTCCTCAAAAGCAGTCAATCAACAATCAATCGATCGATTAATAAAAATAAATCGGTTCCAAATAGAAGGAAAAACAAAGGTTCCAGAAACAATTTTGTGAACAGTATTTGGAGCACAAAGAACTCCGTACCATGTGCCTCCTGAGTATAGTTTCACTCTTCATGTACTTGAGGCAGAACTCGCATACAAAAAGACGACCGAGACGAGCATATTCTTCTGGGTATGGAGAGTGGTACCACGTCTCTAGTTCATAACAACCAAACACAATGGACTTGATCATGTGAGTACCTTCAGTCACATGACCCTGCAGCCGCATCTTCTCCTGCAAATAAGAAAAAATGTTTTGTACGAACGAATGAATATGGTACACGTTCTCATTTTTCCATAACAAGGGGAAAAATCGCATATCAATGAACCGAAGAAAACAAAAGGTGAATACAGTACTATAATTCAAACAAATAAATAATATTTGCACAATACCTGTATGAACCTTTAGACCATCTTACTATAATTCACCAAATGTCCGTCCATCCGTTCGTTCGTTCGAAGGTACTGCAAAAACAGCTGAACCGATCGCAACGATATTTTGGGTGGGTAATCCTGGGATCTCCTGGAGTAAAATAGGGTATATTATTTTCCCAATTTCAGCTTTGGCCTCCAGCATTTTCAGGTTTGGACTCCCGCATAACGCTATTTTCCCGGGTGCCACACAAACGGCTGCACCGATCGGACTCGGTGACCTCGGACAAAGATCTTTTATAAGGACATGGGTTGAATTCTTGCTTGAGAGAATGCCAACCCCCTCCCCACCATCAATTCCATGCCCACTCTAGAAGACTTCTTCTTCATGCAATAACAACTTCTAGCTTCCAGACCGTACATCCAATCATCTTGAAATTTTGCACACACGTTATACTCCATTACCTCTACGATAATATAAAGTGTCACGTCGATCAATGAAGCGGTTCAAGAGTTATACATTTTTAAATATATTCGTTTAATTATTTATATCTGCAAAACCACGTCACCAATCGCAAATTCCAAAAGGTCATTTTAGTCGACTTATATGCTGAACACACCTGTGAAGTTTCCCCTCGATAGGATCAAAAATGAGGGAGGAGCTAGGTTTTTTAAGTTTATGCTTAAAAATGTCATAACTCCGAAAACAGGTGACACATGATGTCATGCTCGCTGACTTTTTTGTTCGTCATGGGTATGCGATTCTGCCTGCAAAGTTTGGCCTCGATCTGTTCAGTCATTTTGGAGAAAATTGGATTTTAGTCGTTTTTCAGGCTTGTCACTCAAAACAATATGGCGGCCGAACCACGTGACCTACGACGTCATTATAATTTTATTTCTGCATCAATTGATACCGAGAAGATGCTCAAGAAATTTCATCTGGATCGGATAAAGTTTTTTACTCGTCGAATTATGACGTCATAACGGTGGCACCTATGACGTCATCATTCAAATATGTTATTCCGCATGGAGAGTTCTTTGCAATGAGATCTGTCTCAATTATTTCTGTGCAGCGGTTTTTGAGATAGAGGTGCGTAGTGTTTTGGTTTTTCCAAGATGGCACCAGTACCACGTGACCTGTGATGTCATAATATTCACTAAAACATTCTACAGGAGGAGTCCCTCCTATGGTGAAAATGTCATGTCAATCGGACCAATGGTTGCCGAGAAACTAAATTTTTAAAATGCAGACACGCACGTATGTGCCCGAATGCTTAACCCTGCCTTTCGCTTCGCGAGCGCAGGGTAACAAGCAGACATGGGTGAAAACATATCCTCCATCCAACTTTGGTGATGGAGGTAATTAAGATGACACCAAAAAAAAAAAAAAATGGAAGAGGGATAAGAGAAAAAAAACAAAAGGAGGGCAGAAGAAAGGAGAAGGAAAGTGAAGGAGCCAGAGGAGAGAGGGACAAAAAAAAAAAAAAAGAGGTGAGATAAGGTACAATAAATAACTCGCTTGATACTGACATCTTTGGCCTCAATATATTCAAAAATAAAGATCGACTCGAGGTGAAACCAGACATAAAAGTACGAATGAGTAACAGCTGTGGCTACAGTACAGACCAGCTCCTCAGATGCACGGGTTTGGGCCTTTCGGAAGAGCTCCAAGTCATAATCTGAGGTAAGACCCTGCAGCAGTGGTTCCTTGGTGCCATCTTTCTGCAAGTTTTCCTGGAGATTCATACAGAGTAGCTGGAATGAGCTACTCTGAGCAGGTTATTTGAGTGCAACAGCTGTATTTTGAGTGCAATTTACGAGGAGATGTACATTCAATCACATAGTTCAAAATAAATAAAGAAATTAAGTAAATTGAGGTTCAGCAGTTACCAATGTTTTCTCCTTTTGTTCTTTCGACTCCTCCACATCACGCATCTTTCGCATCTCTGCAGCTTTCTCCCTGAACCGCTGCTGCTTCTCAGCAGACACCTGCATTGGACACACAATGATATGTGATTGCAATCTGCAGTGTCAGTCAAGCCAATGCTTTCACAAATGAAGTTTCCACAAGCATGGCATGCCAAGTATGCCCTGAAAACTGAAGAGATGGTTTGGACTGTACAATTCCAATGGCTCAACTGCATCGCACTTTAGCATAATGAGTGCAGTTTCCTTTTTAATGAGCTCCTTGATCCTGCTTTTCCAGATATCTGCAGGAATAGCATCTGGTTCTGGGGCGTTGCCCTGCCAGGTTGCTTTAATTGTCTTCACAACCTCTTCCCTGGGTGGTGGGTGGGACATGCTCTCTTTCAGGCGACATTCATTTACTTCCACTCTACAGAGAGGTAGGAATCTCTTAAGTAGCTCAAGTGTTTACGCCACCTTTTCATCACTGCTGCCTCGTCAATCAGCGGTTCAGTGCCATCTGCTGTCCTTAGAGGAGCAAATATAGCTGCAAATGATCCGTGAACAGCCTTAACAGCATCATCGTGCTCATCAGCTAGTTGTTGTATCTTGTTTGCTTTGGTGTCCCACGAGTCATTCACCATCGACCTCGAAGCACGCTGCCGATTGTATTGAGGATTTTTGCATGTGCCAGTCTATGCTTTCCTCTTAGAAATTGAGTGATATTGTCATCATTTTCATCAAACCAGTCTTGACGCTTCCATTTCTTATATCCAACCTGGGGTTTGGGCCACGGTTGTGTTGACTTTGTCATGCAACTCGGTTCATTCCTCCCAAACGTAATAGTATGTTGGATATTCTGACTGTAGGGTAACATCAAGTCAGAAGACGAAGTTCAAAGCGATTCCAGGATCAAAGCATCCACAACCTAGCACGTCCATCTACGTACTGCAGGTTATGCTAAATAGCCAACTCAAAATATGTGAAATTAGGCCAGGTAACTCGCATAACATATTTCAAAAGACAACTTGGGATCTTAAATTTCCACAAACTGAAAGCGTACGAGGTAAACTGTTTTACACTTGCGTTTTTGTACACAGAGTTGATGCTCGTGGAAGAGGTATAGGCTGTGAGCTGAAGGCTCGAAACGTGGCCAGAAATAGACTTCCTTCAGGACATTCTGGGACACAAGTATAATTGTGTAATTCCTAATGTATCAGACAGACCTGCTGAATTTAATGGTGCAGTTCCACACACGATATTCCATTGAGAAAGGGGTCAAAAGGGCCAATCTCCGATCAGGCCCTTCTTCAAATCTCAAAGACATGGGTTTGCACACGGGACAATATTTCACATGTTTTACCCACCACAGCAGTTGTTCCGTGATGTTTGAGACTTGCTGAATACAATGTCGCGGTCCCCATCTTACTTTACAGTTCTATGGGGCACGCTATATGATATACACTCGATCATTTGCAGACATTCTTGCCTCAAACAAACTCAGGCTGATTCACTTGCAATGGCTATGTATCTGTAGATCTCACCTTGCATTCTTCTGCAGATAGGTTGTGGTAAAGGGGGCAGCCAGAGATAGAGAAGTGCCTTTCATGCTTTCCTGTCAAATGACCTGCAAAAGAAAGAAAAAAAAGAAAAATGCCAATTCAACTTTGGTTGCAATTGGAAATTGCAAAATGCAGAACTCAAATAGCCAGACCATGAGGTGGACTGTTTGTGCTTCCTGTGTAAAATATACAAACACCGAATAAGCAAAGTATGTTGCAACTTTGGAAAAGTTTTTTTTTTTTTTGTATACTGAATCGAGGCTCGTGAAAGAGCTGTACATTGCATAAGAACATGGGAATATTCAAACACAATAAAAATGTATATTTCATTACAAACACGATTGGATCTTACATTAAGGGAGGCGCAAAGTGCCCTTCCCTTTATACAAGGGATCGTTTCTCTGTATGCAGCTTTAACATACAACAACACCACACAACAACAGGCATTTTCAGGCCATTTTCCCTGCTAGAGCGGGGGTTAGCCTTGTGGGCCCCATCACAATCTTCTCCATTTTGCACTATTTTCTGCATCTCCCCTTGTTAACCCCCTTGCCTGCATTTCTTCTTCCACCATCTTTAGCCAAGTCTTTCTCGGTCTTCCCCGTCCTCTACTTCCTTCTACATTCATTTCCATCACTCTTCTCAACCAGTCACTTTCATCCTTCCTCAACACATGACCAAACCATCTCAACCTGTTTCTCTTCACAGCATCCATCACAGGCTCTATTCCCATCATCTTTAGCAATTCATCATTTGTCTTCCTCTCTCTCAACGATACGCCACACATCCACCGAACCATTCACATTTCCACCCTTTCCAGCCTTCGTTGCTGCTCTGCATTCATTACCCATATCTCTCTCCCATAAATCATAACACTTCTCACACATGCAGCATACACCTTTCCCTTCAGCTTCAACGACATTGCCCTCCTCATCAGCACGCCACTCAGTTCCCGAAACTTCTTCCATGCACATCTCACTCGAGCCACCGTTGCCGAGTCTGATCCACCTTCTCCATTCAGCATTCAGCATGTCTCCAAGGTAGCAAAATGTTTTCACACCTTCCAGCTTCACGCCGTCTCCAAGATCCAACTCAACATTTCCTCCATCTGCAGCTCCCTTTGTGCACAGCTTACACATGAATGTAGCTGCCACACTGGTTAATCACCCTCTCAAACCACTACATTTTTGATGAACCCACTCAGCTCACATTGTACATTGAATGGAGTTCACTCCGACACCCTTCCTGCACACAGCACACAGCCACTTCCCAGTTCTTTCCACCTCACCACATGCTTTACCACTTGCCATCACCTTCGTCTTTCCGATATTCACCTTCAGACCTTTTTCCTCCATACATTCCTTCCACTTGTTCATCTTCTCCTTCAGTCCATCCACACTTTCTGCAATCAACACCAGATCATCTGCATATAACTCCCACGGCAAACCCTCCATTACGTTCCGAGCCAGCACCTCCATCACAGCTACAAATAGTACACAAATAGTAGTGGACTTAGTGCCGACCCCTGATGCACTCCCACCTTCACCTCAAACTCGCCACTGTTCCCGTCCTTCGTCCTTACAGCTGTGCACGCTCTTTCGTGCATTGCCATCACCACTCTGATCAACCATTCCTCCACTCCTAACTTCCTCAATGCCCATGTCACTACTTAGTGTGGAACCCTATCGAATGCTTTCTCCAGATCAACAAACCCAAGAAACAACTTCTTCCTCTTCTCCATGTACTTCTCCTGCAACTGCCTTACAATAAAAAGCGCGTCTGTCGTTCCTCTTCCTGGCCTAAATCCAAACAGCATTTCGTCGATCTTCACTTTCTTCCTGATCCTCCTCTCCAACACCCTTTCCAATACCTTCATTCCATGCTCCAATAACTATCGCTCGATACGAGCCACAGTACAGAGGGTCACCTTTCCCCTTGTATCGAGGGAAGAGGGTACTCAGTTCCCAATCCACTGGAATGTGGCCTTCTTTCACCACTGGAATGCGGCCTTTAACATGGGGACTGAAAATTCGTATCTCAGCTTCTACTGGACGAAATTGGCTGCAAATTTCAGAAGTAAATGCTTTGTACGTCGAGTTAATATGTTCCAAATTTCAGCAACGTCTGTTTACGCATTCTTGAGTTTTATTAAGAAAACACTCAAATTCACGTAAGTCAGTCCGTATGTCCGTCCATACGTCCATCCATCCATCCGTTCGTTCGTCCGCCCAAAATGTGTTGGCACTCATCTCAAAAGCTATACATTGAAACTAGCTAAAGGGGCACCAATTTGAATCATACACCTGCATGAAGTAGTAAATGTATTTTAACAGACAGATGTAGGGCACCCTTTTATATGAACATCTCTAGAGCATTACTTGGTTCCTACTCAGAACACAAGGGTAGTCCAGCATGCACATGAGATTTTTTGGAATGTCCCTTATTTTCTATTGTTTGGCATTTTCTACAAGCTATGGAATGTCCCTTCCTTTCTATACTTTGCCACATGGCACATGTAGTGAAAATGTATCCAAGTTGAACCCAGGTTTGATGCTCACTTGAACCACTGAGAGGCGTCTATAAGAACTCGGACGTCCGCGGCTCCGGGCCACTCCTGCGACATTTAATCTATGACATGTAGACTCGGATGGTGCGTATATGCAGATACTCTAGGCTTGCTTGCATTGACTAATATTATCGATCCTTTCTATATGATGCCATGATCATGATATATACAGACTTGGCATTTAATATGGGATATTTTTTTTGTGGGGGTGAACTTACTTTTCAAGATGTCTTCGAACCAAAAGTTCATTGGAATTATGTTGAAATTATTCTAGGTTTTGTTAATGTGACCTTTAAAAGAAACAAAAACCACATTTGACATTTCGAAACAAATAAAATGATCCTTGAAAGTGATGTAAACTGATATCGAACTCAATTCATGGACAGTACTGTGTTAAACTTCTGTACGTTTTCCAGAAGTATCTCTTTATTTTGCACATTAGCCAAAATTTTTTTTAACAAAAACAAAAGTTAAATTACGACTGGGATTACGGACAGTAAAATTACAGTTCAGTACTTCGTGTAAAAAACACGAGCATTCAGGAGCACGTACACGTTGAGGCATGCTGTTCACGAGATTTGCCAAGGTTTGGACAGCAATCGCTTGCCATGCAGTTAAAATAGCCTGCTGCAATTCACGCACAGAGGACGGCTGCTGGTCCAAGTGGTCGATTTGACGCGTTAATTCTGCCCACAAGTTCTCTATCGGATTCATATCTGGGGACATGGCAGGCCACTCCATATGCTCTACACCACGGTCAGCAAGAAAGTGTTGGATCATGCGAGCACGATGAGGCCGTGTATTGTTATCTTGGAAGACAAAGTTTCCTCGAAAGGCTGCACAAGCAAATGGAAGCAATGTTTCTTCCAGAATGGCCCTGTACTTGAACTGGTTCAGGTTTCCATTCAGAACAACCAGGTCAGTTTTGCCCCCTGCATGAAAAGCAGCACAAACGGTCACCCCACCACCTCCAGCTTGGACTCTTGGCATTATACAATCTTTGTTGTAGGCTTCATGCACTTGTCTGCACACTCGGACGCGGCCATCTTGACGATAGACCAGAAATCTAGACTCGTCACTGAAGATCACGTGATTCCAGTGTCCTGGCTGCCATTCACGGTGCTCTCTGGCCCACTGCAATCGGCGCTGGCGGTGTTGTCTGGTCAGGCGTGGCTTTCTCAGGGGACGCCTGGCATGATAGCCTGCTTGAACCAGTCGTTGGTTGACTAGCCTTCTGGATACAGGCACATTTGTCAGTTGCTGCCACTCAGCCCTAAGCCGATTAGCTGACTTGGTACAGCCATTGCGGACTCACCGGTGCAGCTGGCGATCATCCCTCCTTGTGGTTCTGCGGGGACGTCCTGGCCTCGGTATTGGAGTAGGGACACCCCTCTGAGCATTTCGTTTCAGGATCTTTGACACCTGACCTTGAATGATGCCATACTGCCGAGCAATAGCACGCTGTTTCATGCTGCAATTTCGTAAAGCCACCCCTCCATGACAAACAGCATTGTCGAGTTGACGGACCATCTCCAGAGGAAGCAGCAATAACTTTTGGAGATGTGCAGCAGTTGATTTCCACTAATACAGAACGCAACAACCCTTGTATACCCGACTGTGAAGCCAATCATCAAATGCACCTGTCCGTACATTTTGCCACGCCACCTGTGATATAATACTGTTGTTGACTTCTTGCTGCGACAGACAATCAGTGACATGGTTCTTTTAACAAA
Organism: Myxine glutinosa; assembly: GCF_964187855.1. Taxonomy (NCBI): domain Eukaryota; kingdom Metazoa; phylum Chordata; class Myxini; order Myxiniformes; family Myxinidae; genus Myxine; species Myxine glutinosa. The sequence goes on along the minus strand of NC_136267.1, from coordinate 163,759,436 downwards.
TAAATCACCAAAGTGTAAAAGAAACTCACCAGATTGATATATTGAGTTAAGAAAGTAAACCCAGGTCAAGAAAAAAAAATAATTCCATATTAAATGCCAAGTCTGTATATTGCATGATTGTATTCGACAGGATGTTGCCAGAGATCAGATTGTCATTAAACCTACCTACGGGACAAAGTTGTGGACTTGATTGATTTCCACTACAATTAATGACAATCTATCTCGCTGTCCACTCGAGAACAAGAGGCGAACGAGGACGACATGGCGGGACACAGGATGATTCAGGTGCCGCTATTTGCAGCCGACCCACAAGCAGTGGATTCGGGCTCGGAGCCGACACATTGGCTAAAGACTTTGGACAATCAGTTCAAAGCCCAGGACACCGCTGTCACTGATGAAACGAAATTAGATGTACTCCAGACTAAAGTACATCATAGCGTTTACCGGGTAATCGAACAGTGTACGACATTCAATGCAGCTGTGACAGAGCTGAAACGAATTTACATTAAGAAACTAAGTGTGGTTTATTCCCGGCATCTGCTCGCAATGTGGAATCAACAGCCCACTGAGACGCTGGATCATTTCGCACAAGAGCTGCGACGTCTGCTTGCCGATAGTGCTCCGGAGGTACGCACACATGAGCAAGTACAAGATGACCTTGTACGCTATTCTTTTGTCTCGGGGCTCAGCTCCTCAACCGTTAGACAAAGACTTCTTGAAGCTGAGGACTTGACGTTCACGGAAGCTTTACGGCTAGCTCACGTCTACACTCAGGCTCGGGAACAATCTGACGCTTATGACCACACGCGCGTCACTGCGGGGACATCTCGTCAAGCCCGACCGGAGAGAGCTACCGCCGAGGACGCAGGAGCAGACTCGACATCACTGCCGGAACCCCTGGCCTCTCCCGAGGAGGACCCAGATCCAGGCTTGACGGCAGCCGCAGCTGCAGGACCAAAGCCTGGACGAAACGCTACATGTTACTTCTGCAGGAATCGACAACATCCCAGGTCGGCGTGCCCGGCTCGGGAAGCGATATGTCATTTGTGTTCGACCAAGGGGCACTTTGCAAAAGTTTGCCGAAAAGTTGCGCGGGGCAAACGAACTCGCTCGACATTGAATGTGCTTATCACTGAGCAAAAGGGCCGAGCACAGAGCGGGGCGCCTCACCCGATTTTGATGAGAGGCGCACCTCCTTGTGGGCCCCTGGCTGCGCGCTCGACCTTGGTGAGATTCATCGGGCCGACAAAACAAATGGCGCAAGCATGACCGAACGCGAAGCGACCGTCCTTGGCCGGTATCCGAACGTCTCATGATGGCTTTGAGACTCTGCGCGTGACACGAGCGCCATCCGAAGGCTGCTCGTACAAACTACAAGCTCCTGCTTCGGCACGGAAAACTGCAGTTGGCTTTGAAACTATGCGCTTGACACGAGCGCCATCCGGAGGCTGCTCGAACGAACGAAGAACTTTAGCTGGCGTTGGATCTACACGCGAGGCGCGAACGTCTCGCTCGGATGGCTCGATACCTGCAGGACCACCTGGCCTGGCTTAGGCCATTATCCCACTTATGATCGAGGGAATTTTTGCTCGGGCTTTAATCGATACGGGGTCCACAGATAGTTCTGTCGATCATCGACTGGTGCAAAAACATGGATGGCCGATCCTTGGGACAAGACGTCGGATCTTTATGGCCTCTCAAGGGCTTCGGCTCAGCACAAAAGGGGAATGTCGATTGAAACTTGTGATAAAGGGACGAATATTTCCAGATGTACATCTCATGGTCTTACCAGCATTATGTGCTGATATTTTGCGAGGACATGATTTTCTTAAGCGACATGGACGTTTGGAAATGGAATTTGGTGGTACTGATACGCTTGCTGTGTGCGCTCTTGCAGGGATGGAAATAGAGCCTCTGTCGCTGTTCCCCAATATGACCACGGACTGCACACCTGTAGCGGTAAAATTGCGGCACTACTCACAAGCTGACGCGCAATTAATTGCGGAAGAAACAGCCCAGCTCTTAAAGGAAGGTATCATAGAACCTAGCCGGTTGCCGTGGCGGGCACAGGTCTTGGTGGTACGAAGTGAAGCGCATCGCAAACGCATGGTAATCGACTATTCGCAGACGATTAATCGATTTACACAGCTGGACGCCTACCCCCTTCCGGGGATGGACGCCCTGGTTCGACAGGTGGCCCAGTACTCGGTCTATAGCACTCTCTATCTGCGTAGTGCGTATCATCAAATCCCCATCTCCGGGGCCGACCGCATCTATACCGCGTTTGAATCGGGTCAAAGGTTATACCAGTTCATCCGACTACCTTTTGGGGTCACGAACGGGGTTCTTGTTTTCAGAGGGCTATGGACGACCTCATCGCTAAGGAGAACTTGACCAACGTCTTTGTATATCTGGACAATCTTACAGTTTGCGGGCATGACCAGAGGCATCATGATGCAAATCTGAAGCGCTTCCTCGAGGTCGCGCAGAGGTATCGCCTAACCATGAATGAGGCTAAGTGTCGTTACTCCATGCGCATGATAGATCTTCTGGGGTACACCGTGACCCATGGCTCTGTTGCTCCAGATAAGGAGCGTCTCCGACCCTTGCTCGATATGGCCCCGCCCTGCGATCGAGCTTCGCTGAAGCGTGCTCTCGGGCTGTTCACCCATTATTCTAAGTGGGTGCAAATTTTATCCGTGAAACTCCGCCCACTTGTGGCCTGCAAAGCGTTCCCCATGAGCCCTGCCGCCATGGCTGCTTTTTGGGGCCTTAAGTCCGACATCGCTGGCGCCGCTGTGGCGACGATTGACGAGCACAAATCTTTCGTTTTGGAAAGTGATGCCTCGGATCATGCGATAGCGGCGACTCTCTCCCAGGGGGGGTGCCCTGTGGCTTTCTTTTCGCGGACTCTCACCTCCGCTGAGCGGAGGCATTCGTCTGTCGAAAAGGAAGCGTATGCGATCGTCGAGTCGATTCGGTGTTAGCGTCCGTACTTGCTCGGGCGATGCTTCCAAATCATCACGGACCAAAAGAGCGTTGCGTTTATGTACGACACCTTACATGCTCAATGCATTAAGAATGAGAAAATCACTCGCTGGCGTATCGAACTCGCCGACTTCTGCTACACCATCAAATATCGCCCGGGGAGGGATAACCTGGTTGCTGACGCCTTATCGCGGCCGGCTAGGTGTGCGGGTCTCATATCTTTGGAGGGTCCGCGCGCTTTGCACGATACTATGTCATCCTGGGGTGGCGCGTTTCGCTCATTTTGTGCGTAGTCGTAATCTGCCATACTCGGTTGAGGACGTTCACCGGGTCTGTCACGACTGCGCTGTATGTGCGGAACCTCAAACCGCGTTTTTACAACCCTCCCATGGGGACGCTGGTCAGGGCTACTAGACCGTGGGAGCGATTGGCGATGGATTTCAAAGGGCCGCTGCCGGTGTCGAGTAACTCTCGTTATCTGCTCACTATCGTTGATGAGTACTCGCGATTCACTTTTGCTTTCACGTGCGCAGATATGACGGCCGCCACAGTTATACGGTGCCTGCAGAACTTGTTTTCTATGTTTGGGTATCCGGCCTACGTGCATACAGATTGAGGTGCGGTGTTCCTGTCCCAGGAAGTGAGGAGCTTCTTGCTCCAGAATAATGTCGCTTCTAGCTATACCACCCCGTATAGACCACAGGCGAATGGGCAGGTCGAACGCTTCAATGGGATTATATGGAGGGCCGTCACGCTAAGCCTCAGGTCCCTCGGCCGGGGCCTAGATAAATGGGCTTGGTCACTACCTGACGGCGCTGAACTCAATCAGGGCTTTACTATGTACGGCCACCAACCAGACTCCTCACGAACGGCTGTTTCACCACCCAAGGAGCTCGGGTAGTATCCGATCTTTACCTCGTTGGCTCGCTGAGCTGGGGCTGGCCTACCTCAAATGCGCAGTTCGCGCGAGCAAGTACGATCCCCTAATGGATAAGGTGCAGGTACTCCAGGCTAATCCCGAGCATGTTCGCGTGATGATGGCTGATGGACGCGAGTCTACTGTCTCCGTACGCCATCTCACCCCTTGCGGGGCCATCGACCCTTACGGGGACATCGACGAACCGATTTACGAGTCTATGGACTCTCCCGGGGCTCCGCCTATGGAGCATCTGCCGTCCCTCCCGTCGCCAGATACACCCCTGCCTGAAGGCACTGTGGTGCCCCCTCCGACGCCTGCCTCCAGCGGCTACTCCGGCGTGGGGGACTCCGGGCTTGGGGATGTAGTACCTGGTAGTTTCCGGACCCGTGCTGGCAGGGCAATTCGCCGCCCTGACCGCTACGGATGGACCGACTGACATGGACTGACATCGCAACTCTACTACTGCTGTCGCATGCTTGATTCCTGCCTAGCGGCAGTGTAGTTCTAACGAATGATGCGAATGATGGGGAGAATGTAGTGAAAATGTATCCAAGTTGAACCCAGGTGTGATGCTCACTTGAACCACTGAGAGGCGTCTATAAGAACTCGGACGTCCGCGGCTCCGGGCCACTCCTGCGACATTTCATCTATGACATGTAGACTTGGATGGTGCGTATATGCAGATACTCTAGGCTTGCTTTAATCTGATATTAAATACTTCCTCTTCTCCAATGGCTTGATCTCTGATCATCAATTTGGATTCAGACCAGGTCACTCTACTCAGGACATGCTGCTTCTGCCGTCTCAACAATGGATGGAGGTCCTCAACGCCAATCAGGAAATCAGAGCCATCTCCCTTGACATATCTCGTGCCTTCGATACGGTTTGGCACCGTGCCCTGCTCACCAAACTCCCCTCTGATGGTATCCATGGAAATCTCCCCACATGTCTTGCAGACTTCCTCTCTGGTCTTGCTCAACGTGTGGCCCTGAATGGAATTATCTCATCTCCCCTTCCTGTTCAGGCTGGAGTTCCCCAAGGCATTGTTCTGGGCCCCGTGCTTTTCCTGGTCTTCATCAATGATCTCTCGACTCTCTGGAAAATCCTCTTTATCTCTTTGCTGATGACTCCACTCTCTGCCGCTCCATTCCTCATCCCTCAGATCGTCAGTCTGCAGCCTAATCACTCTCTGCAGACCTGGACAAAATCACAGACTGGTCAAACAAGTGGAACATGTCTTTCAATCCTGACAAATCCCACACTCTCACTATGTCTCTCCGAAAAGACCGACTAGACAACCCTCCCATCTACTTCTCAACAATCCTCTCCAAGAGGTTCTGTCACTCAAGCTTTTGGGTCTCACTATCTGCCATGATCTTTCGTGGGAAAACCAAATTTCAAAGTTGGACTCTGAAGCCAGCCGCCAACTTGGCATCCTCAGTCATACAAAGTCCTTCCTTGGCACATCTGAGCTTCTATCCACTGACGAGGCCTTCCTCCATAGCTTGATAGGGTACTGCTCTCCTCTCTGGGCTGGCTCTCCTGCCTCACATCTTGCTCAGCTAGACGCCGTGAAAACCAAGACGTTCAAGATTATTGGAATTTCCCGTGATATAGACGAGACGATGGGCCATTGGGCCAATCACTTCACCATCGCGAACAGGTCAGTCTCTGTCTTCTACCATCTCCTTTCTTTTCTTGCACCCTATGCTCTTTCCGTGCTATGTCCTCCCCACGTTTTTGCAGGGCACACACAGTCCACCATCAACCCCCTTCTGGTGAAACTACCTAAATCCGGGATCACAACACGCCTCCACTCATTCACTCCTCTTTTTCCCAACCTGTGAAACCAACTTCCACATTCTGTTCAATCTTTTTCTTCCCTCCAAGTCTTCAAGACAACTGTTCACCACCATCTCAGATAATCTCCAATCCAAAACCATGATATTTTCTACCATCAACCTCCCCACCCTAAGCCCGCTTCCCTCCAAATTTGCAGTTTTTTTTTTCTATCCTGAGTGTTTCCTTCTGTATCAATCTTGCCCAGCCCATGCAAACTGTCTTGCCCCCATTACTCCCCACATCTATCATTTGTCTAATTTTTCCTCGATATTGGTCTTCAACTCTGCTGTAGGTGCCCCCTCCCCCCTCTCGCTACCGTTTCGTTTTGTCCCATCACGTTCTGATAAGTTCAATTATGCTATTTATGGGGGTTCTGGGCATGCACGTCAAGCATTCTGGGGCGGATTATGTCATTTTGAAAGTCACGTATTGTAACCGCCATATAATCTCATATTATTGCAAAAGTTAAACAGAACAAAAGAGTAGGGACTGTGTTACTATTTGGTGAAAAGATGACAATGACTGCAGAGATAAATTTGGGACGAGATTAGATGGCCATTGTCATAAACACAATTCTCGTCTGCACAGAATTGGAAGATAAAGGCACCATGCTTGAACAGACGAAGCTTCTGCTAGCATTAGAATGCATACCAAAAATGGTTGAAACCCCCCAGACCGCAACAAATCGTCGTCCTGCACATTGAACAACAAAATCTTGACACAAAGGCCCCAAACTCTCATGGAGCTGGGGGCAAAAGTTGTTGACCAAATGTGCAACTCAACTGACAAGTACCAATTACTGAATCACTTCATACCTATAATAATAATAATAATTCATTTATTTTGTATAGCGCTTTTCCAGAAGCCCAAAGGCGCTTTGACAGAGTGGCAAACATAATGCATAACAATACATGAAAACAACAATTGCAAAAAGACAAGAATCAATAGGGAAATATTTAAAGCAAAAGGAGGGAGAAGGAGAAGAGATAGTCAGGGGTTAAATGCTGTGGGTTGAATGTTGAATGCAGTGTTGAACAGGTGGGTCTTTAGTGATGTTTTGAATGTGGTGAGTGAGGAGGAGTCTCTGATGGTGTGAGGTAGTGAGTTCCAGAGGGTGGGAGCAGCGATGGAGAAGGCCCTGTCCCCCCAGGATCTGAATTTGGTCCGGATGGAGGGGGTCAGGAGGTTGGTACCAGCAGAGCGGAGGTTGCGGGTGGGAGTGTGTCTGGAGAGGAGGTCAGCCAGGTAGGATGGGGCCAGGTTATGGAGGGCTTTGTATGTCAAGAGGAGGATTTTGTACTGGATTCTCTGGGGGATGGGGAGCCAGTGAAGCTTGTAAAGGACAGGGGTGATGTGGTCACGGGTCCGGGAATGGGTGAGTAGACGGGCAGCGGAGTTCTGAATGTATTGGAGTTTATTGGTGATTTTTTAGGGTGAACCATAGAGGAGGCTATTGCAGTAGTCCAGACGGGAGGTGATGAAGGCGTGGATGAGGGTTTCTGCAGCCGTGGAGGAGAGGGATGAGCGGACACGGGCAATGTTTTTCAGGTGAAAGAAGGCTGACTTTGTGATCTGTTTAGTGTATTTGTCGAAGGAAAGGGTTTGGTCAAAGATGACGCCAAGATTCCGGATGTGAGGGGAGGTGGATACTGGGATACCGTCGATGTTGAGGGCAAAGTTATGGGTGGATTTTGTGAGCGTTTTTGGGCCAATGATGATTATTTCAGATTTATCACAGTTAAGCTTGAGGAAGTTGATTTCAAGCCAGGATTTTATTTCAGTGATGCAGTTTGTCAGGATAGAGTGGGTGTCGGTGGAGACGGACTTGGTGGAGATGAAAAGCTGGATGTCATCGGCGAAGCAGTGGAATTGGAGACCATGACGGCGGATTAAGTGACCGAGCGGGGACAGGTAAAGGATGAAGAGGAGGGGGCCAAGAACTGAACCTTGGGGGACACCTTGGGGGAGGGGAGCAGTGGGGGATTTGCAGTTATTGATGGAGATGAACTGGCATCTGTCAGAGAGGTATGATTTAATCCAAGAGAGGGCAGTGCCGGTAACGTTAAAGGTGGATTCAAGTCGGGTGAGGAGGATAGTGTGATCGATGGTGTCAAAGGCAGCGCTGAGGTCGAGGAGGACGAGAATGTTGAGGTTGCCAGCGTCAGAGGAGAGGAGAAGGTCATTGGTGATTTTGAGGAGAGCAGTTTCAGTACTGTGGTTGGACCGGAATCCGGATTGGAATGTTTCATACAGGTTATTGGCAGAGAGATGATGTTTGAGTTGAGTGGCTACAGCGCGTTCCAAAACTTTTGACAGAAAGGGTAGGTTGGAGATGGGTCTGAAGTTGTTTAGGGTGTCAGGGTTTAGACCAGGTTTTTTTAGAATGGGGGTAACAGCAGCAATTTTGAGGGAAGGTGGGACGATGCCTGTAGACAGGGAGGAGTTTATTGTTGCAATGATAAGTGGAGAGAGAGCAGGGAGGGAGGCTTTGACAAAGCTGGAGGGGATGGGGTCAAGAGTGCAGGTGGCAGTTTTCATTCCTATGAGGAGTTCAGAGAGGTCAGTAGGGGAGATTGGGGAGAACCGAGACAGGGGATGGCAGGACAAGGGGGGGGCAGGTGGTTGGAGGGGGAGCGGGTGCGGCGGTGGTCAAGCTGTTGTAGATGTTGTCAATTTTGCGTTGGAAGAAAGAGAGGAAGGAGATGCAGTTGTCTACTGTGAATGACTGGGTGGTGGTGTTCAGGGGGCGGAGGAGTTTGTTTATTGTCGAGAAGAGTGCTTTTGGGTTTCCGGAGCCAGAGTGGATAATTTGAGAGTAGTAGGCAGAGCGGGCGCGGGAGAGGGCATCTTTGTAGTGTTGTAGGTGGTCCTTGTAGGCTTGGGAGTGAACTGTGAGACCCGTTTTATTGCGGAGTCTTTCAAGTTGGCGAGCACGAGTTTTCATCAGGTGGAGTTCAGGGGTAAACCAGGGAGCAGAATGGGCGAAAGAAACCGTTTTGGTTTTTACAGGCGCAAGCTGGTCAAGGCAGGAGGAGAGAGTGTGGTTGTAGTAGTCAGTGAGGTCGGAAGGGGTGTGGAGGTCAATGAAGGGAGAAGTGGACATTTTTTCAGAGAGGGTGGATGAGAATGAGGTAGGTGAAAGAGCGTTTAGCTTACGGAAGTTGATTGTGCGATAATGCCTTGGTGTTGGGGCGGGGATGTTGATGGTCAGAGTGATGGCTAAGTGGTCAGAGAGGGTGAGGTCGGAGCCATAGAGATGGTGCAAATTTAATCCAGTGGAGCAGACAAGGTCCAAAATGTGACCATGGATATGGGTAGGAAAGTCGACATGTTGAGTGAGGTTAAAGCAGGTGAGTAAATCAGTGAAGTCAGTGGTTATTGTGGAGTCAGTGGAGTCCACGTGGATATTGAAATCACCAAGGAGGAGGATTGAGGGGGAGAGGGAACATAGCTGGGTCAGAAAGTAGGAGAAGTCAGACAGGAATGATGGGTGTGGTTTGGGAGGGCGGTAGACGACAGCCATGACTGACTGCGTGCGACCAGAGAGTTTTAAAGCCAGGTGTTCAAATGATGGAGCAGATGAGATGGAGATGAGGTTGGTCTTGATGTCTTGACGGTGGATAACGGCAATTCCACCACCTCGGCCCTCCGAGCGTGGTTTATTGACGTAGGAATATCCATTGGGTGTGGTGAGGTTAAGTGTGTAGTAGTCCAGAGGTTGTTGCCAGGTTTCGGTGAGACAGAGAAAGTCCAGTTTGTTATCCAGGATGTATTCGTTCAGGATGAGGCATTTGTTGTTGAGGGACCGGGTGTTGAACAGGGTGAGCTTGATGTTGTTTTGAACAGCAGGGATGAATTCAGGTGATTTAGCCAGGGTTCGTAGGCAGGAGGTGCGATCGTGTGCGTTGCTGTGACCAGGTGCGCTGGGACGAAGAGTGAGAGTGCGCTGAGCCGACCAGAGGACGGGGATGGAGTGACCTGATTGCAAATAAACAAACTTACGACCGGAGCCACGGTGAATGTACCTGGGTCGTCGGAGGAGTCCATTTGATTTAATGGCAGAGATGCATGATGGGGTGGAGCGGGTACCGAGCAGAAGAAGCCCTGCGGCAGAGTACCTCAGAGCCATGCCAGGCAGGAGCGAAGGGACGAGTACGAGGCCAAGGTCGAGGAGGCAAAGCGGCAAACGCAGCGGCAAACGACTGCAGCCGCTAATCAAGACCACAGCGGCAAACAGCCACCGCCGCAAACAACGGGAGCGGGCCTGAGGAAACAGTGGAGGAGCCGGGCAGGCGAAGCCAGGAGCAGAGCCGGGACCGAGCAGAGGGCAGACCCAATGGTCAAAAATCCGCCACGACCACCAGAAAAGCAAACTATGTACAATGGCCCAGTCGGAGAAGCGGCGAACAAGTAACGCCAGCGTCCTCTCCAGACCGGACCGGAAGCGGAAAGAATGTCCTATGTTGAAGAAGAGCATCTGGCACAATATGGCAGTGGCATTGAAGAGTTTTGCCATGACAAATAAATTTCACAAGTATATTGTTCATATTTGATGAATAAATCGTTCTAAGTTTATAAACATTAAAATTTTCCATTTCAATTGTAAATGTGTCATTTTGTGGGCAACTGTACATGCAAGTTTGATACAAACATGGTGATGCTACAAGATAAGTACAATAACATCAACGTGATCAGTATTATAAATAATTTGGAATGTTATCGTCCAAGCATGTAAAGGTGATGGCATATGGTACCGACCCATGGAATCACATCCTGGTGTTGGACATTTTGAGTTGAAGTTGTAGCTTTCGTGGAAGCGCCGTCGTTTAGGCCTGTTGGACGGAGTCACAATGACGGTCGCAAACGATGCTCCAGCGTCAGGCGATTCCCTCCCGGGGCTGCATTTTATTGGCACCAATTCAGAAGGGGGCGAAGCAGGCTCCACTGTGCAAGGTAGGCTGGTTTTCACCTCCATGGGGGGTTTTAGATCTGTGTACCAGAGAGATCACTTTTATAAATAAAAATATAAAATAAATTTTGCTGCATTGCCAGGCAAGTGGTGAAAACATTACATGAAGATATATTACCAGCATAAAAGTTTGGTGGTATAGCAGTCTCATCAAGACGAAATCTTTTAAAAGACCTGATGATGGAATGGATAATAACCAGAGCGAAGTCGATGGCGCACCATTGCAAATCCCCATGCTTCCATTCTAAAGCAGAGTTGAAAGATAGCAAAAGATTCCACCAGGAATGACCCAATATCAAATTCTGAGTTACATTTATTTTCCCCATTTTGACCCCTATTTTGACCCCCATTTTGACCATCTGGGCAGAAACCAGAGGCTAAATCCCCCAAAAAATCATGACATATTTCATGTTTCTCCCCATTTTTATTGCATATACAAAGTTTCATTTGAGCCTGGTGTTGGCTTAGCGGTTAGGGTGCTGGCTTGGGATCCTAGGACCCTGGGTTTGATTCCCGGTTAATCGCTGAATTAACACCAGGGGGGTTGACTCAGCCTGTCATCCTTCCGAGGTCGGCAAATTGAGTACAAGTTCACTGGTAATTCCCTGTGTGTCGCGAGACGCGACTAACAGGGTTGGTGGCAGGAAGGCCATCCGACCATAAAACATTGCTTCAAAAAAAGGGGACCATGGTGCCCAAAAAAGGCCAACCCCTGCTCTGCGGGGAAAAAATGGCCTGGAAAGGTGGTTCTTATACAATGTTTTATTGAAACACGTTTAAAATATTCCCGTAATTGTATTTGTTGGCACTTGAGCTTTTGACCCCACCACAGCAGGCGGGGCCAGAAATGATTCTTCTCTTGCATCTGACTGTCATGTGGTGATCATAACTACCAAATTTGGTGAATTTATGCACAACTATTTAAGAGGAGATAGTGTGAAGGACAGACACAATTACAATATCCAAATTACCAGTGAGCTGGTAATCAATTTGCCGACCTCAGAAGACAGGCTGAGTCAACCCCGCTGGCGTTAATTCAACGATCGACCGGAACTCAAACTCAGGATCTGAGGATCCCAAGCCACCACCCTAACCGTTAAGCCAACACCAGGCTTAGGATCTGAAGTATATATTATCTCCAAACGAAGTGAATTAGACACCAACTAGAACTGCACTTAAATCCAATCAGCTGTGCCCAAGTTAGCACACTTGTACCTTACATGACATCTGACCTTTGACCTTTGACCTATTGACCCCAAAATGTCATCGATTCATGTTTACATCATTATACATACCTGTACCAAGTTTTAATTTAAATCCCTTCAGCTGTTCACAAGTTCTCACATTTTTACCTGACTTGACTACTGACCTTTGGCCTTTGACCTCAGGACCCACAAAATCTAATCAGTTAATCTTTACAGCATTATACATATCTGTACCAAGTTTGAATTTTATCCCTTTAGCCACTCTCCAGTTATAGACCTATTACAGACTTTGACCTTTAACCTTTGACCTCTTGAACCCAAAAGCTAATCAGTTAATCTTTACATCATTATACATACCTGTACCAAGTTTGAATTGGATCACTTCAGCCATTCTCGAGTTATAGACCGATTACAGACTTTGACCTATGACCCCAAAATCTAATCACTTAATCTTTACAACATTATACAAACCTGTACTAAGTTTGAATTATATCACTTCAGCCGTTCTCAAGTTATATACCTATTACAGATTTGACATTTGACCTTTGACCCCAAAATTTCATCACTTACTCTTCACATGCCTATATAGTCTACTTGCCAGCAATGTGAACCCGGAAATGTTGAGTACCCCAAAGTTTTAAGTTAGAAATGTACAGTATGGGTCCCCAGCACTTAGAAACTGCCGGTTGCTAACTTGCATATGTTGGGCAATTAGCAAAATTAGCATTAATAGCATTAACCCTATCAAACATAGGCCTGGGACACTGAAATTTCTGTTTCGCTCTATTGCTCCACTTTTATTCACAGGTATTAGAGGTAACAAAGGCAAGTACCATACCAAACTAGAATAATATGACTATGGGTAAATAATATCCTCAAAATTAAAACACAAGTATACCCAAAATTATCAGAGCTGAAAAATATGTGCACTAGTTACACAACATAAAACTTCCATCAAGAAAGAGCGTCTTGCACTTCTACTACTCTGCACTGTTATAAAGCATATCCTCATCATAAAACTCATCCTCATCGTCTTCATCTTCTTCTCCTGACTCTACATTCTTGTCATATTGCTCTTCTTGCTGTGAGTGTGTGTGTGTGTGTGTTGCAACATGTACTATCAGAGCCTTTGCAGAAGCAGTAGCTGGTACAGGCCAGGCCTGCAGCTACGCAGCTGCACTTTGCTGTTAAACAGGGCTTTAACCCAGCTTTGCAGCTACAGCTGATCATTTCCAACACAGCAGGAGGAGCAACGGGGCTTGCATCCAGGATGGGCATGATGACTTACTCTCCCTTCTCGCCTTCGTTCTTATTCCATCCAAACTCTGTTATGTCCACAGCTGGTGGGTCAGGGCAGTCTGCTGCTTTCCAAAGCAGCACCTGTAGATGGGCACGCCGTCCATGGAGGAGAGCGTTGCGCTCTGTCGGAGGCAGTGTCTTCAGTGCTGGGGGGGGGGGGGGGGTTTGCGCTTTCGGTAGATGTCATATCTGGCGACGTTCAGAGATGCCGAACTCCCTCTCGTTGTACAGAGCCAGGAGGAAACCACTCACTGCCTCTGTAATCTGTAAATCAGTAGCTCCCTCCTCTCCGATGAAGTGAAGCAGGTCACCAGGTACTACTCTCATGGCCTTGAGTGCGGACACCTTCCCTTTCCCCGCGGGATAGGAGGTGGTGTCACATCCGGAGAGAGCATGCATAGCCAGGATGGAGCGACACTGCTCACCGAGATTCTCTACTGTCGAATTGATGTTGAGAATAGTGCCATCCCATCTCTCCATCTGCAGGTTACATGTGATACCCACCTTCCAGCACCAATAGACCATGAGTACGAAAACATCAGTGTCGTCGCTGAGAATGCGGACAGTTTCAGCTCCGCGACTGGCTGCATCCAACATGTATGAGATGAGGGAGACGTCAGCCTCGTCATGAGTGACAATACTGTCTGCTTTGCTGACCATCTTGATGTGATCTCCTATGCTGTGTGTGCACAGGAGCTTACCCAGTCTCCGTTTGTTTGGCTTGTTCTTCATCACTTTGTCGCGGCTAGGTAGAGGGGTTGTCAGTGAGAGTCGGTACTCTGTTGAGCTCTCCCCAGCTCTTCTCTGCCTCTCGTGGTCTTTGGCAGAGACTTGCTCATACCGGTCAAAGATGACAAATGTTTCGGTGATGTAGCGATTAAGCCGGCGCCCCATGCTGGCTGCGAGGTCAGCCACAGTGCCTGACGATGGCCACACCACGTGGTAGATGAGCTGCGATGCATCAACGAGTACAACATGTGGTGGGTGGGGATTGGGGGCAAGGATTCCAAGACGCTGGACGATCACAGACTTGTTACCCTTCCTGAGGCATCCATACTCATCGATGATGGATGCAGGGACCGGGCCGAGCTCGTAGTCAAAGAGGACAGAGAGCTCCATTCTTCTCTTGCTCCCCACCACCAGCAGCCGAGCAAACAACGCCTCAAGGTCACATATGATCTTCGCATTGACCTTCACTCTTTTTTTGGTGAATGTCATTGTCACCACCTTATTTGAGATGGGCGCATGAAATCTCTCAGGAAGTGATGAAGAGAACAGTGTGCTCATGTCCTGTCCGATCTTCAATGCATCTTGCACATTTACCTTTTCATCTGCCACCTGGCCATTTATGATATGGTGAAGGGTCGCGGTCTCTATGGTGAGTGGATGGGAGTTTTCCTGTAGCATTCAAACGGAGCAATAGAGCGAAACAGCAATTTCAGTGTCCCAGGCCTATGTTTGATAGGGTTAATGCTATTAATGCTAATTTTGCTAATTGCCCAACATATGCAAGTTAGCATCCGGCAGTTTCTAAGTGCTGGGGACCCATACTGTACATTTCTAACTTAAAACGTTGGGGTACTCAACATTTCCGGGTTCACAAGAGGGCTCTATAGGCTTGGCAAGTAGACTTCCTTTTTTCTTTTTTTTTGTATACTGAATCGAGGCTCGTGAAAGAGCTAACATTTACTTCACAAACAAATCAACCAGACAAACAAAATATATAAAAAGAGGGAGCGGAAGACAAGATGGGGAGAGAAGGGGAAGCACACAAACACAACATTTGAGAGCAGGGAGATGTGTGGAAGGGAGAGGGCTTGGGGGGAGGAGGCGTGGGAAGGGGGGGGGGGGGAAGGAGAAGTATAAAACACAAGGCACCAAGGACTTCCAGGACAGAAGTTGGTATTTCAAAAAAGTGGAATTGGGGTGAAATTAGCGGGGGTCGAAAAGATCAAGGTTTTGGATGGGGGAAGATAAGAGATGGTGGTGAACAGCTGTTTTAAAGACCTGGAGGGTGGAGTGGGATTGAAGAGAGTGAGGGAGTTTGTTCCAGAGGCGGGAGAAAAGAGGAATGAAGGAGTGAAGGTGAGCAGAGAGTCTTGATTTTGGCAGTTTGACCATAAGAGGGTTGCAGGCAGATCTTGTGCGACCTGTAGGAATATTTGCGGGACAGAGCCCAGCGAGAGCTGGGGGGCAAGGCCAGAGAGGAGTCGGTAGAAGACGGAAAGACCACCAACCTGCCTGCGGTGAGTGAGTGAGAGGCCCTTGGAGTTAGCTTCATCGCGGGAGATTCCAATGATTCTGAATGCTTTGGTTTCAACAGCGTGAAGACGAGCTAGGTGTGAGGCAGGAGCACCAGCCCAGAGGGGAGAGCAGTATTCCATTGAGCTGCGGATGAAAGCCTTGTATGTGGTGAGGAGCTCAGGTGTGCCAAGGAAGGACTTCGCACGACGGAGGATGCCCAGTCGGCGACTGGCTTTGGAGGCCAGATTTGAAATGTGGTTTTTTCCCAGGAAAGATCATGGCAGATAGTGAGACCCAAAAGCTTGAGTGACAGAACTTCTTGGAGAGGATTATTCAGAAAGTGGATGGGAGGGTTGTCCAGTCACCAGACTAGTACCAAGTTTGAATTACATCACCCACTTCAGCCGTTCTCAAGTTATAGACCTATTACAGACTTTTACCTTTGACCTCGTGACCCCAAAATCTAATCAGTTCATCTTTACATCATTCTACATAAGTGTACCAAATTTGGTCAGAATCCCATCACTGGTTCACAAGATATCACGGTAACAGTATTTTTACCCAAAATGACCTCTGACCTTTCACCTCGTGACCCCAAAATCTAATCAGTTAATCTTTACCTCATTATACATACCTGTGCCACGTTTGACTAAGATCCCTTTAGCCGTTCTCAAGTTATCGCAGTAACGAAAACCTATCACGGACGGACGGACGGATGGACGGAGAGCCGGACGGACAACCTGAAAACATAATGCCTCCGGCAACTTTGTCGGCGGAGGCATAAAAATGCAAAATCAATTAAAAGATCAGTAAGTAGAGAGTTCATAGAACACGATACCCCATGGAATGTACCTTTAATTTTAATAAAATAATGATTTTAACGATACTTTTAAAAATATTAAAGTTTAGTGCTATCGAAGTAGTTAAATAGCAATCCTTAACACCACGCTTACACTACTCACAATAAGTTAGGGATATTTTATTTTTTATGTATACTGAATCGAGGCTCGTGAAAGAGCTAACATTTATTTCACAAACAAATCAACCAGACAAACAAAATATACAAAAAGAGGGAGCGGAAGACAAGATGGGGAGAGATGGGGAAGCACACAACCACAACATTTGAGAGCAGGGAGAAGTGTGGGAGGGAGAGGGCTTGGGGGGAGGAGGCGTGGGAAGGGGGGGAGAGGTATAAAACACAAGGGGACCGAAATTAGCGGTGGTAGAAAAGATCAAGGTTTTGGATGGGGGAGGATAAGAGATGGTGGTGAACAGTTGTTTTAAAGACCTGGACGGTGGAGTGGGATTGAAGAGAGTGAAGGAGTTTGTTCCAGAGGTGGGAGAAAAGAGGAATGAAGGAGTGAAGGTGAGCAGAAAGTCTTGATTTTGGCAGTTTAACCATAAGAGGGTTGCAGGCAGATCTTGTGCGACCTGTAGGAATATTTGGGGGACAGAGCCCAGAGAGAGCTGGGGGGGGGGCAAGGCCAGAGAGGAGTCGGTAGAAGACGGAAAGACCACCAACCTGCCTGCGGTGAGTGAGTGAAAGGCCCTTGGAGTTAGCTTCATCACGGGAGATTCCAATGATTCTGAACGCTTTGGTTTCAACAGCGTGAAGACGAGCTAGGTGTGATGCAGGAGCACCAGACCAGAGGGGAGAGCAGCATTCCATAGAGCTGCGGATGAAAGCCTTGTATGTGGTGAGGAGCTCAGGTGTGCCAAGGAAGGACTTCGCACGACGGAGGATGCCCAGTCGGCGACTGGCTTTGGAGGCCAGATTTGAAATGTGGTTTTCCCAGGAAAGATCATGGCAAATAGTGAGACCCAAAAGCTTGAGTGACAGAACTTCTTGGAGAGGATTATTCAGAAAGTGGATGGGAGGGTTGTCCAGTCGGTCTTTTCGGAGAGACATCGTAAGAGTGTGAGATTTGTCAGGATCGAAAGACATGTTCCACTTGTTTGCCCAGTCTGTGATTTTGTCCAGGTCTGCAGAGAGTGAGGAGGCTGCAGACTGCCGATCTGAGGGATGAGGAATGGAGCGACAGAGAGTAGAGTCGTCAGCAAAGAGATAGAGAGGATTTTCAAGAGAGTCAGAGAGATCATTGATGAAGACCAGAAAAAGCACAGGGCCCAGAACACTACCTTGGGGAACTCCAGCCTGAACAGGAAGAGGAGATGAGAGAAACCCCTTCAGGGCCACACGTTGACTACGACCAGAGAGGAAGTCCGCCAGCCATGCGTGGAGATTTCCATGGATACCAAAGGAGGAGAGTTTGGTGAGCAGAGCAGGGTGCCAGACCGTATCGAAGGCACGTGAAATGTCAAGGGAGACAGATCTAATTTCCTGTTTGGCGTTGAGGACCTCCATCCATTGTTGAGAAAGCAGAAGCAGCATGTCCAGAGTAGAGTGACCAGCTCTGAAACCAAATTGATGATCAGAGATCAAGCCATTGGAGAAGAGGAAAGATTTCATATGTGAAGCAATGATGGATTCCATGACTTTGCTGATAATTGGGAGAAGGCTGATTGGTCTGTAGTTGCTAGGATCTGTTTTTGCACCTTTTTTGTGCAAAGCGATGATGTTGGCTGATTTCCAAGCAGATGGCAGATGACCTTGAGCAAAAGAGAGGGTTAAGAGAACAGAAAGAGGGAGTGAAAGAGCGGAAGAACATGATTTTAGGACCTGTGGGCTGATGCCGTCAGGTCCAGTTGCAGAATCAGAGTCGAGGGTTCACAGAAACTTTTCCACCTTGTCAGGAGGAAAGGACACAGAGTCCAGGAGCAGCTGGGTACGACTGGGTACGGTGGGTACAGAGAGGGATGGGTTTGGGACACAAGATTTATAGGCAAACACAGAGTTGAGGCATTCAGCTTTTTCACGTGCGGAGTCAGCCGTTAAGCCGTTTGAGGTGAGGGAGGAGATGGAGGGGGAACAAACACCAGAAACAGATTTGACCAGACGCCACCAGGATTTGGAAGAGGGAGACAGATAAGAGAGTTCGGTCTTGAGAACGGAGAGATATTGTTTCCTGGCTCTCCTGAGGGTGGACACACACTTGTTTCGGGCTTTGTGAAAGGAAATGAGATTTCCTTCCGTTGGATTTGCTTTCCAAGAGACGAAAGCAAGTTGTTTCAGGGCAACAGCCTCACCACAAGATTCCGTGTACCATGGACGGGAGGAAGGGTATGACAACTGAAGACGAGATGGGATAAATCTGTGCATGAGAGAGAGCAATTTACTTTGAAAGAATTCCCAGGATGAGTTGATGTCAGAGGCGGTAGAGATGGGAGACCAGTCCAGATGATTGATGGCTGCTTGAAGACCGTGCCAGTTGGCCTGAGTGAAATGCCAGACTCGTCGACGCTGAGGAGGCTCTCTGAGAATGGTCAGAGAGATGTCCACTTTGACAAGCACATGATCAGATGAGCCGATTGGAGCAGAAGAAGAGCAGCAGACATTTTCAGGGAAGTTAGTCAAAACCAAATCCAGAAGAGAAGATGCTCCGTTGACCGAGATCCGGGTCGGGAAATTGACAGATTGTGTCAGTCCCAGTGAGTCGCAGAAGTCCTTTGCTGAAGAGCCATGGCTGGTGAGAGAGGTACCCACACCCAGCCAACTGGCATGGTGACAATTGAAATCACCACATATGAGGAAGAGAGAGTTGGGATGGGTAGATAGAAGTTGGTCCATATTATCAGACAGCGAGATGTAGATGGAGTCATCACGGTTTGGTGGACGGTACAACACACATATGAACAAAAGGTGGGAGCGAAGGGGAAGCCGTAGCCAAAGGTATTCCTGGGGGTGAGGTGGAGAGAGGGCAGTGGAGGGCGGGTGAGGAAGAGAGTTTTTTTATAAAGATAGCAACCCCACCTCCAGGACGAGGCTCAGGTCTATCATACCGGAGGAGGGAGTAACCTGGGAGAGATACCAAGGCATCAGAGACATCATGAAGGAGGAAAGTTTCTGTTAAGCAGATCACATCTGGTTTGTCATAAGCAACCTGTATGGAGAGATCAGTCAAGTTTGAGCGAAGGCCCCGGATGTTTGAGGTCCATACCGTTAATGAAGAGGAAGGGGGAGCATCGGGTACAGAACAGGGGGGGGGGGGGCGGGATAGGGTAAGATGTGGAAGAGGAGGAAGAGGTAGGGAGAGCTGTTGAAGGTGTGTCAGAGATTTCAGAGATTTCAGAATAGCTTGGAGAAAGGGAAGAATGGGGCGGACAAAAGGTTTGATGGAGATTGGGTGAGGCACAGTGAGGTGTTATTTGAGGAGGGGGAAGAGCGAGGCAGAAGGTTGGGGGAGATGAAGGTGAAAGTTGGAAGGGGGAAGAAGCAGGGAGGATGCTTTGAGGAGGAGGGGTGAGAGGGGAGTCTAGGAGGGGAGGAGCGAGGGAGAGTCTCGGAGGGGAGGGGTGTGGGGGGAGTTTAGAAGGGAGGGGAGGGAAGGGGCAAGGGGGGAGATTTGAAAGGGATGGGTGATGGGGAGGATTTGGAGGGGAGGGGTGATGGAGAAGTTTTGGAGGGGAGGGGGGAAGGGGAAGTTTTGGAGGGAAGGGGGGATGGGGAAGATTTGGAGGGGAGG
This sequence comes from Myxine glutinosa, assembly GCF_964187855.1. Classification (NCBI taxonomy): domain Eukaryota; kingdom Metazoa; phylum Chordata; class Myxini; order Myxiniformes; family Myxinidae; genus Myxine; species Myxine glutinosa. Next base: position 163,739,387 of record NC_136267.1, on the reverse strand, counting down.
GGTGAGATTGGATTTTGAAAAGTGTACGATTCATGGGAAACGAACATTTTTTGCAAAATGAGTTTGAGACCTTCGAGTCAAAAATACGTTTGAGGACGCTGAAGGAGAGGTGGAGTTCTGGATAGTTTAGGGAATGTAGAAAAGAGGAACTGTAAGAGATGGTATTATATATTTTTTTGGGAATGAATAGATTTGGTGAGCAAGACGAAAGCATCCTTTTGTAGGAGAAGAAGAAAAAGTTGTTATAATATGAGAGAGAAAATAGTTGTTCAGGGGAGAGATTATACATTTCTAACCACGTGATCGCGTGATCGCGAACAACGTGAACGAAGAACGAACGAACAAATAAGAACAACAAATAAACGAATAAGACCTGAGAAGGAAATATTTTTTTGGGGTTTTTTTTTTTTTGAGTAGAGATATTAAACAAGGAGGTATGGGGTGAACGACTAAGACGAAACAGAGAACGAAAATAATTGCAGCGCATTCGACGAACCGCTGAGAGAAAAACAAAACCACAAGGTCGGAGACGGTACGGTAGCCTAAGCCTACGAGTACTAGGCCTCAGAATACTCGATACGCATTAACCGACGATTGTGTATACATGTACGAAAAATTAGCACCGAAAATTTTCCTAAAGATACGCTATAGGTACACACATTGAAAGATAGATACAGTCTCGACAAAACACAATTGTGAAAGATTACTTAGCTTCGAAAGCGTGAGCGCATGGAACAGCTTCGTAAAGACGTGACCTCGCCGATATTGGCAGGTTCTTCGGTGTGGTTGATTTTGTGTTTTAATTATGTTGAAAAAAGTTGTTGGTCCTAATTCTATGGTTATTAATGTGTGAAAAAACACAGCATTCTTGATTTCAATACCCCGAACCCTAACCCCTATAAAAATAAATAAACAAACTCACACAATATCACGAACTTATTGTGAGTAGTATATATACACCAACCCATTGAACCTTTATTTAAATTAAAGTACTGTAAAACTGGAGGTTCTTGAAAATATTATGACAGAGGATTTGGATACTACAGTGTTCAAGTATATAATTCAATTTAAATAAAATTGCAAAAGTCACATAAAGAAATTAATTCCGGTTTTACCACCATTTTCCACGGTGTCTATTACATCATCTTATGCAACACGTTACATTAGTTATTCGTGTCCATTGTATGTGTCCAACATGACGCCCGTAGAAAAACAGTAACTTTCCTGTTTGGAATGATTTTCAATATTGCTTGACTGGCAGACAGACAAAGTAAAAATATAAAAATATCTCACTCCTCTCTGTGTATGTGCAATAAAGACAGATTCTGAGCCAAGGTACGGTAAAACGAGAAACTTCATATTCATGTTCCAAATATAACTGTGACAGCAGCTGGGCGTGGGGATTTCGCACTGTGGGGATTTCGCAGGTTTAGAGAAACGAGGACGGATGACCATGCCCACTTCTGTTCTGATTTCCTGTTTCTGCTCATTAATCGAGCAGAACATCAAACTGTGCACATATGTGTGCGAGTATTAAACTCATTAAACTGTAATATAAAAAAAAAAATCTGTTATCTAACAGCTATCTTTGCCTCAGCAATATGTCACCACCAGCTATTACAGAGCTGATTCCGAAGGTGTTTCTGTCCGTTTCTGTCCGTTTCTGTCCCTGTCTGTCCCTGTCTGTCCCTGTCTGTCCCTGTCTGTCCCTGTCTGTCCCTGTCTGTCCCTGTCTGTCTCTGTCTGTTTCTGTCTGTTTCTGTCCGTTTCTGTCCGTGTCTGTTTCTGTCTCTGTCCGTTTCTGTCTGTTTCGGTCCGTTTCTCTCCGTGTCTGTTTCTGTCTGTTTCTGTCTGTTTCTCTCTGTTTCTGTCCGTTTCTGTCCGTTTCTATCTGTTTCTGTCTGTTTCTGTCTGTTTCTGTCCGTTTCTGTCCGTGTCTGTTTCTGTCTCTGTCCGTTTCTGTCTGTTTCTGTATGTTTCTGTCTGTTTCTCTCTGTTTCTCTCTGTTTCTGTCCGTTTCTGTCCGTTTCTGTCCGTTTCTGTCCGTTTCTGTCTGTTTCTGTCTGTTTCTGTCTGTTTCTCCGTTTCTGTCTGTTTCTGTCCGTTTGTCCGTTTCTGTCCGTTTCTGTCCGCTTCTGTCCGTTTGTCCGTTTCTGTCTGTTTCTGTCCGTATGTCCGTTTCTGTCCGTTTCTGTCCGTTTCTGTCTGTTTCTGTCTGTTTCTGTCTGTCTCTCTCTGTCTCTCTCTGTCTCTGTCTCTCTCTGCCTGTTTCTGTCTCTCTCTGTCTGTCTCTCTCTGTCTGTTTCTGTCTCTCTCTGTCTCTCTGTCTGTTTCTGTCTCTCTCTGTCTCTCTCTGTCTCTCTCTGTCTCTCTCTGTCTCTCTCTGTCTCTCTCTGTCTCTCGACTTAGTATACAAAAAAAATAACAGCTAAAGTCACAACAACATTAAATTTAAATAGGTCGTTCCTCGGTTATAAACTGACAGGACAGACAAACGGCCGGACACACAAGAGTGAATTACTTAACCCCGCTTTTCACTTCGCGCACGTGGGCTAATTAAACGCTTTAACAAAAACTTTCAACTGTTCTGCCGAATACGATCACTGCACTGAAGACCTTGTGGTGGAGAGGTGTGGTGTGAAGACCTTGTGAAGACCTTGTGGTGTGGACTCATGAAAAGGACTGAATAATAATATGCAGAACGAAGATGGAAGGAGACATCACCGATACTTTTATGGGTTTAAAAAGGCACAATTACACAATTACAGCTTCGTCGTACACAATAGTAAAGTAACACAAGATTTGGAACTGGGATCTTAGCATCAAAACCTGCATGCGCATATAGGAGCATTATGTGTCAATACAGTATTTTTTTTTTTTTTACAGGATCTAAGGCTCGTAATAGATGGACACACAAGGCCACACGTGGACACACCACAGAACTGTTAGCCGAGACAAACAGCCACTGAGATTGATGGAAGTGCCGTCACTTCCCAGGGCTTTCTGGGTACAAAGGACATCACAGCAATTGTGGCACCTTTCTCACCGCACTCAGCGGGGTATTCCCCATGGATGTCAATTGGACACCAATGTTAATATCAATCAACTAGAACAGCACTGACGTGATGTCGGTCGACCAATATGCCTCCGCACACATTATTACATCATTATATATACTTGCACCAAAGTTTGATTCAAATCCCTTCAGCTATTCTCAAGTATCACATTTTTACCTGTCATGACCTATGACCTTTGATGCAAAAGTCCAATTAGTTCATCGTTTCATCACAACATATACTTATACCAAGTTTGGTTAAAATCCCATCACTGGTTCACAAGTTAGAATTTAGTTAGTTAGATTCGAATTTAGTTAGAATTAGTTAGTTCGATAATTTAGTTAGTTAGAAACATAATTTTTTTTACTTAACAGGACTTCTGACCTTTGACCTCTTGACCCCATAATCTAATCTCTTTATCTTTACATCGTTATACATACTTGTACCAAGTTTGACTTGGTTCCCTTCAGCCGTTCTTAAGTTATTGCGGCAACTAAAACCGATCATGGAGAGACAGACGGATGGATGGATGGACAGACAACCCGAAGAAAGCATAAAACCTCCGGTGACTTCGTCGGCAGAGGCATAATAACACCATCATATGACACAAACATGTGACATACAATACCACTAACCAAGCAACACTGTAACCCCAATATGAGCCGATTGCGTCCGAACACTCACCGTCCGATATCTCCAGAGGAATATCCGAGTCAGACAGGGAGCGTCCTCCACGTAAAGGGTACTTCTTTGGCGAGATGGGGGGGCTTTCATGCTGGTGAGACCGGCTTACCCTCCGAACAAAATAGGACGACTCTTCTGCGAACAAAGAAAAGGATCACAACAAACGCATTCCAATTCAACCAAGAATAAGAGCCGGAAGACTACTGCAATTGGTACTCCAATAAAACACTGGCACCTGAACACCTCACCACAAGAGGGCCTTCAACTTTGATGTGGAGAGATTTAAGAAGAGCATGACCGTACAGTTGTCGCAATACGAACCTCTCAGCATTATTCCTTGTATCCCGATGAAACAAAGGGATTGTGATTGACCAGGGACAAGTATATCCGGTGGCAATAATTTGGAATTTGGCAAGGGTGCAGGTTCACAATGGCATTCTCTTTTTGAAAGGCATGCGGGACATTTCATAACAGTGACAGGAGAAAGGATGGCCATCTTAACATCCCATCCAGAAGGAAAGTATGGATTGGAAGTAAACCCAAAAGGAGCACACTACTAACCAAGCTACAAGAAAAAAAAAAAAAAAAAAAAAAAAAAAACATTGACTTGATAGATATTCTAGGCACAGCAAGTGATAGATAATAATAATACAGCATCGTAAATAAATTGATTTTACCACTTGTACTTCAAATTATTATTATTACTTTTTCTCTTTGTAAAAACGACTTTACATTCGTCAATTTGAACAGATCACAAATCTCAGAGGAACATTTGGAAGATCTCATCGGGAAAGCGACTGATGGCCGGTTCAAGCTATTTATGAGAGTCCGTGATAATCCAGGTAATACATGCACTAATTGAATATTTATTTCTCAAACATCGTCTGTTTAGGCTAAACCTCCCTTTACATGTTGTAAACATCCATTTTCATGGGGGTGTCGGCATGGCCTAGAGGTGTGCACATTTGCTTCCAAGCTGTCTAGCCTGGGTTTGAATCCGGGCGCAACTATTAACTGTCATCCCGGTGTTTCACAGGCAGGACGATTCATCTTGTGTGTGCGTGCGTCCCTCAGCTGAACGTAAAACAGGCATCCTGTCCGATGTCATTATTTGGCGGTCATTAAAGATCCCACGGGTGTTCTTCACGACGAGTAAGTGAGCTATTGCCGGCATCAGGAACAAATTAAAAATTCCTGCCCGAACCTTCGTTGAATGTCAGGCCTGGCCAGCCGGTTCGTGAAAGACTTAGGCCTAGCTTACCCCGGCCAACCCAACGAGAACGTGGGAATAATTGTGGCCATTAAACAAGTCGAAAGATACCTTTTCATCCGTTCTATGTCCACTCCGAGATTTAAACTGCAGGAACCAATATCAATCCAACCTACATCATTTTGACCTCTCGTGAATATAAAAACAACCAAACATACAAGGTCGAAATAAACGTTAGATATTGTACAAAAACAGTGGATTTGATTCAGCCAATCTTACATTTTAACGAATACAAAACGTGTTGTTATGGACCTCCGGATGGCAGTTCGCAATTCCCAGAGGGCAGAGCTCTTAACATTGTGAATTCAGGTGGAGCGGAAACCGCTTCTCAAAGTCCCCAATGAATTAATTTTTAGCCTAATTTCACCAAAAAGCAAACAAGCAACACCCCCTAGATTACAGACAAATAATTAAAGACATACTGTAAAAGGAGGGACCAGAATGACAGAATAATGAAGAACAAATGATAATCATGACTTGTAATATGCTATGCACCAGCAGGCTAAATGACAAGGGATATATAAATCAAATGGGGGTTTAAATGTTAAAAGGAACAAAAATAATGACATAATTGAGGCTTGATTTGATGGTGCTGAGGACGTGAGGGCATGGGAAGCAGGATTTGTGAAGAGCAAGTCAAAGGGGAGGTCACAGTATGCAGTTACAGCTAACGGCGGAACTTTTGCACCAGAAAATGAGCCTTCGATGCGGTGAAGTGGAAGTGCCGGTAGCATACACTGGCATAGTGGCCTCATGCAAAGAGCCCTGGAAATGGTCAAGATACACTAACGACAGTGGTGGCTGAATGATCTCATACAAAACCTACATGGTATTCATAGAATACTTACCCCGCGCAGTCTGACAAATGTGTAATTGCATCTGTAGTGAAATCGTATTCGTACTGAACCCGGGGTGATGCTCGCTGCTCGTTGACACCGCTAGGGGCGTGACTATAAGACCCGCTGCTGCGGACGGTGCTCCGAGACTTCTCCTGTGACACGTTACATCTGGTAGACTCGCGAACGGTACGCCAGCATAGAATATCCAGCTTACTTGCATTGAATGTTATGAATGGTCCCATGTGATGCCACATCGTATACTTATTGCATTTCCTGCATTACAGGATGATGTCATGATCTAAATGGAATTAAACCACAAGTTGGACTAAAGTTGTGTGGACCTGATTGGTTTTCCACAACACTTAATTCCATTTATATCTACCGACATGGCTGGCAACAAGACGCTGGCGGTTGCCGTATTCTGCGCCGACCCGCAAGCCCCGGATGGTGGCTTGCAACTGAAGCACTGGCTCAGAACATTGGAGAATCATTTCGAGGAGCCTGAGACCGCGCCGACGGCTGCCGCGAAGCTAGCAACGCTTCATTCAAAAATCGACTACAAGGTGTACAATTCCATTGCTCAATTCGCGACGTATGACCTCTCGATCGCGGAGCTCAAACGGCTGTACATAAAGGAAAAAAGCCCGGTGTATGCACGATATTTGCTGCTAACGCGACGTCAGCAACCCAACGAGGCGATGGACCACTACGCCCAGGAGCTCCGGCAGCTCTTGCTGGACAGCATCAAGGAGCCACGGACTCCCGCGCAGTCTCAGGATGATCTTCGTTTAGATGCCTTTATTGCAGGGGTCTCCTCCCAGGAACTAAGGCTCAAGCTCCTAGAGAAGACCGACCTGACCTTCGCTACGGCACTCGAGCAAGGGAAAGTATACACCGAAGCGCGGATGCAATCGAACACCTATGATCGCACGCGCCTCTTGGCGGGCACTATACTACACGCCCGGCCGGAGAGTGCTACCGCCGAGGACGCGGACCTGCTCGCGGAACTCCGGGATGCTCCGGAGGAAGACCCAGTCCTGACGGCTGCCGCTACGGCCAGACCCAAGGCCTTACGCGGGGCCGCATGCTTTTTCTGTGGGGGGCCACGCCATGCCCGGCCCGTGTGTCTGGCACGAGACGCTATATGCCATTTGTGCTCGCAAAAGGGACATTACGCGAAAGTGTGCAGGAAAACGGCACGCGGCTCATTGAATCGCGCAGTCGCGGTCGCGGCGACCTTGAATGGGCTCATTGCGGAGCCTGCGAGCCGAGCCCGAAACCCGGCGCCTTACCCGTCTTCGAAGGGGAGGGCCCCTCTCTGCGGACCCCTGGGCGCTCAGACGTCCTTGGCGGGCGTCACCGGACAGCCACCACAGTCTCATCCTCAATCGGGCACGAAGTACGTGTCCTTGACCAAACTCCGGGCCACGCAAGGGGCTTTGAAGCCTCGCCAAGCCCCAGCGGAACGTTCTCCTCGTGTCGTCCACGAGCTAACGGTGGCCCTCACCCCGGAAAAAGGCGATTTCGAATACTACGGAGGCCTTTTCCTGCCAAAAGTGTCAAAAGGCGTTTTCAAATACTACGGAGGCCTTTTCCCGTCAGAATTGTCAGATTTTGAATCGCGAAACACCGGAATGCTTGGGAAAGCCCTCTGATGGCATTAATGGATTCCCCATGGACAACGCATACTCCGGCCATGACCGCAAAACTGCTGCTGGCATAGGATCCACCCGCGAGGCTTGTCCGACCCATTCGGGGGGTTCAGTCCCACTCCCAGCAGCCTCGTCTGGCCTGGCTCAAGCCCTTATTCCCCTCATGGTCGAAGGCCATTGTGTTCGGGCCTTGGTGGATACAGGGTCTACGGATAGTTTTATCGACCAGCGACTTGTGCTCAGGCATGGATGGCGGATCTGGAGGTCTACGAGACGGATCTTCATGGCTTCCCAGGGGCTTCAACTCAGCACGAAGGGGGAATGCCGATTGAAACTCGTGCTAAAGGGACGGGTTTTTCCTGATGTACACCTTATGGTTTTACCCACTCCACTTTATGTGCTGATATTCTGTTAGGACACGATTTTCTTAAGCTGCATGGACGTCTGGTAATGGAGTTTGGTGGGCCTGACACGCTTGTTGTGGGGGCGGACGACGCGCTTGCGGTGTGCGCCCTAGCGCAAATGGACATCCAGCCGCTTTCGCTGTTCCCCAATCTAACCTCCGACTGTACCGCTGTCGCGGTGAAATCACGGCGCTACTCTCGCGCAGACATGCAATTCATTGCGGACGAAACGGCTCAGCTCTTGAAAGACGGCATCATAGAACCTAGCAGGTCGCCGTGGCGCGCCCAGGTCTTGGTGGTGCGCAGCGAGGCCCACCGCAGACGCATGGTAATCAACTATTCCCAAACAATTAACCGCTTTACACAGCTGGATGCCTACCCCCTTCCGGGGATGGACGCGCTGGTGCAACAGGTGTCCCAGTATTCGGTCTATAGCACTCTCGATCTCCGTAGTGCGTACCACCAGATCCCTATCTCTAGGGCGGATCGTATCTATACCGCTTTTGAGTCGGGGCAGCGGTTGTACCAATTTACGCGATTGCCTTTTGGGGTAACGAACGGGGTCGCTCGTTTCCAGAGGGCCATGGATGACCTCATTGCGCGGGAGCACTTAACCGATGTTTTCGTCTACCTCGATAATCTTACGGTTTGTGGATATGACCAAGGGCACCATGATGCTAATCTGAAGCGCTTCTTTGAGGTCGCGCAGAGGTATCACTTAACTATGAACGAGGATAAGTGCCAATACTCCCGACGCACGATAGATCTTCTGGGGTACACCGTGACCCATGGCTCTGTCGCTCCGGATAAGGAGCGTCTGCGACCTTTGCTCGACATGGCCCCTCCCTGTGATCGGGCGTCCCTGAAGCGCGCCCTCGGGCTATTCGCCCATTACTCCAAATCGGTGCAAAATTTCTCCGCGAAACTTCGCCCCCTCGTGGCCTGCGACACCTTCCCACTGAGTCCGGCCGCATTGGCGGCCTTTGAAGGCCTTAAGGCCGACATCGCCCGAGCCGCCGTGGCGACAATCGACGAGAGCGGCTCTTTCGTCCTCGAAAGTGACGCCTCGGATCAGGCCATCGCGGCGACCCTCTCCCAAGGGGGGCGTCCCGTGGCTTTCTTTTCACGGACTCTTACCACCGCTGAGCGGAGACACTCGTCCGTCGAAAAGGAAGCGTATGCGATCGTCGAGTCTATTCGGCGATGGCGCCCGTACTTACTCGGGCGGTGCTTCCAAATCATCACGGACCAGCAAAGCGTTGCGTTCATGTACGACACCTTACACGCCCAGCGCATTAAGAATGAGAAAATCACTCGCTGGCGTATCGAACTCGCCGAATTCTGTTACACCATCAAATATCGCCCGGGGAAGGATAACCGGGCCGCCGATGCCTTATCACGACCGGCTACATGCGCGGGTATCACCTCTTTGGAGGGCCTACGGGTGCTGCATGCCACTGCGGGCCATCCCAGCGTAACGCGTTTCGCTCATTTTGTGCGGCGTGGCAATCTCCCATACTCGATTGACGATATCCGCCGTATCTGTCGCGACTGCGCTATCTGCGCGGAAATCAAACCGCGTTTCTATAACCCTCCCATGGGGACTCTGGTTAAGGCTACGCGACCGTGGGAACGCTTGGCGATGGATTTCAAGGGCCCATTGCTGGTGTCGAGCGGCTCTCGCTATCTGCACACTATCGTCGATGAGTACTCGCGATTCCCCTTTGCTTATACGTGCGCGGACATGACTGCTGCCACGGTGATGCGATGCTTACAGAACTTGTTCTCAATGTTCGGGTACCCGGCCTATGTCCATACCGACCGGGGTGCGGTCTTCTTGTCTCAGGAGGTGCGCGGCTATCTGCTCCAAAATAACATTGCTTCTAGTTACACCACGCCGTACAGACCCCAGGCTAATGGGCAGATCGAACGCTTCAACGGGATTATCTGGAGGGCCGTCATGCTCAACCTCCGGACCCTCGGCCGGGGCCTCGATAAATGGGCTTGGTCGCTACCTGCGGCGTTGAACTCGATCAGGGCTCTCCTGTGTACGGCAACCAACCAAACTCCCCACGAGCGACTTTCCCACCACCCCAGGAGCACGGGGTGTATACGGTCTTTGCCCAGTTGGCTCGCTGGGCCCGGGCCGGCCTACCTTAAACGGGCGGTTCGCGCGAGCAAGTACGACCCCCTAGTGGACAAAGTGCAGATTCTCCAGGCTAATCCTGAGCATGCTCGTGTGATGACGACTGATGGCCGTGAGACTACTGTCTCCGTCCGTCACCTTGCCCCTTGCGGGGTCGGCAACCTGAGTAGGGAATCGGACGGACCGACCGAACCCATCTATGAGACTATGGCCTCTCCCGACGCTCCCATCGCCGAAAGTCTACCGACTCTTCCCTCGCCGGGTCTACCTGGGCCCGACGACTTGGAGTTACCCCCTTCGTCACCCGACCCTGATGGCGCCTCCGACGCCGGGGACACAGGGATACGTGATGCCGTACCCGGGGAATTTCGGACGCGTGCTGGCAGAGAAATTCGCCGCCCGGCCCGATACGGTTGGGTCGACTGATGTTCCGCACCCTGTTCGTGCTGACGCTCGCTCGCTTCTAGCCGCACCGCCGTATAATTCTGACGGGGGGGAGAATGTAGTGAAATCGTATTCGTACTGAACCCGGGGTGATGCTCGCTGCTCGTTGACACCGCTAGGGGCGTGACTATAAGACCCGCTGCTGCGGACGGTGCTCCGAGACTTCTCCTGTGACACGTTACATCTGGTAGACTCGCTAACGGTACGCCAGCATAGAATATCCAGCTTGCTTGCATTGAATGTTATGAATGGTCCCATGTGATGCCACATCGTATACTTATTGCATTTCCTGCATTACAGGATGATGTCATGATCTAAATGGAATTAAACCACAAGTTGGACTAAAGTTGTGTGGACCTGATTGGTTTTCCACAACAGCATCTACTACACCTCCGAGGTTAATGGAAACAAATTATACTTTGAAAAGTCTGCTGTAGAGTACATTCATAAGCCTTTAAAAGTAGCTTTTATTCTCGTTTTTGAGTGGCTGATAAAGGCACCAGAATAGTTCACTGAAATATAAATCGGCAGATCGTTAAAAAGGGAAATTGTACTTCTTCTTCTTCGCTTTTTAAATCCAGCCAAGCAAGGCCGAGGCAATTACATCGATTCAAGTTTTGCACGGTTTTCGATGTGCACTCAATATGCGCGAAAGCAAATGGTACTGTAACATGTGGGGTAAAGTTTCAATATCCTACGTTGACTGGTTTTAAATGTACACTCTGAATAAAATGCAGACACGTACGTACATGTACGATTGCTTAATCCCACTTTTCGCTTCACAAGCGCGTGGTAAAAGGTGAAGGAAAGAGCCCTGAGGACAGCAACAGTGCACAAGTTGGCACAATGGGGTCACCCGAGAGAGCCCTGATGGCATCAGCAGTGTGTACGATGGCGTAGATAAACCACACACTCGTGAAGAGTGGCGGAAACATTGCTGAACCCAAACCACGACTTTGAGCCTCGTGCATGACTGAGCATCGCCACTGTACCTGCAACTGCCGGGTGAACTAACACTGAAAACTGGATGCAACTATTCTCTACTGCGTTCTCAATTGTAATGCCACAAATCCCTCAAGGCTCATCGCTCTCCCAGGTCTACCCGAACCTACCAGGGTCTCTGAAAGTAGAGCGAGGTGAATCTCACCTGACTCGACTTTCATGGAATCTTTCAAAATCTCAACTGCCATCGACGTGAGTAGAAGGAGAATGGGGGTTCTCGGACACATACAATTTAACATTGGAGTCAATGGGGAAAATTAAGGAAACTTATTGACTAGCACTCCAGCTCACCCAAAATTTCATCCCCCTTCCTCCCTCCCCCATTTTTCATTATACTCATACAGAGACCCAACGAATACTTGTGTTTCATTTTTAGGTAATAGCTTAATTTTCTTAAAAGCAGAATCACCATCTAAAATATTGATAAATATTACATTAGAATTTAACTCTCAGTTTAGGTATCGCTGTTGAGCCAATTTGAAATTATAAACTTCTCTTCATGATCTCATCTGACCCCCTCCCGAACCACATATCATTTTGAGATTATAGTAAATTATTTTCCCATTGATTTCTTGGCAACCATTAAAGTTTTCAGTCCACTCAAGGATGTTGCCTCTTCGAGCCTCCAACTTATTCGTACTTAAATTTATTCGCTTATTTGTTTTATCTACTCTTACCCTGTTATTTCTTCAATAATACTTATTTGATATTCCTCAAATTCATAATGGTTTCCATTTATATACCAAGGCTGTCTATGCCTCCAGTCTTTAGTTTGGTTAATGCTTGGTTCAACATTTATATATAAGTAAAAAAGGCAGCGGTAGCCCGTTAAACACCCCCACCCCCCTTTACACCCCTCAGCCCAAATTTGGCTAAGGGGTATTGTCGTCACGGGCGTCGTCTGGGCGTCAGTCAACTTTTGGTTTCCGTCAATTTCAAGGAGAACGGCTTGTCCGATTAAATCCATTTTTGCAGTGTGTGTTGGGGTTGAGTAGAGGAAGGTTCCTTTCGAAAATGGGCGTGCTGCGATTTTCAATATGGCCGCCACGGCATCCATCTTGAAATTGGTTTCTGTCAATTTCGAGCAGAACAGCTTGTCCGATTAGATACATTTTTGCAGTGTGTGTTGGGGTTGAGTAGAGGAAGGTTCATGGGTGCGCTGCGATTTTCAATATGGCTGCCACGGCAGCCATCTTGAAATTGGTTTCCGTCAATTTCAAGCAGAACGGCTTGTCCGATTAAATCCATTTTTGCAGTGTTTGTTGGGGTTGAGTAGAGGAAGGTTCCTTTCGAAAATGGGCGCACTGCGATTTTCAATATGGCCGCCACCACAGCCATTTGAAATTGGTTTCCACCATGCATGGGCTGAGGCGTTACGCCCGCCTTGCGGTGCTATTTTTAAAATCTTATGTTACGGATTCGTCACTTCCGTTGTTGTGGTTTTCATCCACTGTAAACATTTTTGATTCCATGTACTATTATTGTTGTCGTTTAAGGGAAATAGATATTACTATTTTCAAAAGGTAAAAAAGTTAATGTTTTAAAAGAAACCGGAACCGGACGACGACGAAGATGAAGAGGAAGAAGAAAAGGCGGAGCGAGTGAGTCGGACAAGAAGTCTAGCTGCTTTGAGGTCTGGAGCGAACGATTGGCGAACAAGTCACGAGTGAACTTTGGGTTTCCCAGGAAAGGGATTCCTGCGACAGAGTTGTTATCGCTGTGACAGATCAAGCTGCGTGTCAGGTTTTGCGGTTGATTCCGAGGAGAATCATTGTAGTGCCGTTACGCCTCGAGAACGGGCCGTCGGCCGTTTTGACTCGCGCGCTTTGCGCTTCGCTCAAGGATTTTCACTTCGCTTCAAACCATTTTCACCGCATTCAGACGTTAATCTGGTGTGTGTGTGTGTGTGTGTGTGTGTGTGTGTGTGTGTGTGTGTGTGTGTGTGTGTGTGTGTGTGTGTGTGTGTGTGTGTGTGTGTGTGTGTGCGCGCGCGCAACGTGGCTTTTGAGTTGGAAATCTGCGGTTCGCCGAGTGGGAGTCGTGGAACGTCCATACCCGAGGGTGGGATTTCCCAGTCGCCTTTACGCAGCTTTGGCAGCGGGACTGTGACTGCATTCCGAACGGGATTCCGAACGGGATTCCGGTCTCGATTAGACATCGTTCTGACGATCGCTGGAGCGGATCTACTTTGGCTTGATGCCGGAATAGACATTGGGGAATGGTCTTCTTTTCACTTACTTGGACCACAGTGAGATATATTGTACGAAACTGATGGTACCATCATAGGAAATATATATTGGTTGTACAATTGATTACTATTGTTTTTGTGTTGTTATTCTTGTGTGACCTTAATACAATGTTTGTTTGTTGGTAACAGTTGGTGTGGTTTCACCATTGATCTTTGACACAGAATAACACATCTTTCTGCCGTGACTCCTCTCGGGGCTCGGAGGTACACCGTGACCAGGGGGTTTGGGGAGGGGCACGTAACACTTATCACTGATGTTTATCTTAACACTTATGCTTATCTTAACATTTATATATTTAACTTATCACTTATACTTATCCGAACACTTATATCCATAAGGGATACTATCAATTCCATTTTCTAAAATAAACCTCTTATCATCAAAAGCTCCTAACGCCTTCTTATTTACCTCTTCTGTATACAATTGATATTTATAACTTCTTATTGTACTCAGTTTTTCCACTCTTCTTTCTTATAGGTCAAACAGCAATAATAATTTTCAAAGTTTATTGATTCCTCAATAACATTTTTCTTTAATCCTTTTAACTTTTTATCACTCTTCTCAATATTATTAACAATACACTTAGTGTAGCAGCATAGCAAACCTGTTGTGCATTTTGTGATACAAGCACCAAATTTGGCACAAATGTACATTAATATGTTGCGAACATTTTCAGATATTGGGCCACTTGAAATTCCGTAATTTTTTTTTTCAAATTTTTTCAAATTTCGTAATTTAAAATTTTTCGGGTGACACCGTCACAATTTCGGTCTTCGAGGCCGGCCGATATAGTGGGGCGGCTTAGCCCAAATATTCAAAAGAATTGTGCATTTTGTGATACAAGCACCAAATTTGGCACAAATGTACATTAATATGTTGCGAACATTGTGTGGTCAGCAATGAAGACGAGAGTCTGAATTACATGTATGCAAAAGACCTTGTGAACCAGTGAAGCAAATACACGGGTAAGCATGAATTAAATCTAGGGCATGATATAATTTCCATGATGTTTACCTCTACACTCAATGGTGGAAGGAGGTAATTGATCCCAGCTTGTCTGTATGTCTGTTTGTCTGTTAGTCCACAAAATTCCAGACAAAGCTTGTAGTAGTGGTAGTTGTAGTGGTAGTGGTGATAACAGAAATTGTTATATAGAACTGAACTTATATTATTATTATATGCAGAAAATAACTTCATTTCTATATGCCCTGCAGTGGACAGGTTAATTGGTTTATGCACTGAAGGGGTCACCCTGGTGTGCACTGCTGTGTTCTGCCTCACTGAGTTGTTCAGGTATGATGTACTCAGCACAAGCTTCCGGTCGGCCCGGAGGTGGGGGTGCGGGGCCTGTCACGGAACGTCAAAACAAACGGCCTGCCGGGGCCGCCCAAAAGTCGGGCGTGAGGGGCGCGTCCACTAATGGAACGCCTCTCGCTTCCCAGATCGAGGGCCACGTGGTCAGGAGAACCTCGTCCCTTCCGGTCACACTTTGCCTATCGGCCGGCCTCGAAGACCGAAATTGTGACGGTGTCACCCGAAAAATTTGAAAAAATTTGAAAAAAAAAATTACGGAATTTCAAGTGGCCCAATATCTGAAAATGTTCGCAACATATTAATGTACATTTGTGCCAAATTTGGTGCTTGTTTCACAAAATGCACAATTCTTTTGAATATTTGGGCTAAGCCGCCCTACTATGATAAGCATAAGCCTTTGATCCTATAAATTCACTCATCTTTCCACCCAATTCATCCTTAAACTTTCCAATAGCCTTTTTATTCTTTGAAGAAAACAACTTATCATCCAACTTATAATTACTCGTATCATATATATCCGGTGTGTACCCCGGTTTAGAATAGGTTCACCGTATCCCTGCATGTTGTAAGAGGTGACTAAAAGGGTTGGGGTCAGGAAGGGTATCCGGCCATAAAACATTGCCTCAAAAAGGGAACCATGACAATTACAACTACATATGGGCAGGGTACAGCCCGAAGTACCCCGTGGTGGACCCCACTCCCTCTCGTCAAAAATCAAGGTGTGGAACCCGATCGAAGCAAGGGTGGAAGTCACTCCATTTATGATGATGAAACGTCTGATGCCCCACGTGGAGAACGGTTTCTGAGGTTTGGGACATGGAATGTAGGGACAATGACAGGGAGATCAGGAGAAGCGTTGGAAGTATTGGTCAGAAGAAGTGTGGACATATGTTGTGTGCAGGAGACGAGATGGAAGGGAAGTGGTGTGAGAATGGTGATGGGTCGGTAGGGACAGAAATACAAGTTTGAGTGGCAAAGGTGTCCGGAAGGCGTGCATGGTGTTGGTGTCCTGTTTTCTGAGGAGTTTGTAGACAGTGTGGCGAGTGTGACTAGAGTGAGTGAAAGGTTGATGATGGTGAAAATGATTGGAAAGCTCTTTGTGAATGTCATCTCGGGATATGCTCCGCAGGTCGGTCGGAGCGATGAAGAGAAGGACAAGTTCTGGTGTGCAATAGAGAAGCTGATGGAAAACGTGAAAGATGAGGAAGTTTTTGTTGTAGGAGGAGACCTAAATGGACATTTGGGAAGGAGTATGGACAGTTTTGAGGGAGTTCATGGGGGTTATGGATATGGTGTGAGAAATGGAGAAGGTGAAAGGATTTTGGAGTTTGCTGATGTAGCTGGTTTGTTGATTTGTAATACTCAGTTCCAGAAAGAGGATAATAAGATTGTTACATACACGTCAGGTGGGTCGACGACAACCGCTGACTACCTGATGGTGCATAGGCGAGAAAGGGGGCACCTCCAGGACACAAAGGTGATCCCGAGGGAGGAGGCTGTTTCACAGCACCACTTGGTTGTCTGCGACATAAGGGTGAAAGGTGCGAGGAGAGCTCGGCGGGTGAAGTACCAACCGAGAATGAAGGTGTGAAGGTTGAAAGAGGTGACGGTGAGGGAGTAAAAGAGAGGCTGAGTATGGCAGAGGATGATGTGGTTGAGCTTGAAAGTGGTTGGAAGTCAATGAAAGATAGTATGTTGGGAGCTGTTGGTGAGGTATGTGGATGGACAAAAGGACCACCGAGGCACTCGGAAACATGGTGGTGGAATGATGAAGATGGAAAGAGGATTGACGAGAAGAGGAGAAGTTCAAGGAGTTTCTGAATGCGGCAGAAAGCGAAGGGTACGGGGGCAGAAAAGGCAGAGCATGAAAGTTATAAGGCAGACAAGAAGGCTGCAAGGAAAGAGGTAGCAAAGGCACAGGAGGCATGTAGGAAAATGTTCGGAGAACGCTTGGATTCGGAAGAGGGTCGGACAGCGGTATTCAGGATTGCAAAGCAGATAGTGAAAGAGAGGTATGATGTGATGGGGGTGAGTTGCTTGAAGGATGAAGTGGGACAAATCATTGTAGACCCAGATGGAATTAAAGGAAGATGGAAGAGATATATGGAAATGCTGTTGAATGCAGAGAATGAATGGGATGGCAACATAGAGAGTAACCCAGTTTTAGGACCGGCAGAGAAGATAACTGAGAAGGAAGTTGAAGAAGTAAAGCGATAAAAGCAATGAAGAGGAGAAAAGTGGGAGGGCCGACAGGAGTTGTGGGAGATATGTTGAAGGCAGCAGGAAGTTGGGGTGTGAAGAGAATGACAGAGATCTGTAATCTGGTGGTGAAAGAAGGCGCATTCCAGTGGATTTGGGAACTGAGTACCCTCGTCCCTCTATACAAGGGGAAAGGTGACCCTCTGGGCTGTGGCTCGTATCGAGCGATAAAGTTATTGGAGCATGGAATGAAGGTATTGGAAAGGGTGTTGGAGAGGAGGATAAGGAAGAAAGTCAAGGTCGATGAAATGCAGTTTAGATTTATGCCAGGAAGAGGAACGACAGACGCGCTTTTTATTGTAAGGCCGTTGCAGAAGTACATGGAGAAGAGGAAGAAGTTGTTTCTTGGGTTTGTTGATCTGGAGAAAGCCTTTGATAGGGTTCCACATGAAGTAGTGACATGGGCATTGAGGAAGTTAGGAGTGGAGGAATGGTTGATCAGAGTAGTGATGGCAATGCACGAGAGAGCGCGCGCAGCTGTAAGGACAAAGAACGGGAACAGTGGTGAGTTTGAGGTGAAGGTGGGAGTGCATCAGGAGTCAGTATTAAGTCCACCACTACAGACTTGGCATTTAATGTAGAATTTTTTTTTTTTTCTTGACTTGGGTTTACTTTCTTAACTCAGTATATCAATCTGGTGACTTTCTTTTACACTTTGGTGATTTATTTGTTAAAAGAACCATGTCACTGATTGCCTGTCGCAGCAAGAAGTCAACAACAGGATTATATCACAGGTGACGTGGCAAAATGTACGGACAGGTGACGTGGCAAAATGTACGGACAGGTGCATTTGACGATTGGCTTCACAGTCGGGTATACAAGGGTTGTTGCGTTCTGTATTTGTGGAAAACAACTGCTGCACATCTCCAAAAGTTATTGCCGCTTCCTCTGGAGATGGTCCGTCAACTCGACAATGCTGTTCGTCATGGAGTGGTGGCTTTACGAAATTCTGGCATGAAACAGCGTGCTATTGCTCGGCAGTATGGCATCACTCAAGGTCAGGTGTCAAAGATCCTGAAACGAAATGCTCAGAGTGGTGTCCCTACTCCAATACCGAGGCCAGGACGTCCCCGCAGAACCACAAGGAGGGATGATCGCCAGCTGCACCGGTTAGTCCGCAATGGCCGTACCAAATCAGCTAATCGGCTTAGGGCTGAGTGGCAGCAACTGACAAATGAGCCTGTATCCAGAAGGCTAGTCAACCAACGACTGGTTCAAGCAGGCTATCGTGCAAGGCGTCCCCTGAGAAAGCCACGCCTGACCAGACAACACCACCAGCGCCGATTGCAGTGGGCCAGAGAGCACCGTCAATGGCAGCCAGGACACTGGAATCACGTGATCTTCAGTGAAGAGTCTAGATGTCTGGTCTATCGTCAAGATGGCCGCGTCCGAGTGTGCAGACAAGTGCATGAAGCCTACAGCAAAGATTTTTTAGTGCTAAGAGTCCAAGCTGGAGGTGGTGTGGTGACCGTTTGGGCTGCTTTTCATGCAGGGGGCAAAACTGACCTGGTTGTTCTGAATGGAAACCTGAACCAGTTCAAGTACAGGGCCATTCTGGAAGAAACATTGCTTCCATTTGCTCGTGCAGCCTTTCGAGGAAACTTTGTCTTCCAAGATGACAATGCACGGCCTCATCGTGCTCGCATGATCCAACACTTTCTTGCTGACCGTGGTGTAGAGCATATGGAGTGGCCCGCCATGTCCCCGGATATGAATCCGATAGAGAACTTGTGGGCAGAATTAACGCGTCAAATCGACCACTTGGACCAGCAGCCGACCTCTGTGCGTGAATTGCAGCAGGCTATTGTCACTGCATGGCAAGCGATTCCTGTCCAAACCTTGGGAAATCTCGTGAACAGCATGCCTCAACGTGTACGTGCTCTCCTGAATGCTCGTGGGGGTTACACGAAGTACTGAACTGTAATTTTAATGTCCGTAATCCCAGTCGTAATTTAACTTTTGTTTTTGTTAAAAAAAATTTTGGCTAATGTGCAAAATAAAGAGATACTTCTGGAAAACGTACAGAAGTTTAACACAGTACTGTCCATGAATTGAGTTCGATATCAGTTTACATCACTTTCAAGGATCAATTTATTTGTTTCGAAATGTCAAATGTGGTTTTTGTTTCTTTTAAAGGACACATTAACAAAATCTAGAATAATTTCAACATAATTCCAATGAACTTTTGGTTCTAAGACATCTTGAAAAGTAAGTTCACCCCCACAAAAAAAATATTCCATATTAAATGCCAAGTCTGTATTTGTAGCTGTGATGGAGATGCTGGCTCGGAATGTAAAGAAGGGTTTACCGTGGGAGTTGTTGTATGCAGATAATCTGGTGTTGATTGCGGAAAGTATGGATGGACTGAAGGAGAAGATCAACAAGTGGAAGGAATGTATGGAGACAAAGGTCTGAAGGTGAATATCGGAAAAACGAAGGTGATGGCAAGTTGTAAAGCATGTGGTGAGGTGGAAAGAACTGGGAAGTGGCCGTGTGCTGTGTGCAGGAAGGGTGTCCGAGTGAACTCCATTCAATGTAAAATGTGCGCAGAGAGGGTTCATCAAAAATGTAGTGGTCTGAGAGGGTCATTAACCAGTGTGGCAGCTACATTCAAGTGCAAGGTGTGCACAGAGGGAACTGCAGTTGGAGGAAATGTTGCGTTGGATCTTGGAGACGGCATAAAGCTGGAAGGTGTGAAAACATTTTGCAACGTAGGAGACATGTTGAATGGAGAAGGTGGATCAGACTCGGCAACAGTTGCTCGAGTGAGATGTGCATTGAAGAAGTTTAAGGAACTGAGTGGCGTGCTGACCAGGAGGGGAGTGTCGATGAAGCTGATTGGAAAGGTGTATGCTGCATGTGTGAAGTGTTATGATTTATGGGAGCGAGACATGGGTAAATTAACGTAGAGCAGCAACGAAAGCTGGAAAGGGTGGAAATGCGAATGGTTCGGTGGATGTTCAGTGTATCGTTGAGAGAGAGGAAGACAAATAATGAATTGTGAAAGATGATGGGAATAGAGCCTATGGATGGATGCTGTGAAGAGAAACAGGTTGAGATGGTTTGGTCATGTGTTGAGGAAGGATGAAAGTGACTGGTTGAAAAGAGTGATGGGAATGAATGTAGAAGGAAGTAGAGGACGGGGAAGACCGAGAAAGACTTGGCTGAAGGTGGTGGAAGAAGAATTGCAGGCAAGGGGGTTAACAAGGGGAGATGCAGAAAATATGGCAAAATGGAGAAGATTGTCATGGGGCCCGCAAGGCTAACCCCCACTCTAGCAGGGAAAATGGCCTTAAAATGCCTGTTGTTGTTGTTTGTATCATAGGTTTAATCCAAAAGTCATTCTAATCATCTTTGTTCAATTTTACATTTGTGCAATATATTTCAGTATCCTTTTTTTGAATGGAAAGATTGATTGAAATTAGTCTTTGGTGTTTTGAAACATTGTATTTATTCGGCAAAAAATAAGTGATTATCAAGAAATCAATGGGAAAATAATTTATTATAATCTCAAAATGATATGTGGTTCGGGAGGGGGCAGATGAGATCATTAAGAGAAGTTTATCATTTCATGTTGGCACAACAGCGATACCTAAACCGAGCGTTAAATTGTAATGTAATGTTTATCAATATTTTAGATGGTGATTCTGCTTTTAAGAAAATTAAGCTATTACCTAAAAATGAAAGACAAAATGAAACACATGCAAAATGGGGGAGGGAGGAAAGGGGATGAAATTTTTGGTGAGCTCGAGTGCTCGTCAATAAATTTCCTTAATTTTCCCCTTTGACTTCAATGTTAAATTTTATGTGCACTGGAACCCACATTCTCCTTCTACTGACGTGTCCCCTTAAAGTAGCTCTCCCCATGCAAGATTCACGGTTCTTGTTTGAACAGGCCAACCTATTCAGGCAGGTCGGCTTGAGCAACGATGAGTTCGGACTCGTCATAGGGAGGTGGCAACGTAAATAGATGTGCAAAATGCCTAATATAAAGGATGGCAGCTAGTGCAGGTTGAGGGGAAAAGTATATAATAAATTAATAGTTCTTAATTACAAAATAAAAATGCCACCTGTTGGACATATAACACTTTGCCTGCATGGCCTATTAAAGTAATATTTCCATTTTTAAGGGAATTATCATCACAAAAGTAACTATAAGGGCACTCAATAGAGTGTATACCTACGCCAGGCTCACCAGTTTGTTTTGTATCCCACTGATAGGCCGGATCTGGATTCGGACATGAACCAAAATCTAATCGGCTTGTTCTCGTCACCTAACCAACTCATCCCACAAGTTTAGTCATAACTCGTCCACAACTTTTATAAATAACATTTTATATCCGATCTCTCAATGGTGAAGAATCACAAAAAAATTCAATACTTATTGTATCCGGATGCATATTCGGATCTTCACCAATATGAAATATATTTCTCCTTGTCGCAGACCCAATTTGTCCACCAAGTTTCGTCCGAATCCGTCCATAACCTTTTTGAAATATCATGCTATATAATCGGTTTTAGCCCTATAACTCAAAGGTGAAGAATCACGTAAAAATTATCTGATCCAGATCTGAATCTTCACCAAATTTGAATTAACTCTTCCATGTCACACACCCAACCTGTCCACCAAGTTTTGTCTGAATTTGTCCACAACTTTGAGATAAACAGACAGACAGGGATGAAAACATAACCTCCATCCACCTTTGGATGCAGAGGTAAAAATAGGACCGCGGGTCCTGAAAGCTCACTTGGATAAGGAGCAACAGTTACTCAAACCGCCCCCAGATACTCTTCAGACCGTGATATTTTTAATGCCGTGAACCAACTTTGGTACATCATGGGCGATGAAGCTTGTGGATAAGTTTCATCAAAAATGTTTGTATAGTTTCGGAGAAGAGAGCAAATACCTATTTTGGGGGGTCAACCCTGTCCAGCCGCCTCTCCTTAATGAGTTAATGAGTGCAGATATTGATGTGGTCAATACACCTTCGTTAGGCATCAGATATGAATCTTGTGGCCAAATTTCATCAAAACCATGCGTTTGGTTCAAGTGATAATAACTGAAGTCTTTACAGACTCACTGACTAACTGACTAACTGACTGACTGACCTACGGACACTGCTCAATCGCATAAGCTCGCCGGACCAAAGTCCATTTCAGATAAAAATGGTTGTCAATGTTCTTCAAATACAAATTTGATGAAACAAAAATTAACTGCAGAAGGATAAACTGTCAAGTTCATAATTAACTAGAACGCCACTCAGTGGAACGCATACTCCCGCCATGGGTCAAGTTGGAGCCTTATCTTCCAATGGTAAAAAAAAATCCTTCAAAAAATTCCTGGAGCCGGAATAATATCCTGAGCTTCACCAAAAACTAATCAATTCTTCCTTATCCCAAGGGCAATCATCCCACCAACTTTCATCCAAATCCGTTCAGAACTTTTCCAGATATCTTGTGTACGCACACACACACACACACACACACACACACACACACACACACACACACACACACACACACACACACACACACACACACACACACACACACACACACACACACACACACACACACACACACACACACACACACACACACACACACACACACACACACACACACACACTCCCTGGCGGGAGTAAATATACGAGCAGAGTAACCGCCCTATGGGCGATCTTGTTCCAAGCATGCAACATGTTCTTTTGACACGTCCCTTTATTTGGGTGGTGTATAGGCAACAGACCACTGCCTCAATTGCTCCAGAAAAAGAAGAAAACTCAGGTTACATATAATTAAGCAAAACATGCATACTGCTTGTATTTTCCCAAATTAGGCCTCTATCGGACTTTTAGAAAATTTGCAACTCCCACCCACTCTCCACAAAGGAAGAAAATGCCAAGGTGGGCAAAAAAAAAACTTTGCCCAAGAATCCAATGGAACTTGCACATGCACACCATCATGGTGCCCTGATTACTTCCACAACCAAAGGTGGATGGAGGTTATGTTTTCACCCCTGTCTGTTTGTCTGTCTGTTTGCCTAACAGACAGACAAACATCATGTTTGTCTGTGAACAAAATATCTCAAAACGTGGTGGTTGGATTCTGAAGAAATTTGGCAGAGATGTAGCGTATGTCACAAGGACGAAATGATTAGATTTTGGTGAAGATTCGGATCCGGCTACTAGAATTTTAAAAGTGATTCTTCACCATTGGGAGATAGGGCCAAAAACTATACATAGCAGGATATCTCAAAAAGTTGTGGACGGATTTGGATGAAAGTTGGTGGACAGGTTGGGTGTCTGTGTGTGACAAGGAAGAAGCGATTCGATTTTGGTGAAGATCTGAATATGGATTAGGATATGAGAATTATTTAAATATCAAGTGATTCTTCACCATTGCGAGATAGGGCCAAAAACGATACATAGCAGGATATCTCAAAAAGTTCTGGATGGATTTGGATGAAACTTGTTGGACAGGTTGTGTGTCTGTGTGTGACAAGGAAGAAGCGATTCGATTTTGGTGAAGATCTGAATATGGATTCGGATATGAGATTTATTTAATTTTTTTAGTGATTCTTCACCATTTAGTGATACTAGGGCATGCCCGTACTATATATATATCTAAAATTATATCCCCCCCCTCTATTTACATGAAATGGTTTGGTCCAAAGCGAACGGCTTGCGAGTACGGTGACAATCCCCCCCCCCTCTATTTACATGAAATGGTTTGGTCCAAAGCGAACGGCTTGCGAGTACGGTGACAATCCCCCCCCCCCCCCCCCCCCCCTCTATTTACATGAAATGGTTTGGTCCAAAGCGAACGGCTTGCGGAGTTTGGTAAAGAAATCGCCATAGCGTGCACAAACGCGCAGGAAAGCGAAAGAATCGCAAATTAGTTTTAATTAGTTTTAAAACATAGTTTAACGGCAACATAGTTTGCCAACGTGAAATAAATGAATACGCTCTCAAATGTGCCGTCCGAGGCAGAGTCTGTTCGCCACGTTCGGCACACGTGATAGCTCGCTGCTCTCTGATTGGTTGAATCGTTTTTTGGACATAGCTCGGTAACTACTTCTCCGATTAATATGAAACCTTGAAAAGGCACATCCTCGGGTCCCCAGCAATATACCTGGCAAGTTTAAAGTATATCGGACCCGTGGTTGTCGAGAAACAGCGGTCACAGACATACAGACATACAAACATACAAACATACAAACATACAAACATACACACAGAGATTACTGGAATTATAGATAGATGACCAACCAGGCAGAGGTATGTATGCTCTCTACTGAGTGCCATTCTAGTTAATCTCTGAAGTTTCAGCTTCCTATGTCAAATCCTGTCGGAGGAGTATATGATACATAATACACATATGCCATAGCTCCATTACAGTATGATGATGATGATGATGATGATGATGATTAAAAACACTGATCTTTTAGATTGTAAGGAAACACGAAAAGGAAAGCAGTATTTCCATAGATTTTGTGCACCCTCCTATTCATGGTAACCCAAGACCTAAAAATGGTGTAAACGAGTCAGACAAATTAAAGGAAGACCATATGTGTACCATGCTGGAAGCTGTCGCATTGCAAAGATGCCGCTCGAGTTAATCGAGCTGAAGTTCTCCGAAGCAGGGTTTCTTCGCCCCAGGGCTCCACTGCAGACACCCCTTCTTCGGATCCATGGTCGCCAGAGCGCTGTGGGAAGCCAGGAGATTGACCTGCATTGACATAGTGCCAAAGCGGCCCGTATAGTACAACCATTGGCAGAAAGGAATGCCCGACAATATTATATAAAAACCGCCGAATGACAATTTATCAAAAACTTCGTTCATTCAAAAAGGACCAGGTGCGTTGGGTTTAAAGCGAAAAAATAAACGACGTATTTTCTCTGAGAATAGCGTGCTTCCTACAAAGAAAGAAATACCTTCTTTTTTTTTCTTCTTTTTTTTGTAAACTGAATCGAGGCTCGTGAAAGAGCTAACATTTACTTCACAAACAAATCAACCAGACAAACAAAATATATAAAAAGAGGGAGCGGAAGACAAGATGAGGAGAGAAGGGGAAGCACACAAACACAACATTTGAGAACAGGGAGATGTGTGGGAGGGAGAGGGTTTGGGGGGAGGAGGCGTGGGAAGGGGAGGGTGGGGGGGGGAGGGAGAAGTATAAAACACAAGGACACCAAGGACTTCCAGGAAAGAAGTTGGTATTTCAAAAAAGTGGAATTGGGGTGAAATTAGCGGGGGTAGAAAAGATCAAGGTTTTGGATGGGGGAAGATAAGAGATGGTGGTGAACAGCTGTTTTAAAGACCTGGAGGGAGGAGTAGGATTGAAGAGAGTGAGGGAGTTTGTTCCAGAGGCGGGAGAAAAGAGGAATGAAGGAGTGAAGGTGAGCAGAGAGTCTTGATTTTGGCAGTTTAACCATGAGGGTTGCTGGCAGATCTTGTGCGACCTGTAGGAATATTTGGGGGACAGAGCACAGAGAGAGCTGGGGGGGCAAGGCCAGAGAGGAGTCGGTAGAAGACGGAAAGACCACCAACCTGCCTGCGGTGAGTGAGTGAAAGGCCCTCGGAGTTAGCTTCATCGCAGGAGATTCCAATGATTCTGAAAGCTTTGGTTTCAACAGCGTGAAGACGAGCTAGGTGTGAGGTAGGAGCACAGGCCCAGAGGGGGGAACAGTATTCCATTGAGCTGCGGATGAAAGCCTTGTATGTGGTGAGGAGCTCAGGTGTGCCAAGGAAGGACTTGGCATGACGGAGGATGCCCAGTCGGCGACTGGCTTCGGAGGCCAGCTTGGAAATGTGGTTTTCCCAAGAAAGATCATGGCAGATAGTGAGACCCAAAAGCTTCAGCGACAGAAATTCTTGGAGAGGATTGTTGAGAAAGTAGATGGGAGGGTTCTCCAGTCGGTCTTTTCGGAGAGACATAGTAAGAGTGTGAGATTTGTCAGGAAAATTGATTGTGAGATTTGTCACTTTTTGAGATATCGTGTTATATACAATTTTAGCCCCATCTCTCAATGATGAATAAATCACTCAAACTAGAACGGCACTCAGTAGAGAGCATACCTGCGCCTGGTTGGCCATATCACTCAATGGTGAAAAATCACTTTTAAAAAATTAAATAATTCTCATATCCGAATCCATAATCAGATCTGCACCAAAAACGAATCGATTTTTCCGTCACACACACCAAACCTGTCCACCAAGTCTCGTCCAAATCCATCCATAACTTTTTGAGATATCCTGCAATGTATCGGTTTTGGCCCCATCTCTCAATGCTGAAGAATCACATTAAAAATTAAATAATTCTCATATCCGAATCCATATTCAGATCTTCACCAAAATCGAATCGAATCGTCCTTGTCAGACACCCAACCTGTCCACCCGGTTTCGGCCGAATCTGTCCATAACCTTTTGAGATATCCTGCTCAGTCAGAAAAACAAACAAACACTAACAGACAGAGGGAGGGGGTGAAACGTAACCTGTCCACCTTTGGCGGTGGAGGTAAAACAGGCTGCACATTCATCACTCAGTGCTTCGAAATCAGAATGTAAATGATAACACAGGACAACACTTCTGAGCACTGAAGTGAAACAAGGAGGAATTCGATTCGTAACGGCAACACAATGACAATGTAGTCCAAACCTAACGATAGGCCTTGAATGACAACACAACACCAGCACCCTAAGTCCACCTCCGGCCCTCATGTAAAATCGCAAACCTTCCTCCGAGTCATTGTCCCGGTCTGCGAGGCGATAACACCTTGGGTGGCAATGCCTGGGCCAGCAGCAGTGCGGGACGTCGGATCAAGCACAACGTTTTCATTGAGGGTTCAGGACACGGATCTCAGAAAGGCACGCTGATCACGTGATCGAAATCCACAACACGATTGGATCTGCCGGAGGTGCTGACGGTTGATTGGTTCAGCCGAACCAACCGTCTGTCAGAACAGAATCTGGCGATGTTAGCAGTTAGGCTTTCAATTTACGGTGATGAAACATGTCAAAAGGTATTTACAAAGTACATGCGGTGCGATAAATCGATGGTGTCATGTTCAGGCGAAAATATCATATAATTCACGAATGATAAAAATGCCTTCCGCTACACCGCTCCTTTCACCATCATCCTCTGCAGCGCAATCGATAAGTGCGTTGCACTTTAAAGTTTCTAATCCAGAGGAAATAGATATCGGACATTTTTTTTTCATCAATATCGTCATGTTTAAGGAAGCAAAGGTAGTCGTGTAGCAGCAAATCTTCCGATTTGCACGACGTGTGCTGCTGCTTTCAGTTGGTGCTCATGCGGTTTAAAGTACTCATGGGTTTGTGGAAGTTGTAACGCTCACCCGGTCACCGCGCCAAAACCCCATTTGAAAGCTTCAACAGAATTGAACATCCACAACATTCCCGAAAAACCGCTTCCAATCTTCAACTACCTTCTCACTGAAGAAATGCTTCCTCACGTCTTACCTGTCTGCACCTTTGCAAAATAATTCATTAAAGGGCGTGGCCTCGCCGTTGAAAGGTATTCCGCCATCATGAAAAAAAAAAAAAAAAAACCTGCTGCCCTCTTCTTCAAACGTGCAATGTGACCGATGTCACCGTGTCTATACACTGCCTTAAATTCTAACTGCTCAATACAGAGCTTTCTCATTTATTCACTTCAAACTACCGCATCGAGAAGAAATGTATGTTGTTGACTTGGTATAAATCAGTCCACTTGCATTCTCACAATCACGTACTTCCCTTAAAAAAAAAAAAATCTACTGTGAGTGACGTCACGCGTAACCACCGGAAATTAAATCTCCCTATTTTTTTGTGAAGAAATTAGTTTTTTTTCTTTTTTTTTAAAATAACAATTGTTGTTTGTTGCCACTTTTTTTTTTAAGCCGCTAATATAATAATAGTAATTTCGGTACAGCGTGAAAGTATTGGTCATTTCTGTAGCATAGCAACACAGCGTTATTTATCGGCCTAGGACATGTTCTCGAACAAAATGAGAAGTTTTAGTCAGAAGTTGCGTTTGAATAAACCTCTGGAGTGATTGTAAAAGTCGAGGCTTTGGAAGCGCCACACCTCACGTGTGTAAGTAGGTCAGTCTACGTGCCGGTTATCGCGTCGTTTAACATTTACACCTTGTCATTGTGTTCGTAATCGTATCGCAAGGAGGCATGGGATCGAGCATTATGTATAATAGTATTCTTTGTATAATATTATGTATAATCTATCTATAATTCCAGTAATCTCTGTCTGTACGTCTGTACGTCTGTACGTTTGTTTGTCTGTGACCGCTGTTTCTCGACAACCACGGGTCCGATATACTTTTAACTTGCCAGGTATATTGCTGGGGACCCGAGGATGTGCCTTTTCAAGGTTTCATATTAATCGGACAATTACTTACCGAGCTATGTCCAAAAAACGATTCAACCAATCAGAGAGCAGCGAACGATCGCGTGTGCCGAACGTGGAGGACACACTCTGCCTCGGATGGCACATTTGACAGCGTATTCATTTATTTCACGTTTGCAAACTATGTTGGCGCTATGTTGACGTTAAGCTATGTTTTAAAACTAATAAAACCGAATTTGCGATTCATTCGCTTTCCTGCGCGTTTGTGCACGCGATGGCGATTTCTTTACCAAACTCCGGAAGCCGTTCGCTTTGGACCAAACCATTGCATGTAAATAGAGGGGGGGGATTGTCACTGTACTCGCAAGCCGTTCGCTTTGGACCAAACCATTTCATGTAAATAGAGGGGGGGGGGATATAATTTTAGATATAGATATAGTACGGGCAATGCCCTAGTCTATCTATAATTCCAGTAATCTCTGTACGTCTGTCTGTACGTCTGTACGTTTGTTTGTCTGTGACCGCTGTTTCTCGACAACCACGGGTCCGATATACTTTTAACTTGCCAGGTATATTGCTGGGGACCCGAGGATGTGCCTTTTCAAGGTTTCATATTAATCGGACAATTACTTACCGAGCTATGTCCAAAAAACGATTCAACCAATCAGAGAGCAGCGAACGATCGCGTGTGCCGAACGTGGAGGACACACTCTGCCTCGGATGGCACATTTGAGAGCGTATTCATTTATTTCACGTTTGCAAACTATGTTGGCGTTAAACTATGTTTTAAAACTAATAAAACCGAATTTGCGATTCATTCGCTTTCCTGCGCGTTTGTGCACGCGATGGCGATTTCTTTACCAAACTCCGGAAGCCGTTTGCTTTGGACCAAACCATTTCATGTAAATAGAGGGGGGGGATTGTCACCGTACTCGCAAGCCGTTCGCTTTGGACCAAACCATTGCATGTAAATAGAGGGGGGGGATTGTCACCGTACTCGCAAGCCGTTCGCTTTGGACCAAACCATTTCATGTAAATAGAGGGGGGGGATATAATTTTAGATATAGATATAGTACGGGCAATGCCCTAGTAATACTAATTAATAACGTGGATTTGCTCAATATGTTATCAAATCGTTTTGATGCAAACGCCAACGTATAATAATAAATAAAAAGCAGATCGAGGATTAAGTTAAATAAATGTGATGCTTAAAAAGTGTGTTTGTTCAGTGTTACTGTATGTTTAGTCTGTGCCATTCACAATATTTAGTTTACCCAAAACGCTATTTTTTTCTGGTAAAGCGATTTCTGCCATTGTGTACGTTGACGTCACTTCCGGTATCGTTGGCGATTCGACTGAGGCGAGTTTGTCGGTATAACGGGTAAAGCGATTTCTGCCATTGCATTGTGTACATTGACGTCATTTCCGGTATCGTTGGCGATTCTATTGAAGCGAGTTTGTCGGTATAACGGGTAAAGCGATTTCTGCCATTGTGTACATTGACGTCACTTCCGGTATCGTTGGCGATTCTGCTGAAACGACTTTGTCTGTATAATGCCTTAGTCACATATGATGCTGCCGCCGCACGGTTCTGCGGTCTGTAGATGGGATTTTTACAAATCGTAAGGCTTTGCGGGCTGCGGCAGCAGTGTTCACAAATGTTACGGGGTCCGCACAGCAATCGTAAAAGTCATGAAATCAAAATGCGTGAGGAGACCGCAAGGCGAACCGCGAGGTGCCCTCACGGCGACCGCAAGGCAATCGCAAGGCGCCCGCACGGTTGTTGCGGCCGCCGCAAGGTGGCGGCAACCGTACAGTGACCTTGCGATACTACATGCGGTGGGGTTGCGGCCTATGGCCTAGCGATTTCCGAAAAAAAGTTTAATGTCAAATTTAAAAAATCGTAAGCCCCAGCGACGAGCAAAAAACCTTGAGATCGCCTCACGGCTACCGTATCTACCGTGCGGCCACCACACGGTTATGGCAATTTTGGGGACTTATGGCCGCCGCCAACATGCCGTAGGCCATTTGTGACCGAGGTAAAGCGATTTAAAGCGATAAAGGGTAAAGCGATTTCTGCCATTGTGTACGTTGACGTCACTTCCGGTATCGTTGGAGATTCTATTGAAGCGAGTTTGTCGGTATAACGGGCAAAGCGATTTCTGCCATTGTGTACATTGACGTCACTTCCGGTATCGTTGGTGATTCTACTGAAACGAGTTTGTCTGTATAACGGGTAAAGCGATTTCTGCCATTGTGTACATTGACGTCACTTCCGGTATCGTTGGCGATATTGAAGCCAATTTGTCGGTATAAATAACGGGAGCGCTAAAGCTAAGTCGAACCCGATTGAACACATTTTCCGAATTTTTATCCCTTATTATATTTCCCTCACTCGATTAACGAATGAAACTGCTTTACCAGTCAAGCAAAAAGTAGCGTCAAGCAAAAATGTTCCGACCACAGTTAGTTTAACCCATCTCTTGTGACGTTGTGTTGGCTTTTCAGCAGATGCTTTGGACGACCAAAAAGAGCAACAGCAAGACGAGGGTAATTATTGTAATTAATACAAGTAGTAAGCATTCACCATAGTGACACTATGAGTGGGCTGAAGCCAGACATCCTGTGGTCTCCACAACATGACAATAAGTTTGTTATCTGTGACTCGGAGATTGCTCTGTACCGCATGGACCCTGTGGCCGCTCCAGCAGCGAAGACCTCTTGCCACCGGCTCTCTGAGGAGACTGCGGCCACGCTCCTTGCTATCAACTCCGAGACGCCTTACATGAAGTGCATTGCATGGTGCCCGAGACATGACGCTGAATGTCTTCTGGCGGTGGGACAGGCAAATGGTCGAGTGGTCCTGACGAGCTTGGGACAGGAGAGTCACGCGCAGGTGAAGGACCTTGCCTGTAAAGAGTTTATCCCGAAGCATGCACGCCAGTGTAACACACTTGCCTGGAACCCCAAGGACACCAATCTACTCGCCGCAGGATTAGACAAACACCGTGCTGATTTCTCGGTGCTCGTGTGGGACGTTAACTCCAAGTATGGCGTTGAGGCGGCGGCGGCAACCTCTATGCCTCAGTTTTCTGCCACTGACAGGGGACGCATTCTGCTCACGCCTGAGGGTGATTTGGGGCAGATAGTGATGAAGCCGTTAGCAGAGTTTGGGCAGAACGATGCGTGCCTCTCAATCGCTTGGATTCCCCATAACAGTCGACTGCTTTTGGCTGGCATGCATCGTAACTTAGTCACGTATGACCTTCGTGATACAAGCCAAAAGCAGCTCTTTGCCAATTCGAAGGCGGTCCAGGGTGTTGCCTTTGATCCGCATTTTAGCAACCGCTTTGCCTCCTTCGTCGAAGGGCAGGTGGCTATCTGGGACTACCGCATGTCTGAAAAGCCAGTGCTGACGCTCAATGAACCTCCTCGACAGCTCAGCAAAGTAGCATGGTGTCCGGAACGTCCTGGACTGCTTGCGACGCTGGCACGTGACAGCGGCGTTGTGCGCTTGTATGACATGCAACACACGCAATCTCCACAAGGTGATGACACGGAGCCCCCCATTATTGAACGCAGTGCACAGCCCTTTGGCAGCAGTGCCGTTGCGGCCTTCACCTGGATCCCCACGTCTCAGACACGCATGCTCGCTTTAAGTCAAGCCCGTGTACTTTGTGATTTCACCGTCTTTGAGCGCATCGCCTTCGCATGGGGCCCTTCTCCAGCTCTTCTCTGGGCCTGTGGACGGCACCTGTACGAATGTGAGGAGAAATCTGGTGTTGTGGGTAAAGTTAGCACCAGAGAGCAGGACGTGGCTGGAAAGATGAAGCGACGGGCTCTGGCGGGTTACGGCTTGGAGACCGAAATTGTGTGGAAGAACTTTCAGCTGGCTGGTGATCAAGATCCACAGTTGAAGTCACTCTGGTATACTCTGCACTATATCCTATCCAGAACTTAGTGTTCACATTTCCAATGATTATGTTTGGAAGTTCTCTTACTCTGAGTAAAGTTGTTCTGCCAGTCCTTTCTCCCCCCACTGTTCGTTAATGCCCTTGCCTTTTGTATCCACCTTTTGCACATTGCCCCATTGCCATCTGTCTCCTTGCTCTTCCATAAGCCTGGATCTTATACGTATACCCGTACAGTTTATTTCTAGTTTCCTAAACAATGTTGGTAAATCCACAAATTCAATGTAAACATGCCATACTCAATTGGTGGATATTTTTTGTTATTTGTATATTTTTTTTGCCTCTAATTTGGTTGATTATTTATTTTAAAATATGACTTTCCTTCCCCCACACCACCTCGAGTCCTACCGACGTCTAAACGATCTCAATTATTGCTGCTTTAGATTACATTCATATGAATGGTCGATTTTTAAGTTGTTTGAAAATGTGCAGTGTTATTTATGTGATGATATGCAACCCTTAACCTCATGGAACTCATGAAACATTACACTGAGGATATGGAAAGCCAAGCATGTACCCTTGGGAGCCAGCTGCCCCCTGTCTACCACGGTGTCAAAAGACTGGTCAAGTCGGAGTCAGGTGAGATGCAAAGGATCGTTTGCTTATCTATGTATTAAAGTAGCCGGATTTCTCCATTTGTCCTGCTGTCTTGCGTGCTGTTTTCACTGGGACTTCATTACGGTTTTACGTCTCGCACTCGGCTAGGCCTGTACCGACACAAACATTACTGCGTTACATCTAGCGTTTTGCTAATATCAGTTGAACACCATAACACATATGTCTGACTGTCTGACCATCTGATGTTCATAGACGCTAACCTAAATGTCAGACGCTAGGCATCAGAATAATTGATTTAGTAAGACTATTACACCTACTCTCGAAGGGAATGGCAGGATGGGTCATTTAATTCAGTCATTTACCTCTCTGGGGTATATAGATTACAGTAGATTTAGGCTTGGGTACATTAGTCTGTGGGGTATAAGCATATAATGCTTCAAGAACGTCAAGTTTCCTTCCTTTCATTTTAGTGTGAAACTGCAGTAGTGGCTGTTTCAAAAGGTACATGTATGGTTGTGATTTATAAGATTTGTCTTACCTCTGGTGGGGTTGCCTCCATGAAATGGCACGATAAGCTATTTACACACGTTAACATGGTGTTATCAAAGGAGGAAAACCCCTTGGGGATGGGCGGATGTTATTTGTATTGACAATGTTGTGTAATAACATTCATATTATACTTTTATCATTGATGTTGTTTCAACTTTTGTTAGGAGAAGCGACTTTGGAAAATGCCACAATTATCTATCTTAATATGTATATACATTATACACCTTAACATGGATTTTGCCCCCAGGTGAACAACCCCCTTGGAGAGGAGGGCAATGAAGCCGCTATAACCTCCGTCATGTGACTCTTAGTCCTCCTGACACGTTTGGTTGAGATTGGATCAGTAATGACAATGTATCACGGTCAGACAATGAATGATACAGACAGACACCAAATTGTGTATTTTATTGTGATGGATGTGTAGTAAGAAGGTGTTTCGTCTGGGACAGTGTTATATCTAGTGCTATGCCAGGCCTTTAACGGGTGTATTGTTTGTGACTTGATGAGAATTGCATTTTGCAATTTGAAAATAAAAAACAACATAACGTCTGATACTTGAGAACATAAAACGATTCATAATTATTATTATTTTTAGCAAATAAGTGTTTGTTTTACTAAAATTGACACCGAGTTGACAGTAAACAAAATGTTTCTGGAATAAATAAATAAAAATTGCCAATGTTGACTCCAATAAATTGTACCAAAAACACCCGCTCCCTTAGGAAGCAGCTTGGAGGTGGATAGCAGGAATGTGGGGCAAATACATTTTGTGCCATGCCTAATAATCCCCACTGTCTGCAGCAGGGGTCAGTAAACCACTAGCGTTGTGGCACGATATGTAAGGTGAAAAGTGTCTTTCCCACCCTCGCAGGGTTGGGGGATTTTTTTTTGTGTGCCCATGACCTGACCCTGGGTACTACCAACACGTATGCAATTTGTTATATAAAGCTTATATTTATTTATATATTATTGTGATTACCCTGACCACAGTGGACCCTCACTGGATGCATGTCACATAGATAATTACAGGCTTGCTGCGTCCATTTTGATAATTTTCTTTCTCTTAGCTGCATCAACCTTAGTCTTGCTAATGGTTCCATAATAGTTGACAGTGCGTTCTGTAGTTGCACTTTGCGTTTATGAGCAGCACTTTGTACCGTGGTGAAAGAGTGGATATGGATCAGCTCAGGATCTTGAATCTTTCTTCAGTCTTTCTCTTGTTTTAACATTCACATTGTCAAAATCAATTCTTTTTCCAGTTTAAGTAAACTATTTCTGGGGGACACGTGATTTTATATCACTACTTTGATTGGCTTAGGGAATGTCTCGGAAGTGAATGCTCTGTAACCACAGTTTTATCGAAATAAATTTTGCATTGTATAGCGTATAGGGTCAGATTGACACATTTCAATTTCACAATCATTTCTGTGATTGATAAATTTATGCCAACTTCTCTTAAAGCAGAACGTCTTCTTCCTCTTCTTTCGGATGCAGCACACGGCTGCGGGGTGGCATCATTGGCTGAGAGTGTGGCTGTGCCGCTGATGCTGATTAGGGCAGGAATTTGTAATTTGTTCATGGTGTCGGTGATTTCTCACTGACTATTTGCGAAGGTCACCTTGGGATCTTTAACATTCACCTACGAATGCCAGTAGAATGGACACCAATTTATCATCCATCTGAGGGACAACACACACATTGATGAAACGCCCTTTCTGTGAAACACCGGGATGACAGTTTATAGCTGGGTCAGGATTCAAACCCAGGCTGATAGAGGTTAGCATGCATACGTTGAGGCCATCTTGTAAACCAGGACTGAAGGAGATAGATTGAGATTATTTTTTTAGTGATACAACATCGAGGCTTGTGTAAGAGCAAACATTATCACACAAAAAAAACCTGACACATAAAACATATGATAAAGGGAGCGGGAGACGAGATTGGGAGAGAGAGAGAGAGGAGGAACACAAGTACAACAGTAGAGAACAGGGACATCGGGAGATCTGTGGGAGGGAGAGGGCTTGGGGGGAGGAAGCGTAGGAAGGGGGGTGGGAGAGGTTAAAAAAACACATGGACACTGCTAGGACTTCCACGAAAGAAGTTGGTATTTCAAAAAAGTGGATCTGGGGTGAATTATCAGGCGTAGAAAAGATCAAGGTTTTGGATGATGGAAGATAAGAGATGGTGGTGAACAGATGTTTTAAAGACCTGGAGGGAGGAGTGGGTGGGATTGAAGAGAGTGAGGGAGTTTGTTCCAGTGGCGGGAGAAAAGAGGAATAAAGGAGTGAAGGTGAGCAGAGAGTCTTGATTTTGGCAGTTTTACCATAAGAGGGTTGCTGGCAGATCTTGTGCGACCTGTAGGAATAGTTGGGGGACAGAGCTCAGACAGACCTGGGGGAGCTAGGCCGGAGAGGAGTCGGTAGAAGACAGAAAGACCACCAGCCTGCCTGCGGTGAGTAAGTGAAAGGCCCTCGGAGGTAGCTTCATCTCAGGAGATTCCAATGATTCTGAAAGCTTTGGTTTCAACAGCGTGAAGCCGAGCTAGGTGTGAGGCAGGAGCACCAGCCCAGAGGGGAGAACAGTATTCCATTGAGCTGCGGATGAAAGCATTGTATGTGGTGAGAAGCTCAGGTGTGCCAAGGAAGGACTTCGCATGACGGAGGATGCCCAGTCGGTGACTGGCTTTGGAGGCCAGCTTAGAAATGTGGTTTTCCCAGGAAAGATCATGGCAGAAAGTGAGAACCAAAAGCTTGAGTGCCAGAACTTCTTGGAGAGGATTGTTCAGATGGTAGATGGGAGGGTTGTCCAGATGGTCTTTTCAGAGACATAGTGAGATTGTCAGGATTGAAAGACATGTTCCACTTGTTTGACCAGTCTGTGATTTTATCCAGGTCTGCAGAGAGTGAGGAGGCTGCAGACTGCCGATCTGAGGGACGAGGTATGGAGCGGCAGAGAGTGGAGTCATCAGCAAAGAGATAGGATTTTCCAGAGAGTCGGAGAGATCATTGATGAAGACCAGAAAAAAACAGAGGGCCCAGAACACTGCCGGGGGGAACTCCAGCCTGAACAGGAAGGGGAGATGAGAGAAATCCATTCAGGGCCACACATTGACTACGACCAGAGAGGAAGTCCACAAGCCATACGTGGGGATTTCCATGGATAAATCTGGACAACCTGGACAAAATCACAGACTGGGCAAACAAGTGGAACATGTCTTTCAATCCTGACAAATCTCACACTCTTACGATGTCTCTCCGAAAAGACCGACTGGACAACCCTCCCATCCACTTTCTGAATAATCCTCTCCAAGAAGCTCTGTCACTCAAGCTTTTGGGTCTCACTATCTGCCATGATCTTTCCTGGGAAAACCACATTTCAAATCTGGCCTTCAAAGCCAGTCGCCGACTGGGCATCCTCCGTCGTGCGAAGTCCTTCCTTGGCACACCTGAGCTCCTCACCACATACAAGGCTTTCATCCACAGCTCAATGGAATACTGTTCTCCCCTCTGGGCTGGTGCTCCTGCCTCACACCTAGCTCGTCTTAACGCTGTTGAAACCAAAGCATTCAGAATTATTGGAATCTCCCGCGATGAAGCTATCTCTGAGGGCCTTTCACTCACTCACCGCAGGCAGGTAGGTGGTCTTTCTGTCTTCTACCGACTCCTCTCCGGCCTTGCACCCCCAGCTCTTTCTGTGCTCTGTCCCCCAAATATTCCTACAGGTCGCACAAGATCTGCCAGCAACCCTCTGATGGTTAAACTGCCGAAATCTCGGCTCTCTGCTCACCTTCACTCTTTCATTCCTCTTTTCTCCCGCCTCTGGAACAAACTCCCTCACTCCCTTCAATCCCACCCCTCCCTCCAGGTCTTTAAAACAGCAGTTCACCACCATCTCTTATCTTCCCCCATCCAAAACCTTGATCTTTTCTACCCCCGCTAATTCACCCCAGATCCACCTTGTTTGAAATTCCAACTTCTTTCCTGGAAGTCCTGGCAGTGTCCATATGTTTTATACCTCTCCCACCGCCCCCTTCCCATGCCCCCCCCCCCCCAAAGCCCTCGCCCTCTCGAAGATCTCTCGATGTCTCCATGTCTCTCGGTCCCTGCTCTCAAATGTTGTGTTTGTGTCCTTCCCCCTCTCTCCCCATCTTGTCTACCGCTCCCGATGTTATATGTTTTATGTGTCGGTTTGTCTTTCTGTGTGATTAATGTTCGCTCTTTCACGAGCCTCGATCTTGTATACAAAAAAAAAAAAAAAAAAAAAAAAAAAAAAAAAAAAAAAAAAAAAAAAAAAAAAAAAAAAAAAAAAAAAAAAAAAAAAAAAAAAAAAAAAAAAAAAAAAAAAAATCAGGATTTTAGGACCCGTGGGCTGATGCTGTCTGGTCCAGTTGCAGAATCAGAGTCGAGGTTTGACAGAAACTTCTCCACCTTGTCAGGAGAGAAGGACAGAGTCTAGGAGCAGCTGGGATCGACTGGGTAAGGTGGGTACAGAGAGAGATGGGTTCAGGACACAAGATTTTGAGGAAAACAGATTTGAAGCATTTGGCTTTTTCACATGCGGTGGCAGCTGTGTGGCTGTTTGAGGTAAAGGAGGGGATAGAGGGGGAACAAACACCAGAAACAGTTTGACCAGACGCCACCAGGATTTGGAGGAGGGAGACAGGTTTGAGAGTTCAGTCTTGAGAGTAGAGAGATATTGTTTCCCGTCTCTCCTGAGGGTAGACACACACACTTGTTCCGAGCTTTGTGAAAGGAACTGAGATTGCCTTCAGTTGGATTAGCCTTCCTTGAGGTGAAGGCAAGTTGTTTCATGGCAACTGCCTCACCACAAGCTTCAGTGTACCATGGATGGGAGGAAGGGTAAGACAACTGAAGACTAGATAGGATAAATCTGTGCATGAGAGAGAGCAGTTTACTTTGGAAGAATTCCCAGGATGAGTTGATGTCAGAGGCGGTAGAGATGGGAGACCAGTCCAGATGATTGATGGCTGCTTGAAGACCATGCCAGTCGGCCTGAGTGAAATGCCACACTCGTCGGCGTTGAGGAGGCCAGAGAGAATGGCCAGAGAGATGTCTACTTTAACAAGCAAATGATCAGAAGAACCGATTGGAGCAGAAGAAGAACAGCAGACATTTGCAGGGAAGTTTGTCATAACCAAGTCTAGAAGAAAAGATACTCTATGACTGAGATCTGGGTCGGGAAATTGTCAGATTGTGTCAGTCCCAGTGAGCCGCAGAAGTCCTTTGCTGAGGTGCAATGACTGGTTTGAGAGGAACCCACACCAAGCCAGCTGGTATGATGACAGTTGAAGTCACCGCATAT
Source organism: Myxine glutinosa (assembly GCF_964187855.1). NCBI lineage: Eukaryota > Metazoa > Chordata > Myxini > Myxiniformes > Myxinidae > Myxine > Myxine glutinosa. The sequence continues at coordinate 163,700,307 of NC_136267.1, read as the reverse complement.
GAGGAAGAGAGTTGGGATGAGTGGATAGAAGTTGGTCCATGTTGTCAGACAGGGAGATGTAAATGGAGTCCTCACTGTTTTGAGGACGGTACAGAACACATACAGTATGAACAAAAGGGAGTGGAGAAGAAGCCGTAGCCAGAGGTACTCTTGGGGTTGGGGTGGTGAGAGGGCAGTGCAAGGAGAGTGAGGAAGAGAGTTTTTGATAAAGATAGCAATCCCAGCTCAGGTCTGTCATACCGGAGGAGGGAGTAACCAGTAAGAGATATAAGGAATCGGAGACATCTTGAAGGAGGAAAGTTTCTGTTAAGCAGATTACGTGTGGTTTGTCAGAAGCAACCTGTATGGAGAGATCAATCTGGTTTGAGCGAACGCCCCGGATGTTTGAGGTCCATACCGTTAAGGAAGAGGGAGGGGGAGCATCAGGTACATGACAGGGGAAGGGAACAGAGGGGTAGGGTAAGATGAGGGGTGAGAGGGGGAGGTAGGGAGAGCTGTTGATTGTGTGTCATAGATTGCAGAAGAGTTGGGAGAAAGGGAAGGATGAGGAGGACAAGAGCTTTGATGGTGATGGGATGAGGCACAGTGTGGTGTTGTTTGAGGGGGGGAGGGGGGGGAGCAGAGCAAAGTCGAAGGTTGGAGGAGGTGGAGGTGTGTGATGGAAGGGAGAGGAAGTGGGGAGGAAGCAGCTTTGAGGGGGAGGAGGGAGAATTGGAAAAAGATAGTGGGGGGCTGGGGTGGTAGATTAGAAGGGGAGGGGTGGGGGGAGTTTTGAAGGGGAGGGGGGAGGGGGAGTTTTGAAGGTGAGGGGGGAGTTTTGAAGGTGAGGTGTGGGGGGGGGGAGTTTTGAAGGGGAGGGGTGAGGGGGAGATTTAGAGGGGAGGGTTGATGGGGGAGAATTGAAAGGGAGGGGGGAGTTTAGGAGGGGAGGTGTGATGGGGAAGTTTAGGATGGGAGGGGTGAGGGGGGAGTTTAGAAAGTGGATGATTGATGAAAAACGAACATTTATTACAAACTGGGTTTATTGTGATTTTCAAGTCAGATATCCGTTTGAAAAGGATAGAGGAGGGGTGGAATGCAGGTGAGTTTTGAGAATGTAGAAAGGAAGGACTGTAAGAGATTGAATTTTTTTTGAAGTGGAATGATTTGATGAGGAAATTGAAAAAAGCCTTTTATATAGGAAGAAAAACAGCGTGTTGTAATAAACCACTGAATAAAACACTGCAGGAGAAAGGTTCAACTTGATTGAACAAAACCGTGAAAAACAATCTGGGAAAAGTCCCTGAAGTGAGGGCGCGGATCGGAGAAAGGGTTGAATGAGCATGGAGGAAACTAGAATTGGAAAGGCGAGTATCGGCTGGAGATGGAAGGAAGAGGTGGGAGAAAAGGAGATAAAGGGGTTGAGGTGAGACAACAGCAAACGTGAGGGCCCGTGAGGAGAGAAGGAAATTTAAAAAACTTTTTTTTTTTTCTTTTGTATTTAAAATTTTAGACAAAGGGTCGATGTTCTGGGAAGTTGGGGGGAGAAGAGAAAATCTAAGAAAGAAGCAATACAGCGAAGGAAAGAACTTAAATTCACAAAACACTGACGGGGGGAGGGAAGCCTCAAGTTTGCAGGCCGCGCACGTGGTGCGAACAGAAAACGATTCATTATACACAAGTTTACACGAATTACAAACCAAAGCCAACTGGAAACGCACAATAACACATACACAATAAAATAACGAGTGGAAATTTGACAAAGACACGAATGGGAAAATACTTAAACTTTGATGCCGTGGAGAGATCGAAGTCGCTTCCTCGCTCGAGGAACCGGAAGCGGAAATTGATAATGTTGATTTTTTAATACAATTTTACAAAGCGAAAGTCGGAAGATAATGTTGATTTTGATTTTTTTTAAATGCAGATTTTATTTGAGAATACCATAATTGTTTGTGATACCAATGTTCTTGATTTGTTGGTATGATTCCAGGTAAGTCTGAGATTTGTGTCGGGGCGGAACACAGCGTTGAAGTGGTGACTTTCAAAAGTGAGGCACGGAGCCTCGCACTGCAGCTGTGTGGTTGGCGTCCATGCGGGAATGACGGTGATGTGGATACCTTCTTGCTGTCATTGGAACGGTTCAACGAATGGGAACGTGCAGCCGCCATTTCACTTTTTAACCTCAAGATTCGTCTCGCCATCCAGATCTTACAGAAAGGAGCAGCTTCTGGGAAGGGTGTGAGGAAACTTTCCCGTTTAATTCTACCTCGTGTTTGCAACTACTCTAATTTTTAGGAGGCATTTAAAGTGTGGGGGTGGGTAAACACATTGTGCCAATCTACCTTGTGTAATATGAAGATAGCCCTGAATTAGTTGATTAATTACTTATTTCCAACATTTGGATAAATGCCTGACTCAGCCAGTTTTAGCTCGTTACTTTGATTGGTTCATCATCTTAGAACAATATATTCGATTTTCATTCATTTTTCAAATGTCATTCAACTCCATGGCTTCTTCTAAAACATTGATTTCTTCCGGTCATGCACAGCCCATTTCTGAAAAACAAGGGTTCTTTCATATCTTCTGATATCAAAATAATCTCTGGATTTTAAACTTGTATCATGGAGGGGCATAAAATTGTATTAAACTTTTCTAAAATGTTATGAAATGCTCTTTGGGTTTATGTCGATCCACCAAACTTTACTTGACGAAAATGCCAGGGGCATAGAAAGGGTCCCTTTATATGGTATGTGCCATGTGACAAACTCTAGAAAAGAAGGGACATTCCACAGCTTGTAGAAAATGCCAAACAATAGAGAAGAAGGTACATTCAAAAAATCTCATGTGCATGCTGGACTACCCTTGTGTTCTTAGGAGGAATCGAGGGTTGGCGTCAGGAAGGGCATCCGGCCGTAAAACATTGCTTCAAAAAGGGGACCGAAAAACAACAACAACCACAGTTCCTGAAAAAGGCCAACCCCCGCTTGCGGGGAAAATGCTCTATAAAAGTTCACATAATGGGGTGCCCGACATCTGGCAAATGAAATACATTTACTTCTTCATGCAGCTGCGTGAATCAAATTGGCGTTCACATAAAACATAATCTGTTCAGCCTGGCGGAGGTATGTGTTCTACCGAGTGACGTTCTAGTTGTTCATGTATTTTGTAACAGATAAACTATTAACCCAAGTCAACTCCCAATTTGTCAAGACGGAATCGCAGATAACATAACGAGATGCCAATGTTCTGAGCTTTATTTGTAATGAAGAAAGCAAAATAATACATGCACATGGTTCCATTTATTCCATCAATATATATATATATATATATATATATATATATATATATATATATATATGTATATGTAAATATATATGCAGTCACGTGAAAAAGTAAGTACACCCCATGTAAAGTTTTGAATTTTTCAACATACAGCTATTTGATCTTCATTTCAACACGATTGATAGATAAAGGTGATATAATCTATCTATAATTCCAGTAATCTCTGTGTGTATGTTTGTATGTTTGTATGTTTGTATGTCTGTGACCGCTGTTTCTCGACAACCACGGGTCCGATATACTTTAAACTTGCCAGGTATATTGCTGGGGACCCGAGGATGTGCCTTTTCAAGGTTTCATATTAATCGGACAAGTAGTTACCGAGCTATGTCCAAAAAACGATTCAACCAATCAGAGAGCAGCGAGCTATCACGTGTGCCGAACGTGGCGAACAGACTCTGCCTCGGACGGCACATTTGAGAGCGTATTCATTTATTTCACGTTGGAAAACTATGTTGCCGTTAAACTATGTTTTAAAACTAATTAAAACTACTATCTATAATTCCACGGGTCCGATAAAAAACACCATACTCGCAAGCCGTTCGCTTTGGACCAAACCATTTCATGTAAATAGAGGGGGGGGATTGTCACCGTACTCGCAAGCCGTTCGCTTTGGACCAAACCATTTCATGTAAATAGAGGGGGGGGGATATAATTTTAGATATATATATAGTACGGGCATGCCCTAGTATAACAAATATCATGAAACATTTACATTTTGTAGTCCATTGTATAATTTAAATAAACATGAATGGAAATTTCTCATGTGGGAAAAGTAAGTACACCCCTACATTTATCACTACTTCAACTACCTAAAATTAGAATCAGGTGCACCAGCTCAGGTGCAAATGATTAGAACATCGTTAGAGAGGATCTTGGAGGAACCTGTCTTATTTAAACCTCAGACATTTCGTTTGGTTTGCTCTTTGTTGTTGAAGTGTGCGGCGTCACCATGCCTAGATCAAAAGAGCTCTCTGAGGCTTTCAGAAAGAAGGTTATAGATGCCGACGATTCTGGGAAGGGATTTAATAAGATCTCCAAACAATTTAAAATCAATCATTCGACTGTCCGGAAGATCATCTACAAGTGGAGAAGATTCCAAACAACTGCCAACTTGTTCAGGCCAGACCGCCCCAGCAAATTCAGCCCGAGAGCAGACTGCAAGAAGCTGAAAGAAGTCTCTAAGAACCCCAGAATGTCATCACGGGACCTATAGGTAGCTCTTGCCACTGTTGATGTCAAAGTGCACGAGTCTACCATTAGAAAGAGGCTGCACAAATTTGATCTACATGGGAGGTGTGCCAGGACGAAACCTTTGCTGTCCAGAAAGAACATCAGGGCAAGACTAAAGTTTGCCAATGAACACCGAGGCAAAGACCAGCACTTCTGGAACAATGTGCTCTGGACAGATGAGTCAAAGGTAGAGCTATTTGGCCACAGTACCAGAAGACATGTTTGGCGAAAACCAAAGACAGCATTTGACCACAAGAATCTGATCCCAACTGTAAAGCATGGTGGTGGAAATATTATGGTTTGGGGCAGCTTTGCTGCATCAGGGACTGGGCAGCTCACCATCATAGAATCCACTATGAATTCTTCATTGTACCAGAGGGTGCTTGAGGATAATGTGAGGCCATCTGTCGGAAAGCTGAAGCTCAACCGAAGGTGGACCTTGCAACATGACAATGACCCTAAACATACCAGTAAATCCACCAAGGAATGGCTGAAAAGAAAGAAATGGAGAGTTCTGGAATGGCCAAGTCAAAGTCCGGATCTAAATCCCATCGAGATGTTGTGGGGGGATTTGAAACGAGCTGTGCATGCAAGAAACCCCTCAAACATCGCACAGCTGAAATAATTCTGCATGGAGGAGTGGGCAAAAATTTCTCCCAGTCGATGTCAGAGACTGGTAGACAGTTGTAAGAAACGCCTACTTGAGGTTGCTTCTGCCAAAGGGGGCAATACCACCTGTTAGAGCCAAGGGTGTACTTACTTTTTCCACATGCGAAATTTGCATTTATGTTTATTTAAATTATACAATGGACTACAAAATGTAAATGAATGAATGAATGAATGATCGTTTTAAGGCCATTTCCCCGCTAGAGCAGGGTGTACTTACTTTTTCCACACGCTAAATGTTTCATGATATTTGTTATGTTATATCACCTTTAGCTATCAATATTGTTGAAATGAAGATCAAATAGCTGTATGTTGATATATGTTGAAAAATTCAAAACTTTACATGGGGTGTACTTACTTTTTCACGTTACTGTATATATATATATATATATATATAGATACATATATATATATATATATATATATATATATATATATATATATATATATATATATATATATATATATATATATCTCATGTTTTAACATAGGCATTATATTATAACACATGTGTTGTATTATACCATTATAACACAAATTTATATCCATGTGGCTGGCTTTGTAGGCCAACTCCAAAATGTGGTTTCCTCAAAAGAGATCGTGGTTGATGTTGAAGCCTGACATTTAAGGAAATTAACCTCTTCAAATGATTTATCAAGAAAGTATATGGGATGGTTTGTTAGATGGTCCTTTCAGAGAGAGAGTGAGAGCATGAGATTACCCAGGGTTAAAAGACGTATTCCAAGTGTTGCACCAACTCCTGATCCTGGCATGGTCAGCAGAGAGGGAAGAGGCTGCTGCCTGCCTTTCTGAAGGATTAGGGATGCTGTAGCATAGAAGGGAGTCATCAGCACAGAGATTATGAGGATTTCCCAAAGAATCCCATATTCCTTGCTCTTTTCTGCGTGTGTGTATAACCCTACAACCTCCTTTTCATTGGTGTTAAGTTCTGAGTTGCTGTAACCTGAGACCCTACTTGTTATTGTCCACCAGGTGACTTGAACCTCAATGTGGTTGCAATGGCACTGTCAGGTTACACAGACGACCGTGCATCACTATGGCGTGAGATGTGTGGGTCGCTACGTCTTCAGCTTTCCAACCCATACCTGCGTGCTGTTTTCACCTTTCTCACGAGCGAAGTGGGCAGCTATGATGACATACTGGTAATTGTGGAACTTTTTATTCCGAAAATTAAAACTAATGTGGAAACTGAAATATTGAAATGTGGAAACTAGCCATGTAATGCTTCTGCCAAGTTTCTCCTTTTTGTTTAAAGTTGCTCTCAATAAGAGATGAACTATATTATTTTGTAGCTTTTTATTTCATTTTTGTTGACTCCATACTATCAACCAGAGTTGTTCAGTGGCTCTTTCATGTAAACTTTTAATTTCAAAATCAACAGTACAACGTATTATTCTCATGAACACTTCAAAATACATTTTTATTGCTTCTGCTTTTCTTGAGTCAACACTGGAATGTTGGCTCACACTTTTCTGAAGGGAGTGTGAGATGTTTTACATCCACGAATAAATGTGTTTGCCTGTATGCCTCATGATGTTGGGTATCAAGTTGCAAATTTCGGAGCAGCCTGAGGGTGGTGGGGTAGGGGAGGTGGGGCAAATCTATTTTGTGCAATGGCTAATAATCCCCCCTTCTGCAGCAGGGTCAGTAAAACACTTGCACTGTGTCAAGTGTACAGGTTAAAATCGTGTCATCTCACCCCTCACAGGGGGAGGAGTTTTTTGTGCCTATGACGTCCCTGGATACGACTAACACGTACGCAAAATTTGGTGTAGATCGGCCCAGCCCTGTTTTATTTTTTTTTCTGATTTTCAGATGAACACACATGCACACATACAGAGAATTTCCTGTTTTTAGCTCACCTGGAGCGTAGTTCCGTGGAGCTTATGAGACGGCGCATCGTCCGTCCGTCCGTCAGTCAGTAAACACTTGCAAATTCTCCGAAACTGCTGATGGGATTGTGACCAAACTTGGCGAAAATGATATTTGGTATGATGCAACTCAAGTTTGTTCGTGGCTTAAAAAGATCGGAGTCTAAGGGGGTCTACCGGGGGTCAAAGTGAGTTTGACTCCATCTCCCCATCAAAAAAAAAATAGGTATTTGCTTTCTTCTCTGAAACTACAAACACAATTTTGATAAAACCTGATCACAATCTCCATCACCTGTCATGTAACAAAATTTGTTCACGGTACTAAAAAAATTGGGCCCTAGAGGGGTGTACAGGGGGCTTTCCCCCCAAAATAGGTACGTATTTGCTCTCTTCTCCGAAACTACGCGCACAATTTTCATGAAAGTTGATCACAACCTTCATCACCCATGTTGCACCAAAGCATGGTCACGGCATTAGAAAATCAGCGTTTAAGGGAGGAATGGGGGGGGGGGGGGGGTGGGGGGTGGTTGACTCCCTAAAATAGGTATTTGCTCTCGTCTCAGAAACTACACACAATTTGAGGGCGAGGAGAGGGAGGGATTCCCTCAAAAATAGTTTTTTGTTTGTTTGTTTAAAGTCTTATGATTACGTTCGTATGATTCTACATACTGCACTGTCTCCGAGCAACCAATGAAATTGGTTTAAAATACCATGGTACTGTTTAAAATACCTTTAGCCGGTGTAGTATACTGCTCTGTTCTTACAGGTGAGCGCCCAAGGGTATTATCCCTATTTTTTAATACATGGGCTAAGGCTCTTATAGAGCTGACACACACACACACACACACACACACACACACACACACACACACACACACACACACGGGAGAACTCAGTACTCAGTTTTCAGGGAGTACTCAGTTTTCACTCCTGTTGTTTTCTTGTTTGTTACTTGCGAAAATCAAAGATTTTCAAGTACATTGGTTGGTCTTGTGCATTATTCTGTCTGTCTGTTTGTCTGTTTGTCTGTGTATCTGTCTGTTTGTCTATCTGTCTGGGTCAATCGCCTACAGGTCACAATTTTCAACCAATTTTCACGAAACTTCACCAAATGGTAGAGTTGGTCATAAGCAAGAAGCCTATTGTATTTGTGGTCAAAAAGTCAAAAGGTCAACATAGGCCAAAGGTCGCCAACTTTGTCAAATTTCTAAAATCCTCAATTTTCATCCGATTGACTTGAAATTTTAAGAGGATTTGCATGTCTGGTCACTGAATTCAACCACCAATTATTTTTAGGTCATCATGGCCCAAGAACTTATTTTAGGGATTTCGCAAGTATCGTGCTATGCACGACATATTTCTTGGTTGTTTGTCCGGGCGATATCTCAGCCATCCTTTGAGCTAGGAAGCTGAAATTTTGGCACAATAGTGAGCATGTGCTTTGGCAAAAATGGTATTTTTTGTTTTTTGATTAATCAATTAATTGATTAGGTACATAATTATTATCGATTAATTAAGAGACCCTGGTGTTGGGCTAGCGGCTAGGGTGCCGGCTTAGGATCCTAGGATCCTGGGTTCGAATCCCGGTCAATCGCTGAATTAACGCCAGGGGGGTTGACTCAGCCTGTTCATCCTTCCGAGGTCGGCTAATTGAGTACCAGTTCACTGGTAATTCCCTGCTTGTCGTTAAAGGCGGAAAAAGGGTTGGCGTCAGGAAGGGCATCCGGCTGTAAAACATTGCTTCAAAAAGGGGACCGAAAAACAACAACAACCCCAGTTCCTGAAAAAGGCCAACCCCCGCTTGCGGGGAAAAATGGCCTCGAAAGGTGGTTTTTTTTTTTTTTTAAATTAAGTACTTATTTATTTCCCTTCTCATCTGGGCAATATCTCAGGCAAATTTTGAGCTCTGAAGCTGATATTTGGACAAGACAGTGACCAGGTGATGTGGCTATAAAGGATATTTTTGATTTATTCTTGATTAATCAGTTAGTAGATTAATTATTTATTGGTTAATTAATTATTTGATTTTTGACAGATTTAAATCATTTTCAAAGTTACATCTTCGGATGAAACTCTGGTGGTTGAGATATGCTATTAGCCAATTGATTACAAATTATTTTACGATTATTATTTATTGATTTTAATTACGCAATTAATCAATCAAATATTGTGTACCTCTCCCTCCCAATACAGTTTCTATGTGCTGTACGGCGGCATCGCCGGGTGCCCAAGGCGCCCCGGCAATGCCGCGCTGGAGGATATTTATTTATTTGCATGGGGGCGGTGTACTTTGAATGTATCTGTACTTGTTTTACTATACTTTTTTGCTGCTCTTCCACTTCCATCTGTGGCCCTCTATCCTGATCTTCCCTCCAATGTTTCAAACAGGTGGGGCACCATCATGTCTTGTCACAACATCTGCTCAACTTTATTTCCCCCAATTAACCCTTTCTAAACCAACGCTCCTATTTGCAGGTTGCAGTGTTTCCTTCCTTCCTCTCTCTCTCTCCCTTCCTGTTGGTTCGTTCCTTTGCTTGTGTCCAACTGTTGATCCTCTACCCCACTGTCAGTTGATACCCTCCATCACCTTGCTCTTCCATGATCCTCCTTCTTGTAAAGAAAGTAAAATCTCTGAAGTTGTGGTGTATCTGCATCATTCAACTTTCTACCTGTAAAGCATCAGGTTGGCGATTTGTGCTTGAATTGTCTTCTTTCAGGAATCAAATCCAGACAACATAACTCATAAGCTCTCCCTCTGAGCTATCATTTAATTCCATCTTATTGTTCTTTTTCTGGACCAAAATAATGGCAATATTAAATCCAAAAACATAAATCAGTCAAAACAGCCTTCATAGTTTTGTTTTGATTTAACAAGGCAAGTTGTGAATATGAAATGCTTGGTCCTGTAATGTGCACTTTGCCCCATAATCTTTCTTTTAAGATCCTGGGAAAGTTGCTGTTGTTTGGCAAAAGAGCTTATTTCTGCATCACAAGCATCTATAACAATATGAAAATGCTTTTATGTTTTTCAACTTCATCTTCCATCTTCTTTTACAGAATGAAAGTAATATGGCGGTGAGGGACAGAGTGGCTTTTGCTTGTATGTTTCTTAAAGACAGCCAGGTGATTCTTAACAACAGGCAGGTTTGCCTTTCTTTGCTTACACTTTAGTTTTGAAAGTATTTTAAAAACTATTGTGCAGGTCTGTTTATACAGTGCATTCAGAAAGTATTCAGACCCCTTCACTTTTTTCACATTTTGTTATGTTGCAGCCTTATGCTGAAATCGTTTAAATTCATTTTTTCCCTCATCAATCTACACTCAATACCCCATAATGACAAAGAGAAAACAGGATTTTAGAAAGTTTTGCAAATTTATTAAAAAGAAAAAACTGAAATATCACATTGACATAAGTATTCAGACCCTTTGCTATGACACTTGAAATTTAGCTCAAGTGCCTCCCATTTCTCTTGATCATCTTTGAGATGTTTCCACACCTTGATTGGAGTCCACCTGTGGTAAATTCAATTGATTGGACATGATGTGGAAAGGCACACACCTGTCTATATAAGGTCTCACAACTGACAATGCATATCAGAGCAAAACCAAGCCATGAGGTCGAAGGAACTGCCTGCAGAGCTCAGAGACAGGATTGTGTTGAGGCACAGATCTGGGGAAGCCTACAAAAAAATTTCTGCTGCATTGAAGGTTCCCAAGAGCACAGTGGCCTCCATAATTCTTCAATGGAAGAAGTTTGGAACAACCAGGACTCTTCCTCGAGCAGGCCGCCCGGCCAAACTGAGCAATCGGGGGAGAAGGGCCTTGGTAAGAGAGGTGACCAAGAACCCGATGGTCACTCTGGCTGAGCTCCAGAGATCCTGTGTGGACATGGGAGAAACTTCCAGAAGGACAACTATCACTGCAACACTCCACCGATATGGGCTTTATGGCAGAGTGGCCAGACGGAAGCCTCTCCTCAGTGAAAGACACATGAAAGCCCGCTTGGAGTTTGCAAAAAGCACCTAAAGGACTCTCGGACTGTGAGAAACAAGATTCTGTGGTCTGATGAAACGAAGATTGAACCGTTTGGCTATGTGATATTTCAGTTTTTTCTTTTTAATAAATTTGCAAAACTTTCTAAAATCCTGTTTTCTCTTTGTCATTATGGAGTACTGAGTGTAGATTGATGAGGGAAAAAATGAATTTAAACAATTTCAGCATAAGGCTGCAACATAACAAAATGTGAAAAAAGTGAAGGGGTCTCAATACTTTCTGAATGCACTATGTATATATATTTGTGTATTGCTAATCATTAACAGCAATGAACTTGGTTTATTGCAATAAAACTATTTCTCCCTATTATCCCTCCCTACCCCCTGCCCCAACCTCTCTCACGGTCACAGCTTTTCCGATATCTCGACAAACTCACCAATGAGATGAAAGAATCTGGGAATCTCGAAGGAATCTTGCTCACCGGCCTGACCCAAGATGGTATAGACCTTATGGCAAGCTATGTAGATCGGACAAGTGATGTGCAGACGGCGAGCCTTTGCATGTTACAGGCAAGTTCCCATGTTGAGAAATTATTTTTACCAGATATATTAAACGCACAAAAATTTCACATTTAAATTCGCAACAAATGTATCTGTGCATGTGTGTGTGCATTGCGTAGAAAATATAAGACCCAGGCCTATCAGTTGCACTGGAACTCTGACACTGAGCATGCCAATGTGACCCTACAGGCAGCATCTAGTGAGGTCATAGAGGAGGCGCGAGTACAACACTGGGTGGAGAGTTATCGTGACCTCCTCGATGCCTGGCGTTTGTGGCACAAAAGAGCTGCTTTTGACATCCATCGCAGCAAACTTGACCCAGCAGCTAGGCCATTGCAACAGGTAAGATTCGTCAGTCCATGCCACGATACAACATAAATATATCATCATCATAGGGCTGACAGGATGGCCTAAAGGTATGCACACTCGCCTCTATGCTGTCCAGCCTGGGTTTGAATCCCAACCCAGCTATAAACTGTCATCCTGGTGTTTCACAGGCAGGGTAATTCATCATTATGTTTGCCGTCGCTGAGATAGACGTTAAACTGGGCATCCCATCTGTCAGCATTAGTTGGTGGACATTAAAGATCGCATGGTGTCCTTTACGAAGAGTAGACGAGCTATTACTAACACCATAAAAAAATTGCTGTCTTAACCAGCAGAGGGCATTGCATTAGCCACACAGCCACGCCCTATGCCGATGATGGTGCCGTGCAGCCCTGTGCTGCCTACGAAAGAAGATCATCATATTAAAAAATATTCCTTTTCGCAGTTTTAACGAGAACAACACTCGGTAGAGCGCATACCTCCGCCAAGCTGAACAGTTTACGTTTTGTTTCCCACTGATAGGTTGGATCTGGATTCGGACCAAAACCAAAAGCTAATTGCCTTGTTCATGTTGCCTAACTAACTCGACCACCAAGTTTTGTCAAAAGTCATCCACAACTTTTTGAAATACAGGGTGAATCAAAAGTAAAGCCCACGCCCGATTTCTGTTTTTTCGGCTGTCGGATTCTTTCTGGGATGTCATGTTGTTAATAATCGTCTTGCAGATTATTAATTTTCTTTATTTATTTATTTTTGTTTTTGTTTTGCAGGTTATTGCTGAGAGTATGGAAAGTTACTGAATTTGCACCAAATTGAACCATGAATTACCTTTCAATGAATCAACGCATTGCGGCCGTGAAACATTACTACAAATGTAATGAACAACCAACGATGGCGGCACGCCGTTTGGCACAGGAATTCGATATTAACCCACCACAGGGAAGAAACATATGATTGATTGTCGAGAAATTTGAAGCAACAGGGTCGGTAGCCACTGCAAAGAAGTCCGGTCGTCCGAAAACGGCAACGAATGTAGCTAAGGCTGAAGAAACCATCAGGAGACTGGAACAAAGTCCGCAAAAGTCAACTCGCCGTTTATCTGCAGAGTTGGAAGTGAGCCAATCAAGTGTTATCCGTATCTTTCACCAGAAAAACTGGAATCCTTACATTCCATGCTTACTGCATGCCCTTCATGATGGAGATGACGACCGACGTCTTCAATTTTGCGAAGAGTTCTTAGCTAAACTTGACGAAGAGGACACAATGTTAGACAACATCTGGTGGTCAGATGAGGCATGTTTTAAGCTTAATGGCACAATTAACAGACACAAATGTGTCCACTGGGCTGCGGAGAACCCAAGAGTGACAGTTGAGAAGGAGGTAAATTTACCTGGCGTGACAGTTTGGGCAGCCATATCTCCATTAGGGATAATTGGACCCTTTTTCTTTGAGGGATCTGTCACTGCAGAAATTTACCTGGATATGCTGCAAACCTTCTTTTGGCCCAGGGTACAAGATCAGGACTGTTATTTCCAGCAAGATGGAGCTCCACCTCATTATGGACATCATGTTCGTCAGTGCCTTGATGAAAACTTTCCCGGAAAGTGGATCGGCCGCCGCGGTCCGATCGAGTGGCCGGCACACTCCCCAGACCTTACACCTCCAGATTTCTTTCTTGGGGGCTCATGAAAGACCTTGTTTATCGTGAAAAGCCTCGTACCATTCAGGAATTGAAGGCTCAAATCACTGCAAAGTTTGAGGAAATCGATATCAAACTCTGCAAGCGTGTGTGCCACTTTGTGCCTGCTCAGCTGCAATTGTGCATCGATCACGAGGGAGGGCACTTTGAAAATTGCAGGTAAAACAGCTTGGTACACTTCCGTAATAATTTTCCCCCGAATAAATGGTTAGATAAACATGTCATTCATTTATTTCTACCTTCTTGTACACTGTAATACAAATGGCAAACAAACAATCAACTGACAGAAATATATATATATATATATATATATATATATATATATATATATATATATATATATATATATATATATATATATATACATACATACATACATACATACATACATACATACATACATACATACATACATACATACATAATATATATATATAAAAACAGAAATCGGGTGCTACTTTTGACTCACCCTGTATGTTATATGTCGTTTTTGGCCCTATCACTCAATGGTGAATAATCACATTAAAAAATTTAAATTCTCATATCCGGATTTGGATTTGGATCTTGACTAACATCGATTTGATTAGTCTTTGTCACACACCCAATGTTTTGATTGTAAAATATATTTTATTTCTCTTTTTATGATCAATTTTGACGGGATTGAGATGGAACTTGTGGCTTTGTCAACTTAGTCATTGACTAAGTCATTGACATAACTTACTCACCAATCATTTTGTAATTTCCCTCCGAAACAAAACATATTAATTGTACGAATTAAATTGAGTCTGAATCTGTTCAGGAACTCAGAGGATGGATTATTCATGAATATTCATGAGTCATATAACTTATGGAGCAATCGCGAACAGTTTCCCTTCATACTGTGTTATGTTCGTGAATATACGGCGAGTGGTTCTAGTTGCACTTTCCATGTATATATTGTTTAACACACTTCCGAAGAATCCGCTCCGAAACTCGCATCAAGCCTAAGGTTTGATCTGTTATTAGGCGCCATGACGGCACATGGCGTGGCAGTGCAAGTGGCAGGATTTTTTTTTTCTTCTTTTTACTGGCAATGAGTACAACGATGAGTTTTCAAGTCATTCCATCAGGCCGGTCATACAGTAGTGGCCAAAAATATTGGTACCCTTGCACTTTTTTCAAATAATGCACCATTTCTTCAAGAAAATTGTTGAAATTAAAAAATATTTTGGTATCCACATATGTATTTCTTTGGTTTGCAGTGGATGAAAACAAAAAAGCTGAAAAAATTATAAAATCTCATCTTATTCCGCACAGAAATCCTAAAATGGCCCAGACAATATTATTGGCATCCTTTAGAAGTTGTTAGAAATAATTAGATTTCAAGCAGGTGATTATCCTTTACTTTTGAATTGAACTCACCTGTGGCAGGTTGCAGGTGCCTGCAATATAAAAATCACTCGTTCAACCAGTTTGAATAGAGAAAAGGAGTCGTTCTTCTGGTTTGTGTCACTGTATGTACCGCAATGAGCATGGAGAAAAGAAAGAAAACCAGAAGAGGTTTGTCTTTTGTCTTCGTCTTTGTTTGTCTTTGTCTTTGTCTTTTGTCTCCTTCGTCCAGAAAACCAAAACCAAATGTCTGCGGAGGACAGACACAAGATTGTAGCCAAGTATGGACAATCTCAAGGCTACAAGTCCATCTCCAGAGACCTTGGTGTTCTTGTGTCCACCGTACGCAATGTTATAAGGAAGTTTAAGGCCCATGGCACTCTAGCCAACTTCCCTGGACATGGCCGCAAGAGAAAACTTGACCGAAGATTGCAGTGAAGGATTGTTCGAATGGTGGAGAAAGCACCTCGATCAACTGCCAAACAGATTCAAGCTGACCTTTAGACACAAGGTACGACAGTTTAAACTCGCACCATCCGTCACCAACTCAATGAAAGGGGGTTCTATGGTAGGAGGCTCAGGAGGACCCCACTGCTGAGAATGCCTGACTGGAATTTGCCAAAATACGCCTGAACAAGCCAAAATCCTTCTTGGAGAATGTCCTGCGGACAGATTACACCAAATTGGAGCTTTTTGGTAAAGCACATCATCTCTATGTTTACAGAAAACAAAATGAAGCCTTCAAAGAAAAGAACACCTTCCCCACAGTCAAACATGGAGGAGGTTCAGTGATGTTTTGGGGTTGCTGTGCTGCCTCTGGCACTGGGTGCCTTGAATGTGTGCATGGAATCATGAAATTAGGAGATTACCAAGGCATTTTGGAGCACAATGTTCAACCCAGTGTCAGAAAGCTGGGTCTCCGTCGAAGGTCATGGGTCTTGCAGCAGGACAATGACACCAAACACACTTCAAATAGCAACCAGGAATGGTTCAAGACAAAACACTGGACTGTTCTTAAGTGGACAGCACTGAGTCCAGATCTAAATCCCATTGAACACCTGTGGGGAGATCTGAAAACAGCAGTTGGGAGAAGGCACCCTTCAAATCTGGGAGAACTGGAGCAGTTTGCACAAGAAGAGTGGGCCAAACTGCCAGTAGAGAGGTGTAGGAAGCTCATTCATGGGTAAAGGAATTGCTTGACTGTAGTTATTTTGTCCAAAGGCCGTTCTACCAAATTTGAAGTCTTGGGTGTCAATAATTTTGTCAATGCCATTTCTTTTTATTTTCTGATTTAAAAGGATTTATTAAGTTCTGAATCAAAAACAACGGTTCTGTAATATTAGCAGTGAAATAAAGAATTGTGGAGACCAAATACTTTGTCAATTTAAACTTGTTTTCAGAGAAAATTGTGAGTTATTTGAAAGCAGTGCAAGGGTGCCAATATTTTTGGCCACGACGATGTACTCGCAAGTGGGTGACATCAGAGGCAGCTACACAAGGCAATTTCCAAAGGCAGCTACAGACACGTGAAAAAGTGGAATGGTTCAAGACAAAACACTGGACTGTTCTTAAGTGGCCAGCACTGAGTCCAGATCTAAATCCCATTGAACACCTGTGGGGAGATATGTAAACTTTTGACTTTTTCAACATATTTCAACATACAGCTATTTGATCTTCATTTCAACAATATTGATAGATAAAGGTGATATAACATAACAAATATCATGAAACATTTACATTTTGTCGTCCATTGTATAATTTAAATAAACATAAATGCAAATTTCGCATGTGGAAAAAGTAAGTACACCCCTACATTTATCACTACTTCAAATACCTAAAATTAGAATCAGGTGCACCAGCTCAGATGCAAATGATTAGAACATCATTAGAGAGGATCTTGGAGGAACCTGTCTTATTTAAACCTCAGACATTTAGTTTGGTTTACTCTTTGCTGTTGAAGTGTGTGGCGTCACCATGCCTAGATCAAAAGAGCTCTCTGAGGCCTTCAGAAAGAAGGTTATAGATGCCTAAGAGTCTGGGAAGGGATTTAAAAAGATCTCCAAACAATTTGAAATCAATCATTCGACTGTCCGGAAGATCATCTACAAGTGGAGAAGATTCCAAACAACTGCCAACTTGTTCAGGCCAGGCCGCCCCAGCAAGTTCAGCCCGAGAGCAGACCGCAAGATGCTGAAAGAAGTCTCTAAGAACCCCAGAATGTCATCACGGGACCTACAGGTAGCTCTTGCCACTGTTGATGTCAAATTGCACGAGTCTACCATTAGAAAGAGGCTGCACGAATTTGATCTACATGGGAGGTGTGTCAGGAGGAAACCTTTGCTGTCCAGAAAGAACATCAGGGCAAGACTAAAGTTTGCCAATGAACACCTAGGCAAAGACCAGCACTTCTGGAACAATGTGCTCTGGACAGATGAGTCAAAGGTAGTGCTATTTGGCCACAGTACCAGAAGACATGTTTGGCAAAAACCAAAGACAGCATTTGACCACAAAAATCTGATACCAACTGTAAAGCATGGTGTTGGGAATATTATGGTTTGGGGCAGCTTTGCTGCATCGGGGCCTGGGCAGCTCACCATCATAGAATCAACTATGAATTCATCATTGTACCAGAGGGTGTTTGAGGATAATGTGAGGCCATCTGTCGGAAAGTTGAAGCTCAACCGAAGGCGGACCTTGCAACATGACAATGACCCTAAACATACCAGTGAATCCACTAAGGAATGGCTGAAAAGAATGAAATGGACGGTTCTGGAATGGCCAAGTCAAAGCCCGGATCTAAATCCCATCGAGATGTTGTGGGGGGATTTGAAACGAGCTGTGCATGCAAGAAACCCCTCAAACATCGCACAGCTGAAAGAATTCTGCATGGAGGAGTGGGCAAAAATTTCTCCCAGTCGATGTCAGAGACTGGTAGACAGTTATAAGAAACGTCTACTTGAAGTTGTTTCTGCCAAAGGGGGCAATACCACCTATTAATTAGAGCCAAGTGTGTACTTACTTTTTCCACATGCGAAATTTGCATTTATGTTTATTTAAATTATACAATGGACGACAAAATGTAAATGTTTCATTATATTTGTTATATTATATCACCTTTATCTATATTATAATAGCCGTAGATGATTCTGTCTGTCTGTCTGTCTATCTGTTGGGTGTCTGTCCGGGGTGTGGCTTACTCGGTTTGCAGAGTAGCTCCACCCATAGCTCCACCCATTCTGGGAGTGGCTATAAACAAATATCCACCATTTTATTAACTCGCATAGCTTTGAGTCCTGTTTTGTAGGCCCGTGGTGTCTTGCTCTCCCCCAGTTTTATTTCAAATCAAATTCGATAAATCATTTCATTTTTCACAGTCGCTAACATAGTTTTAGACTCGGTTGAAAAAAAACGGGAAGAAAATCCGATGAAAGTTGCCGTTTATAGAACGAAATGAATTCTCAAAGGCCTGTAACTTCAAGGCCATTGAGTCTCTCTCACGCCTTTATCTCCAATCTAACTCACCATATGATTTCATTTTTATCGATGGTTTTACTTTTAGACTCGGTGTCAGCAATAATTGAGAACAATCCACACACGCGGGAAAATGCAGAGATATATTTTTTAAAATAGCGTCATGGTGTATCATACACCGCCCAACATGACACCGCCGGCAATGTGTCGATATATATTAAAAATTCGCTTTTGCTTTTCCGTTATGATATATTACTATTTCGTTTGATGATAGTCGTCACAAAAACGTCAACAATGATGCCGACATATATTTCTTCGTTTTTATTTCATTCAACATATTAGCCGGAAGTAAAATATGTTTCAGGAAATTACCGAGAGATATTTCTTCGTTTTTTTTATTAGTTATGTGCGCATACACTTTAAATAGGTTTATTTGAAATCTTTAATTTTCCACAAACATTCCACACACGCGGGAAAATGCAGAGATATATTTTTTAAAATCGCGTCATGGTGTATCATACACCGCCCAACATGACACCGACGGCAATGTGTCGATATCTATTTTAAATTCGATATATCATTTCATTTTTCACAGTCGCTAACATAGTTTTAGACTCGGTTGAAAAAAAACGAGAAGAAAATCCGATGAAAGTTGCCGTTTATAGAACGAAATGAATTCTCAAATGCCTGTAACTTCAAGGCCATTGAGTCTCTCTCACGCCTTTATCTCCAATCTAACTCACCATATGATTTCATTTTTATCGATGGTTTTAGAGTCGGTGTCAGCAATAATTGAGAACATTCCACACACGCGGGAAAATGCAGATATATTTTTTAAAATCGCGTCATGGTGTATCATACACCGCCTAACATGACACCGACGGCAACGTGTCGATACATATTAAAAATTCGATATATCATTTCATTTTTCACAGTCGCTAACATAGTTTTCGACTCGGTTGAAAAAAAACGGGAAGGAAATCCAATGAAAGTTGCCGTTTATAGAACGAAATGAATTCTCAAACGCCTGTAACTTCAACTTCAAGGCCATTGAGTCTCTCTCACGCCTTTATCTCCAATCTAACTCACCATATGATTTCATTTTTATCGATGGTTTTGGACTCGGTGTCAGCAATAATTGAGAACATTCCACACACGCGGGAAAATGCAGAGATATATTTTTAAAAATCGCGTCATGGTGTATCATACACCGCCCAACATGACACCGACGGCAACGTGTCGATATATATTAAAAATTCGCTTTTGCTTTTCCGTTAAGATATATTACTTTTTCGTTTGATGACAGTCGTCACAAAAACGTCAACAATGATGCCGACATATATTTCTTCGTTTTTATTTAATTCAACATTATTAGCCGGAAGTAAAATATGTTTCAGGAAATTACCGAGAGATATTTCTTCGTTTTTTAAAATTAGTTATGTGCGAATACACTTTAAATAGGTTTATTTGAAATCTTTAATTTTCCACAATATAATTTACTTGCCATTTATCATTTGATGATTACGAGACAAATTCCTCTTGAGGATCGTGACAATTCATGCGCTGCGTGGAAACTTCTATTTCCAAAATGAATGAGACGATCGATGAAGAACGCAGACTTGAACAGGATGCAGCAAGAAAACGAATGAGACGGGCGAACGAGTCCATCGACGAACGTCAATGCAAACTTGCGGGGTCACCCGTGGGAATCCCACGGGCATGGATGTGTGTGACATTTCGACATATTGAGTTAGATGCTGCACATTCATTTTTACAAAATGGTTACTGGCAAGTCATCAGATCCAGAAATGGTGTAAAAACCACCGTTTAGAGGCCATTTTTCCCCGCAAAGCGGGGGTTGGCCTTTTCGGGGACCGTGGTAGTTGTTGTTTTTTTGTCCCCTTTTTGAAGCAATGTTTTACGGCCGGATGCCCTTCCTGACGCCAACCCTTTTTGCCGCCTTCAACGACAAACAGGGAATTACCAGTGAACTGGTACTCAATTAGCCGACCTCGGAAGGATGACAGGCTGAGTCAACCCCCCTGGCATTAATTCGGCGATCGACCGAGATTCGAACCCAGGATCCTAAGCCGGCACCCTAGCCGCTAGCCCAACACCAGAAATGGTGTCATGAACACAATTTATTTACGCACAAGCACAAAAGCAAGACGGGCCGATTTCCGATTCCGACGGGCCGACGGGCGAGACGGGCCGATTTCCGATTCCGACGGGCCGATTTGGAGCAAGAAAAAGAACGAGACGGGAGAAAAAGGAGAGAAACGAGACGGGGAAAGCCGATTGGAGAGGCGAGTGAGGCGCGATTGGAGAGGAGTGTGAGGCGCGATTGGAGAGGAGTGTGAGGCACGATTGGAGAGGAGTGTGAGGCGTGATTGGAGAGGAGTGTGAGGCACGATTGGAGAGGAGTGATTGGAGGGGAGTGTGAGGCACGATTGGAGAGGAGTGTGAGGCACGATTGGAGAGGAGTGTGAGGCGCGATTGGAGAGGAGTGTGAGGCGCGATTGGAGAGGAGTGTGAGGCGCGATTGGAGAGGCGTGTGAAGGATTGGAGAGGAGAGGAGTGTGAGGGATTGGAGAGGTGAGGGATTGGAAAGGAGAGGGATGTGAGGGTTTGGAGAGGAGAGGAGTGCTAGGTGGAGAGAGGAGAGTGTCAGGTGGAGACAGGAGAGTGTCAGGTGGAGACAGGAGAGTGTCAGGTGGAGAGGAGTGAGGGGTCACATATTATGTGAAATAACTAAATTCACACCATTTCTGGATCTGATGACTTGCCAGTAACCATTTTGTAAAAATGAATGTGCAGCATATAACTCAATATGTCGAAATGTCACACACATCCATGCCCGTGGGATTCCCACGGGTGACCCCGCTAGTCTATCAATATTGTTGAAACGAAGATCAAATAGCTGTATGTTGAAATATGTTGAAAAAGTCAAAACTTTACATGGGGTGTACTTACTTTTTCACGTGACTGTAGCTAAATTAGGCCATTTTCTAAATGAGGTAATTATTTTTAAAATCCCAAAATATTTCTGTAAAAAGTTAGAGATTCATGACGTTCTGAAATATAGACAGTAAATACCATTAATTATGTAGTTCCCAATTGGTGGTCCGCAGTCATTTATTGTTGACCTTTGCCGGTCCCTGTTGTGAAAATGGTTAAGAAGCACTGGTATTGTGGACACACTGCACAGTATCATAGACACTCTGCACAATACAATGAAGGTTCAAATGTTAATTATGAATAATGTGATTTTGACATTGTATTGTGTGTGTTATAGTGCAGTCAAACAAAAAGCATTTTTTCATTGTAATTGTCAATTAATCGATTCTCCCAATGGTCTGCTTGTCTGATTTAATATTCATTTAGGTGTTTGTGAGCTGTAACTTCTGCGGGAAGTCTATTTCCTCTGGTGGCTCAGCCACTGGCCACCAGGGCCGCTCCTTTACCCAGTACAATGTGGGAGGCTCTCCCATCAAGTCCAAGGTGACAAGCTGCCCAGGATGCCGCAAGCCATTGCCACGATGTGCCCTCTGCCTTATAAATATGGGCACGGCGGCCTCTCCCAATGTTGGTGCGTCAGACTTGTTGCTATTCCTGCCTCTCACAGTTCCTCGTGTTTTGCTCTATCTCTAGTTTAGAAAATTAATTAAATTAGTCATTAATCGAAAAAAAAAGGAAAAAAAAGGATTCATTGACTAATCAATAAATCAAAAACATCCTTTATAGTCACATTACTCGGTCACTGTCATGTCCGAATATCAGCTTCCTCGCTCAAAAGGTGCCCGGGATATTGCCCAGATTAGAAAGAAAATAAATAAGTGATTAATAACAAAAATAAATAAATAATCGTAAAATAATTAAATTATTAATCAATTGGCTAATAGAATACCAAAACCACCACCATTTCATTCAAATCTGTAACTTAAAAATAATTAATGAATTAAGTGATTAATCAAATAATTAAAAAATTAATCGATTAACAGATGAATCAATAAATCAAAAATACCCTTTACAGCCAAATCACTTGTCATGGTCGTGTCCAAATATCAGCTTCCTAACTCAAAAGGTGCCTGAGATAGGAAATAAATAAGTACTTAATAAATCGATAATAATGAAGTAATTAATCAATTGATTGATTAATCAAAAAACAAAAAAAACGTTTTTGCCAAAGCACGTGCTCACTATTGTGCCCAAATTTCAGCCTCCTAGCTCAAAGGATGGCTGAGATATCGCCCGGACAAACAAACAAACAAACAAACAACCAGAGTGAAAACTGAGTATTCCCTTTCAGCGCGCGTCATCGCCGGGCCCCCTTTTGTGCCCGGCGCTGACGTCATGCTGCGCCTGGAGATGGAATGGGAAAGGAGCGGTGTACAATATGTTGGGCATAGTATGTACAATATGATACTTGCGAAATCCCTAAAATAAGTTGTTGACCTCTGATCTCAAAAATACTTGGTGGTTGAATTCAGTGTCCAGATATGCTTATCCTCTTAAAATTTCAAGTCAATCAGATGAAAATTGAGGATTTTAGAAATCTGGCCTATATATAAAATAAATAATTTTAGAAATCTGGCCTATGTTGACCAAAAAATACTTGGTGGTTGAATTTAGTGATCAGATATGCAAATCCTCTTAATAGTTCAAGTCAATTGGATTAAAATTGAGGATTTTAGAAATTTGACAAAGTTGGTGACCTTTGGCCTCTGTTGACCTATTGATGTTTGGACCCCAAAAACAACAGGCTCCTTGCTTATGACCAACCCTACCATTTGGTGAAGTTTCGTGAAGATCGATTGAAAATTGTGACCTGTCGGCGACTGACATACAGACAGACAGAATAACGCACAAGACCAACCAATATACTTGAAACATCTTCATTTTCGCAAGTAAAAAATGGCGAAACATCTGTATGCGGTTAATAAATATTTCACTCCTGATATTATTGTTTGCACAGGGGCTGCTTCATCATTGAGGATCTCGTCAGCATGGTTGTCATTAATCTCAGAAACTTTAAAAATAATTTCAGCAATATCTCTTCCTCCAAGTCCAAGTTGTTGAAGATACCCCAAAAAAAAAAAAACCAGTAGTTTCCATCCCTATGTTGAGTGACTTCCATCAGGAAGAGATTTCCCAAAATGACAACCATGCTGAAGAGATCCCTCCCACAAAAACTAGATCAACATGCCATGTCTGATGAACATCAACCCACAGGCATGGCTGGAAAAGGGGAAGAAGAGGACAGGCTGAGTCAGGTGCAGAAGCTTTCCCAGTTCAACAGCTGGTTCACCTGGTGCCAGAGCTGTCGGCACGGTGGGCACGCTGGCCATATGATGAGCTGGTTCCGGTGAGACTTTGTCTTTATGTTAATCCTATAAAGTTGCATCGTGTTTCTTATTTTGGCTATTGCCAATTTATTGTTTGAGCTTTGTTGTGAGTGGCAAGGGGATTGCTTCATATCAACAGCATTTATATGTCAGGCCTCAATTATTACCCCGTGCACACGAAGCGAAAAGCTCTGTTAAGCAATTGATTCATGTCTGGCCGTCCGTCCATCTGTCCTATCAGTTTCTAATCATCAGTTTATGATCGAGGAACAACTTGTTTAAATCAAATGTTCTATTTTGAACACGAATCGGAACATGAATAAGTCTGTTTGTTTTACCGTACTTTGGCTTTGAATTCGTCCCAATCGCACATGCGCAGATTGAAGCGAGATAATTTTGTTGCTCTGCCTGTCTGCCTGTCTGTCTGACTGGCAGTCAAACACAATTGAAAATCATTCCAAACAGGAAACCTACTGTTTTTAAGGACGTCATAGAGAACACAGAGTTATGCCCTTTTTGGACGAAGACAAATATCACATACTATACTTGGGTCAATTTCCTCGACTTTTTCCCGTTACCCTTTAACATGTTGAACTGAAACTTGGTACATGGCTTAATTATAAGTTACAGAAACTGCAACTTATTCTGTAGCTTTGCATACCTAAAACAATTTGTCCTGCAATATATGGCTCACAATTGCTGGGTGCTTGGAACAAGAACATTCATTGGGACCAATAGGGGGCGTGTATTACAAAGCAATTCTCCCTTTTGTTTAAATTGAATTATATACTTGAACTCTGCACCACACAAATCACCTTCACAGTACTTCCAAGAACCAATATGTAGAACGAGAGGGCGTATCATTTGAGAGGGTGAAGAAGTGGCCGCCAGTATGGCTATATGTACGATTCCAAATGCCGCTGTGTTCTATTCCAATAGCGCTAAATATTCCGATTTTTTTTTTAACAATCTTTAAAATGATTATTTTATTAAAATTGAAGTTCATACTTACTGTGTGGGGTATCATGTTCTATGAAATCTCTAGTTTTAGGTTATTGCAGTGAGTTACAGATAAAAGGAACGTAGCATTTCCTTCTTGATTTTGAATACTCTACAAGAAACACCGACTACTTAGCAGTTCGGGTGCCGGCTTGGGATCCTAGAATCCTGGGTTTGAATCCCGGTCTATCGCTGAATTAACGCCAGGGGGGTTGACTCAGCCTGTCATCCTTCCGAGGTCGGCAAATTGAGTACCAGTTCACAGGTAATTCCCTGTGTGTCGCAAGAAGCGACTTACAGGGTTCGCGGCAGGAAGAACATCCGGCCATAAAACATTGCGTCAAAAAGGGGACCACGGTGCCCGAAAAAGGCCAACCCTGCTCTGCGGGGGGAAATGGCCTCGAAAGGTGGTTCTGCAAAAAGCACCCACTGGAGGGATGGGGAGTGGAGGTCGTGGGATATTGTTTCTGTCATTTAAACTATCAGTAATTTGCTTTGATTATATCAGCCGCCATTGGACTTAGTCAGAAACGGGAGCTTATGGATTGGGTCTCGTCCGTTCGTGTGTGCCTCCATCCGGAACCATATCTCAGAGATGTATGAACTGATTTTGTTCATAGTTGGCACAAAGACAACGCATGATGGTAAACGGTCGTGGCAAAAATATTGGCACCTTTGCACTTTTTTCAAGTAACTCACAATTTTCTCTAAAAATAAGTTGAAATTGACAAAAGTATTTTGGTCTCCACAATTCTTTATTTCACTGTTAATATTACAGAACCTTTGTTTGTTGATTCAGAACTTAATATATCCTTTTAAATCAGAAAATAAAAATAAATGACTGACAAAAGTATTGACACCCTAGACTTGATATTTGGCAGCATGGCCTTTGGACAAAATAACTGCAGTCAAGCGCTTCCTATAGTCATGAATGAACTTCCTCCACCTCTCTACTGGCAGTTTGGCTCATTCTTCTTGTGCAAACTGCTCCAGTTCTCCCAGATTTGAAGGGTGCCTTCTCCCAACAGCTGTTTTCAGATCTCACCACAGGTGTTCAATGGGATTTAGATCTGGACTCATTGCTGGCCACTTCAGAATCCAGCGTTTTGTCTTGAACCATTCCTGGGTGCTTTTTGAAGTGTGTTTGGGGTCATTGTCCTGCTGCAAGACCCATGACCATCAATGGAGACACAGCTTTCTGACACTGGGTTGAACATTTTGCTCCAAAATGCTTTGGTAATCTCCTGATTTCATGATGCCATGCACACATTCAAGGCACCCAGTGCCAGAGGAAGCACAGCAACCCCAAAACATCACTGAACCTCCTCCATGTTTGACTGTCGGGAAGGTGTTCTTTTCTTTGAAGGCTTCATTTTGTTTTCTGTAAACATAGAGATGATGTGCTTTCCAAAAAAGCTCTAATTTGGTCTCATCACTCCACAGGACATTCTCCCAGAGGGATTTTGGCTTGTTCAGGTATGTTTTGGCAAACTCCAGTTGGGCTTTCTTATTTCTCTCTATCAGCAGTGGGGTCCTCCTGGGTCCCCTTTCGAGCCCCCTTTCATTGAGTTGGTGACTGATGGTGCGAGTTGAAAGTGTCGTACCTTGTGTCTGAAGGTCAGCTTGAATCTGTTTGAGAGTTGATTGAGGTGCTTTCTCCACCGTTTGAACAATCCTTCGCTGCAATCTTTGATCATGTTTTCTCTTGCGGCCACGTCTAGGGAGGTTGGCTACAGTGCCATGGGCCTTAAACTTCCTGATAACATTGCGTACGGTGGACACAGGAACATCAAGGTCTCTGGAGATGGACTTGTAGCTTTGAGATTTTCCATGCTTGGCTACAATCTTGTGTCTGACCTCCTCAGGCAAGTCTCTGGTTTTCTTTCTTATCTCCGTGCTCATTGTGGTGCACACAGTGACACAAAACAGCAGAATGACTCATTTCCTCCATTCAAACTGGTTGAATGAGTGATTTTTATAATGCAGGCACCTGCAACTCACCATAGGTAAGTTCACTTCCAAAATCAAGGAGAATCACCTGCTTGAAATCTAATGATTTCTAACAACTTCTGAAAGGTGCCAATAATATTGTGCGGGCCATTTTAGGATTTCTGCATGGAATAAGCTAAGATTTCGTCATTTTTTCAGTTTTTTGTTTTGTTTTGTTCCACTGGAAACCAAAGAAATAATTTTGTGGATACCAAAATATATTTAATTTTCAACAATTTTCTTGAAGAATTTTTTTTTTTTTTTTTTTTTTTTTTTTTTTTGTATACAATATCGAGGCTCGTGAAAGAGCGAACATTAATCACATGAACACACAGAAAGACAAACCGACACATAAAACATATAACATAGGGAGCGGTAGACAAGATGGGGAGAGAGGGGGAAGGACACAAACACAACATTTGAGAGCAGGGACCGAGAGACATGGAGACATCGAGAGATCTGAGAGAGGGCGAGGGCTTTGGGGGGGGGGGGCGTGGGAAGGGGGCAGTGGGAGAGGTATAAAACATATGGACACTGCCAGGACTTCCAGGAAAGAAGTTGGAATTTCAAACAAGGTGGATCTGGGGTGAATTAGCGGGGGTAGAAAAGATCAAGGTTTTGGATGGGGGAAGATAAGAGATGGTGGTGAACAGCTGTTTTAAAGACCTGGAGGGAGGAGTGGGATTGAAGGGAGTGAGGGAGTTTGTTCCAGAGGCGGGAGAAAAGAGGAATGAAAGAGTGAAGGTGAGCGGAGAGCCGAGATTTCGGCAGTTTAACCATCAGAGGGTTGCTGGCAGATCTTGTGCGACCTGTAGGAATATTTGGGGGACAGAGCACAGAGAGAGCTGGGGGTGCAAGGCCGGAGAGGAGTCGGTAGAAGACAGAAAGACCACCTACCTGCCTGCGGTGAGTGAGTGAAAGGCCCTCAGAGATAGCTTCATCGCGGGAGATTCCAATAATTCTGAAAGCTTTGGTTTCAACAGCGTGAAGCCGAGCTAGGTGTGAGGCAGGAGCACCGGCCCATAGGGGAGAACAGTATTCCATTGAGCTGCGGATGAAAGCCTTGTATGTGGTGAGGAGCTCAGGTGTGCCGAGGAAGGACTTCGCACGACGGAGGATGCCCAGTCGGCGACTGGCTTTGGAGGCCAGCTTGGAAATGTGGTTTTCCCAAGAAAGATCATGGCAGATAGTGAGACCCAAAATCTTGAGCGACAGAACTTCTTGGAGAGGATTTTTGAGAAAGTAGATGGGAGGGTTGTCCAGTCGATCTTTTCGGAGAGACATAGTAAGAGTGTGAGATTTGTCAGGATTGAAAGACATGTTCCACTTGTTTGACCAGTCTGTGATTTTGTCAAGGTCTTCAGAGAGTGAGGAGGCAGCAGACTGCCGATCTGAGGGAAGAGGAATGGAGCGGCAGAGAGTGGAGTCATCAGCAAAGAGATAGAGAGGATTTTCGAGAGAGTCAGAGAGATCATTGATGAAGACCAGAAAAAGCACGGGGCCCAGAACACTGCCTTGGGGAACTCCAGCCTGAACAGGAAGAGGAGATGAGAGAAACCCATTCAGGGCCACACGTTGACGACGACTAGAGAGGAAGTCCGCCAGCCATGCGTGGAGATTTCCATGGATACCAAAGGAGGAGAGTTTGGTGAGCAGAGCGGGGTGCCAGACCGTGTCGAAGGCACGTGATATGTCGAGGGAGACAGCTCTAATTTCCTGTTTGGCATTGAGGACCTCCATCCATTGTTGAGACAGCAGAAGCAGCATGTCCAGAGTAGAGTGACCTGGTCTGAAACCAAATTGATGATCAGAGATCAAGCCATTGGAGAAGAGGAAAGATTTCATATCAGAAGCAATGATGGATTCCATGACTTTGCTGATAATTGGGAGAAGGCTGATTGGTCTGTAGTTGCTAGGATCTGTTTTTGCACCTTTTTTGTGCAAAGCGGTGATGTTGGCTGATTTCCAAGCAGATGGCAGTTGA
Organism: Myxine glutinosa; assembly: GCF_964187855.1. Taxonomy (NCBI): domain Eukaryota; kingdom Metazoa; phylum Chordata; class Myxini; order Myxiniformes; family Myxinidae; genus Myxine; species Myxine glutinosa. The sequence goes on along the minus strand of NC_136267.1, from coordinate 163,671,460 downwards.
CCTTGAGCAAAAGAGAGGGTGAAGAGAACAGAGAGAGGGTGAGATAGAGCAGCAGAGCAGGATTTTAGGACCCGTGGGCTGATGCCGTCGGGTCCAGTTGCAGAATCAGAGTCGAGGGTTGACAGAAACTTTTCCACCTTGTCAGGAGGAAAGGACACGGAGTCCAGGAGCAGCAGGGTACGACTGGGTATGGTGGGTACAGAGAGGGATGGGTTTGGGACACAAGATTTAGAGGCAAACACAGAGTTGAGGCATTCAGCTTTTTCACGTGCGGAGTCAGCTGTGTAGCCGTTTGAGGTAAGGGAGGGGATGGAGGGGGAACAAACACCAGAAACGGATTTGACCAGACGCCACCAGGATTTGGAAGAGGGAGACAGATAAGAGAGTTCGGTCTTGAGAACGGAGAGATATTGTTTCCTGGCTCTCCTGAGGGTGGACACACACTTGTTTCGGGCTTTGTGAAAGGAAATGAGATTTCCTTCCGTTGGATTTGCTTTCCAGGAGACGAAGGCAAGTTGTTTCTGGGCAACAGCCTCACCACAAGATTCCGTGTACCATGGACGGGAGGAAGGGTATGACAACTGAAGACGAGATGGGATAAATCTGTGCATGAGAGAGAGCAATTTACTTTGGAAGAATTCCCAGGATGAGTTGATGTCAGAGGTGGTAGAGATGGGAGACCAGTCCAGATGATTGATGGCTGCTTGAAGACCGTGCCAGTTGGCCTGAGTGAAATGCCAGACTCGTCGACGCTGAGCAGGCTCCCTGAGGATGGTCAGAGAGATGTCCACTTTAACAAGGACATGATCAGATGATCCGATCGGAGCAGAAGAAGAGCAGCAGACATTTTCAGGGAAGTTAGTCATAACCAAGTCCAGAAGAGAAGATGTTCCGTTGACTGAGATCCGGGTCGGGAAATTGACAGATTGTGTCAGTCCCAGTGAGTCGCAGAAGTCCTTTGCTGAGGAGCCATGGCTGGTGAGAGAGGTACCCACACCCAGCCAACTGGCATGATGACAGTTGAAATCACCACATATGAGGAAGAGAGAGTTGGGATGAGTAGATAGAAGTTGGTCCATATCATCAGACAGCGAGATGTAGATGGAGTCATCACTGTTTGGTGGACGGTACAACACACATATGAACAAGAGGTGGGAGCGAAGGGGAAGCCGTAGCCAGAGGTATTCCTGGGGGTGAGGTGGAGAGAGTGCAGTGCAGGGCGAGTGAGGAAGAGAGTTTTTGATAAAGATAGCAACCCCGCCTCCAGGACGAGGCTCAGGTCTATCATACCGGAGGAGGGAGTAGCCCGGGAGAGATACTATGGAATCAGAGACATCATAAAGGAGGAAAGTTTCTGTTAAGCAGATCACGTCTGGTTTGACAGAAGCAACCTGTATGGAGAGATCAGTTAAGTTTGAACGAAGGCCCCGGATGTTTGAGGTCCATACCGTTAATGAAGAGGAAGGGGGAGCATCAGATACAGAACAGGGGGGAGGAGGGGTAGGGTAAGATGTGGAAGAGGTGGAAGAGGTAGGGAGAGCTGTTGAAGGTGTGTCAGAGATTTCAGAATAGCTCGGAGAAAGGGAAGGATGGGGCGGACAAAAGGTTTGATGGTGATTGGGTGAGCCACAATGAGGTGTTATTTGAGGAGGGGGAAGAGCGAGGCAGAAGGTTGGGGGAGATGGAGGTGAGAGTTTGAAGGGGGAAGAAGCGGGGAGGACGCTTTGAGGAGGGGGAGTGAGCGGGGGGAAATTGAGAAGCAATGAGGGTGGGGAGATTTGAAGGGGAGGGGTGAGGGGGGAGTTTGGGAGGGAAGGGACAAGGGGAGGGATTTGAAAGGGATGGGATATGGGGGAGATTTGGAGGGGAGGGGTGAGGCAGGAGTCTAGGAGGGGAGGGGCGAGGGGGCGTCTTGGCGGGGAGGGGTGAGGGAGTAGTTTAGGAGGGAGGGGGCAAGGGGGGAGATTTGAAAGGGATGGGTGATGGGGAAGATTTGGAGGGGAGGGGTGATGGGGAAGATTTGGAGGGGAGGGGTTATGGGGAAGATTTGGAGGGGAGGGGTGAGATTGGATTTTTGAAAGTGTACGATTTATGGGAAACTAACATTTATTGCAAAATGAGTTTCTTGTGACCTTCGAGTTAAAAATACGTTTAAGGACGCTGGATGGAGGATGGAGTGCAGGAGAGTTTAGGGAATGTAGAACAAAGGCACTATAGGAGATGGATATTTTTTTTGGGATGAATTGATTTGGTGAGCAAGTCGAAAGCAGCCTTTTAAAGAAGAAGAAGAAAAAGGTGTTATAAAATATGACGGAATACATAACTTGAGGGGAAAGTGTAAACATTGAAGGTTAATGAGTGAAAACTATCTGGGGAAATGGGGGAGAAACACGTGGTCGAAGAACGAACGAACGAATAAGAATGAATAAACGAATGAGAACAGAGAAGGAAATGTTTTTTTTTTTTTTTTTTTTTTTTTGAGTTGAGATTTACACAAGGAAGTAGGCTATGGGTGAAAAGACTGGGAATACAGAGAACGAAAGTTATTGGATCACAAACGACGGACCACTGAGAGAAAAACAAAGCCTCAAGGTTGTACAGTGCACACTGTACAAGGCCTTGCTCGCGACACGGCAAACAGACGATCAATTTATGAAAGATAAACACCGAGAAACAACCAAAGTTGCACACAATAACTTCACACACCGAAAGATAAATACAGTTTCGACAAAATACAATTGTGAACAGACTTAACTTCGAAAAACGTGGAGACCGTGTGGAGCTTCGAAAATCCCTGCCGCCGTCTCCAAGATCTCGCGAGAAATAATGCACCAAGATCTCGTGAAATGGTGCATTATTTCAAAGAAAATGCAAGGGCGCCAATATTTTTGCCCATGATTGTGCATTGCTCAGCGTTTGTTTTGCGATGCGATCAAAGATGACCGATTGGCGGCCATTTTAGTTGGAAAAATCCCGATGTTGAACACGTCCTCCACCATTTCTCGGAAATGCATTTACTGATTTTTTTGTTTTTTGTTTTTTTTTGTTCAAACTTGTCAAACAGATAACGAATGATGGCTTACATATGCACGCCATTTTTTTTTCGAGATCGGATCCAAGATGTTCGACTAGCGGCCATTTTATTACTTGAATGTGTCCTCAACCTTTTCGCTACATGCATGGACCGATTTTGTTCAAACTTGTCACAAAAAGACATGAGAGTATACACATGCAGATGTTGTTTTGTAATCCGACCAAAGATGGCCGACTGACAGCCTTTTACTCCGTACAGCATAATTACTAAAACCATGGGTGTGATGACATTTTATGTCTTTTTCTTCTTGTTTTCTTTAATTGTACTGTATAAGTGAATTAATTTTTGTTTTGCGAATTGCGGAATGATTTCTTGAATTGGTGCGGAGCTGCAAAAGTTGAGTGGCGTTAATTTGAAGCAAGAGTTATCGGCTGTCTTTGGCCTGTCTCGGGTTGTCGACGTTGATTGGTTTTCAAATTATTGACCCATTGTGCTGTACCCAGCAGGGAACACACCGAGTGTCCAGTTTCAGCTTGTTCGTGCAAGTGCATGCAGCTGGATGCTACCGGAAGCCTGACGTCAGCTCAGCTTGACTGAGACTCTCAGCCTGCTGGACAAGCATCATCAGTGCCTTTACGTTGGTTGAGGATGTGAGTCTAGAACTCGCCGATGTTTAAAATAACTTTGCATTTCCATAAGGTTCATGTTGCTTCCCTATCTTATTCTCTTTTGCATCTGCTGAAGAGGATTCCATGAAATATCAAAACCTACTACTTTTTTTTTTTTTTTTTCATCTTCTTCATATTCTCTCCCTCTCTCTGTCTCTCTGTCTCTCCCCTTCACTTCTCATTATTTTTGTCACACTTTGTCAAGATAATTTCTCTATGTCGGGATTTCATTTACTCCATACGGTCTGCTTTTCCTTTCTCTACCTGGCCAGATTTTTCGATTCAAACTAGCTGCAGGACCCAACTTTCACAAACCTTTTCACTCACTTATTTGCTTGCTTTGTTTTTTTTGTTTTTTTTGTACAGCATGCCAGGGTTTATTTCAAGCATTGCTGAGATGTCATGTAAATCTTCACAGGAGGAGTAAGCGCATTATCATGATGTAATATTCAAGTGTACTATTGTGCTCCCAGGCTAACCCCCGCTTTAGCGGAAAAAATGGCCTTAAAACGATCATTCATTCATTCATTCCACCATCCAATTCGTTCATTCATTCATTGTGCTACCACTTTTTTTTTTTAATGATCTGAGACTCAGAGAGGAGCTTGTACATAAATTCCATGCAGAGCAAAGACGTAGCTTTACATTAGTTGCAAGGGCATTAGATAATGGAAAAAAACATGTGATGTATGGAATTTTAATTTGGGTTCCACAAATCCTGGCCAGCCTTCATATGGAAATGCTAATCAAGCCAATTGCACAAAGTACAAAAGTTTTTGCTTTCCAATGTGTGTTTGTATCGTGTAACATATCCTGACTAATGTCACAATAGATTATCATTTTGTAGCTCAGACAAACTTGAAGTAATTGAAGCTCGAAGAGAAAAATTCATTGCAGATTCGTATCTTTATGGAAGAGCTGATTTAAGCACTGATTTATTTTCTGATTGTTCCCTAAAGAAGAGTCTTTTATCGTGTTTCCACATTAAATGTATTGTTTAAAGAAGTAGAAAACGTTTGCTTGCTTTTTTCCCTCCGCCACTGAAGGTGAATGTTATGTGTTCACCACTGTTTGTCTGTGAGCAGGATATCTCAAAAGGTTATGGATGGATTCGGACGATACTCGGTGGACAGGTTTGGGTGTGTGACAAGGATGAATTTATTCGATTTCGGTGAAGATCCAGATCCAGATCCGATAGTTTTTTTAAGTTTCTTCATCATTGAAAAATAGGGGAAAAACGATATGTAGCACGATATTTTAAAATATTGTGGATGGATTCTGCCAAAACTTGGTGGATGAGTTGGTTCGGTGACATGAACAAGCCGATTCGTTTTTGGTTCAGGTCCAGATCCAGAGCCGACCTATCAGTGGGATACAAAACGTAAACGCCGGTCAGTGTGTGACAGAATTGATTGTGGCCGGTCAGTGTGCGACAGAATTGACTGTGGTCGGTCAGTGTGTGACAGAATTGATTGTGCTCGGTCAGTGTGTGACAGAATTGATTGTGGCCGGTCAGTGTGTGACAGAATTGATTGTGGCCGGTCAGTGTGTGACAGAATTGATTGTGGCCGGTCAGTGTGTGACAGGATTGATTATGGCCGGTCAGTGTGTGACAGAATTGATTGTGGCCAATCAGTGTGTGACGGAATTGATTGTGGCTGGTCAGTGTGTGACAGAATTTATGGTGGCCGGTCATTGTGTGACAATTGATTGTGGCCGGTCAGTGTGTGACAGAATTGATTGTGGCCAATCAGTGTGTGACGGAATTGATTGTGGCCGGTCAGTGTGTGACAGAATTGATTGTGGCCAGTCAGTGTGTGACAATTGATTGGCCGGTCAGTGTGTGACAGAATTGATTGTGGCCAATCAGTGTGTGACGGAATTGATTGTGGCCGGTCAGTGTGTGACAGAATTGATTGTGGTCGGTCAGTGTGTGGCAGGATTGATTGTGGCCGGTCAGTGTGTGACAGAATTGACTGTGGCCGGTCAGTGTGTGACAATTGATTGTGGCCAGTCAGTGTGTGACAGGATTGATTACCTTCTGACATTTGCATGCGAAGCCGCACGCTAAGGTGCTCGTGGCCAGTTAGTGTGGTGACGTGTGAGAAATGGCTTTCAGTAAAAATGTAAAGATGAAAGGACATGTACTTGACTAACTACCAGTCACAACGCATATCATTCAACATGAATACAGCCTATTGTTAAGAACTAAACATATTACTATGAGACGTAATTGCCTTTAATCATATGTGTATGTGCTTTATTTCTGTTCAGGTGGTGCATGAAGTCCTCTCTGGACCCACACAAACCATCTCCATTCACTCTACCAGGATGAATGTTATTCGGAGATACACTTTTGATATTAAAGAATTCCAGCACTGTTGCCACCATGTGCGAAGCTAAGATGACACAAAGTGCCAGACGTTTAGTTTTTCATGCATTGCAGTTTCCCCGTATCTCACGACTTCGCTTTAGATGAACCGGCCTGATATTTGTATTGGCAATTCCACAAGCAAAATAAAGTTGAACACTCCATTGGTAAAAGTTAGTCGTCAGGAAGGGTCTCGTAGTGAACTCCATTCAATGTACAATGTGCGCTGAGTGAGTTCATCAAAAATGTAGTGGTTTGAGAGGGTCATTAACCAGTGTGGCAGCTACATTCAAGTGTAAGGTGTGCACAGAGGGAGCTGCAGATGGAGGAAATGTTGAGTTGGATCTTGGAGACGGCGTGAAGCTGGAAGGTGTGGAAACATTTTGCTACCTCAGAGACATGCTGAATGGAGAAGGTGGATCAGACTCGGCAACGGTTGCTAGAGAGAGATGTGCATGGAAGAAGTTTTGGGAATTGAGTGGCGTGCTGACGAGGAGTGGAGTGTCGCTGAAGCTGAAGGGAAAGGCGTATGCTGCATGTGTGAGAAGTGTTATGATTTATGGGAGCGAGACATGGGTAATGAGCGTAGAGCAGCAACGAAGGCTGGAAAGGGTAGAAATGCGAATGGTTTGGTGGATGTGTGGAGTATCGTTGAGAGAGAGGAAGACAAATGATGAATTGCGAAAGATGATGGGAATAGAGCCTGTGATGGATGCTGTGAAGAGAAACAGTTTGAGATGGTTTGGTCGTGTGTTGAGGAAGGATGAAAGTGACTGGTTGAGAAGAGTGATGTAAATGAATGGAGAAGGAAGTAGAGGACGGGGAAGACCGAGAAAGACTTGGCTTAAGGTGGTGGAAGAAGAAATGCGGGCAAAGGAGTTAACAAGGGGAGATGCAGAAAATAGGGCAAAATGGAGAAGATCGTCATGGGGACCGCATGGCTAACCCCCACTCTTGCAGGGAAAATGGCCTTAAAATGCCTGTTGCTGTGCTGTGTACTCCATTGGCAAAAGTATATTTATTTAGTGTTCAAGGATATTCAGTCCAAACACAAGAAAAGCTGGAGGATTTGAGGAAAGTAGAAAATCACTTCATGTTGAGTCTCTCTCACAGCTTCATCTCCCTCATATGTGTTTCATTTTCCATACCTGGGCTACAATTAGTTAATTATATTTGATGAATTCGATCTAGTTTGAGGTATTTGGGGTTGCAGTGGGGGGGGGGGGGATATTAATTTTGCTGAGCTCTTTCCAGACTCACATATCAGCTTTGCTGATGTGGAGATAATGCCGCTTCATTAAAATTGTAAATGGAGATCTTTGATAGGCTGCATTAACCCTACAATCAGCCACCAGAGCACATTTCTACATTGTGGTTGCAGTATTATTATTGCAGTATTATGGGAAAATCTGGGTCGGAAAGGGAAGGGGGGCGGCGGCGTGTCGAGGAGTTGTTTGGATATTTTGATGTGCACTCCAAGGCCACATCCTTTCAGCAATAAAAAAATATTATTTGCTCGCTTCCAAACAGATAAGAACTCAGTGCTGCATATTGAGGTGGGTTCTTTCAAATCCACTTCTATTTCACCACAAACAGCAAGCCTGTGTTGGCTTATCAGTTGAGGTGGCTGGGTTAGGATCTCATGGTCTTGAGTTCTCAGGGTCTTAAGCTTCCAGCAAATGATGCAACCAACAGGCTCCATGGGAAACAACAACCACAAGCAGCAACTAGAAGGCCACTCGGTAGAGCGCATACCTCCACCAGGTTGAACAGTTTGTTTTGTATCCACTGATAGGCCCGATCTGGATCCGGACCGGAACCAAAATCTAATCGGTTTGTTCTTATATATTTACAATTCTTTGAGATATCCTGCTATGTATCGTTTTTGGCCCTAACTCCCAATGGTGAAGAATCACTTAAATAATTCGAGTAGCTGGATCCGAATCCGGATCTTCACCAAAATCGAATCATTTCGTCCTTGTCACATACCCAACCTCCCCGCAAAATTTCGTCCGAATCCATCCACAACTTTTTGAGATATCTTGTTCACAAACAAACAGACAGGGGTGAAAACATAACCTCCATCCACCTTCGGTGGTGGAGGTAATGATACAGTCGTTGCCAAAAATATTGGCACCCTTGCCCTTTTTTCAAATAATGCACCATTTCTTCCAGGTAATTGTTGAAATTTAAAAAATATTTTGGTATCCACATTTGTATTTCTTTGGTTTGAAGTGGAACAAAAAAAAAAAGCTGAAAAAAATACTAAATCTTAGTTTATTCCACACAGAAATCATAAAATGGCCCAGACAATATTATTGGCACCTTTTAGAAGTTGTTAGAAATAATTAGATTTCAAGCAGGTGATTCTCCTTTACTTTGGAATTGAACTCACCCATGGTGAGTTGCAGGTGCTTACAAAGAAAAGGAGTCATTCTGCGGTTTTGTGTCACTGTGTGCACCACAATGAGCATGGAGAAAAGAAAGAAACCCAGAGAATTGTCTAAAGAGGTCAGACACAAAATTGTAGCCAAGCATGGACAATCTCAAGGCTACAAGTCCATCTCCAGAGACTTTGATGTTCCTGTGTCCACCGTACGCAATGTTATCAGGAAGTTTAAGGCCCATGGCACTGTAGCCAACCTCCCTGGACTTGGCCGCAAGAGAAAACTTGACCCAAGATTCCAGCGAAGGATTTTTTTTTTTTTTTTTTTTTTTTTTTTTTTTGTATACAAGATCGAGGCTCGTGAAAGAGCGAACATTAATCACACAAAAAGACAAACCGACACATAAAACATATAACATCGGGAGCGGTAGACAAGATGGGGAGAGAGGGGGAAGGACACAATCACAACATTTGAGAGCAGGGACCGAGAGACATGGAGACATCGAGAGATCTGAGAGAGGGCGAGGGCTTTGGGGGGGGAGGCATGGGAAGGGGGCGGTGGGAGAGGTATAAAACATATGGACACTGCCAGGACTTCCAGGAAAGAAGTTGGAATTTCAAACAAGGTGGATCTGGGGTGAATTAGCGGGGGTAGAAAAGATCAAGGTTTTGGATGGGGGAAGATAAGAGATGGTGGTGAACAGCTGTTTTAAAGACCTGGAGGGAGGAGTGGGATTGAAGGGAGTGAGGGAGTTTGTTCCAGAGACGGGAGAAAAGAGGCATGAAAGAGTGAAGGTGAGCAGAGAGCCGAGATTTCGGCAGTTTAACCATCAGAGGGTTGCTGGTAGATCTTGTGCGACCTGTAGGAATATTTGGGGGACAGAGCACAGAGAGAGCTTGGGGTGCAAGGCCGGAGAGGAGTCGGTAGAAGACAGAAAGACCACCTACCTGCCTGCGGTGAGTGAGTGAAAGGCCCTCAGAGATAGCTTCATCGCGGGAGATTCCAATAATTCTGACTTGATTGTTCGAATGGTGGAGAAAACACCTCTATCAACTGCCAAATAGATTCGAGCTGACCTTCAGAGACAAGGTACGACAGTTTCAACTCGCACCATCCGTCACCAACTCAATGAAAGGGGGTTCTATGGTAGAAGACCCAGGAGGACCCCACTGCTGAGAGAGAGAGAGATAAGAAAGCCCGACTGGACTTTTCCAAAACACACCTGAACAAGCCAAATCCTTCTGAGAGAATGTTCTGTGGACAGATGAGACCAAATTAGATCATTTGGGTAAAGCACATCATCTCTATGTTTACAGAAAACAAAAAGGAAGCCTTCAAAGAATAGAACATCTTCCCGACAGTCAAACATGGAGGAGGTTCAGTGATGTTTTGGGTTTGTTGTGCTACCTCTGGCACTGGGTGCCTTGAATGTGTGCATAGCATCATGAAATCAGGAGATTACCAAGGCATTTTGGAGCGCAATGTTGAACCCAGTGTCAGAAAGCTGGGTCTCCGTTGAAGGTCATGGGTCTTGCAGCAGGACAATGACCTCAAACACACTTCAAAAACCACCAGGAATGGTTCAAGACAAAACGCTGGACTGTTCTGAAATGGCCAGCAATGAGTCCAGATCTAAATCCCATTGAACACCTGTGGGGAGATCTGAAAACAGCAGTTCAGAGAAGGCACCCTTCAAATCTGGGAGAACTGGAGCAGTTTGCAAAAGAAGAGTGGGCCAAACTGCCAGCAGAGAGGTGTAGGAAGCTCATTCATGGCTATAGGAAGCGCTTGACTGCAGTTATTTTGTCCAAAGTCTGTGCTACCAAATATTAAGTCTTGGGTGTCAATAATTTTATCAATGCCATTTCTTTTTATTTTCTGATTTAAAAGGATATATTAAGTTCTGAATCAAAAGCAAAGGTTCTGTAATATTAACAGTGAAATAAAGAATTGTGGAGACCAAATACTTTCGTCAATTTCAACTTATTTTTAGAGAAAATTGTGAGTTATTTGAAAAAATTACAAGTGTGCCAATATTTTTGGCCACGTCTGTATTTGCAGAATGACATAGCCATGGAAACTCCATCGCAAGGAAAATGTTTGCTGACATGAGATTTGAATCAGCGTGTAAAAAATTGGCATTGTCAGCGTGTAAAAGGATGTGGCAAACACGCACTGACTCACACTTAGGCAGACCAGGTCTGTTTACCTTTCACCGTGACTCAAATTGAACTTTTAACGGATTTTATTCACATGATGATCAAATGGTTGCTGTATTGGATTCCTATCATTGATTTCGTTGTGATTTCACCGGCCTGTACTTCATGCCGACTCGCTTTCGTACGCAAGCCAAAGAAAGGGAAAACCAGGGGGAATCTTCCATGATGCAGGAACAGTATAGTATCTGTGTCGCACCGCCTTAATTAACTTTCACGAGGCAACCCGACTGACTTACCATGGTGCATTGGTGCATGCACGTGAACACTTTAATAGATGAAGCTGATCAGGAGGCAAAAGGATACTCTGGCTCAGACTCATTCCCAGAGATTCGGAGGATCATGCTCGGTACTTCATCTCCACAACATGCCTGGGTGGTAAAGTCGGTATATCTGTCACGTGATATCCTATTTCATTTTAAACTAGAACGGCACTCAGTAGAAAGCATACATCCACCTGGTTGGCCATATCACTCAATGGTGAAGAATCACTTTTAAAAATTATACTAGCCGGATCCGGATCTTCACCAAAATTGAATCGATTAGTCCTCGTCACATACACAACCTGTCCACCAAGTTTCATCCAAATCAATCCATAACTTTTTGAGATATCCTGGTATGTATTGTTTTTGGCCCTATCTCATCTTTTTAGCCCCATCTTTTGGCCCTTTCATCCATAAATGGTGAAGAATCACTTACAAAATTAAATAATTCTCATATCCGAATCCATATTCAGATCTTCACCAAAATTGAACCGATTAGTCCTTGTCAGACACCCAACTGGTCCACCAGGTTTCATCCAAATCCGTCCATAACCTTTTGAGATATTCTGCTATGTATCGTTTTTGGCCCTATCTCATCTTCTTGGCCCCATCTTTTGGCCTTTTCATCCAGAAATGGTGAATGATCACTTAGAAATTAAATAATTCTCATATCCGAATCCATATTCAGATCTTCACCAAAATTGAACCGATTAGTCCTTGTCAGACACCCAACCGGTCCACCAGGTTTCGTCCAAATCCGTCCATAACCTTTTGAGATATTCTGCTATGTTTCGTTTTTGGCCCTATCTCATCTTCTTGGCCCCATATTTTGGCCCTTTCATCCATAAATGGTGAATAATCACTTAAAAAATTAAATAATTCTCATATCCGAATCCATATTCAGATCTTCACCAAAATTGAATCGATTCTTCCTTGTCAGACACCCAACCGGTCCACCAAGTTTCGTCCAAATCCGTCCGATAACCTTTTGAGATATTCTGCTATGTTTCGTTTTTGGCCCTATCTCATCTCCTTGGCCCCGTCTGTTGGCCCTTTTATCCATAAATTGTGAATAATCACTTAAAAAATTAAATAATTCGCATATCCGAATCCATATTCAGATCGTCACCAACATTGAACCGATTAGTCCTTGTCACACACACAACCGGTCCACCAAGTTTCGTCCAAATCCGTCGATAACCTTTTGAGATTTCCTGCTATGTATCAGTTTTGGCCCCATCTCCCAATGGTGAAGAATCACTTTTAAAAATTCGAGTAGCCGGATCCGAATCCGGGTCTTCACCAAAATCTAATCTAATCATTTCGACGGTGTTACATACGACACATCTCAGACAAATTTCGTCCGAATCTGTCCACAACTTTTTGAGATATTTTGTTCAAAAACGGACAGACAGACAGGGGTGAAAACATAACCTCCATCCACCTTTGCTGGCGGAGGTGAATGTCTCCATATACTGTGAATCAATAGAGAGTGGTGTTGGGCTAGCGGCTGGTGTTGGGCTAGCGGCTAGGGTGCCGGCTTAGGATCCAAGGATCCTGAGGATCCTGAGTTCGAATCCCGGTCTGATCGCTGAATTAACGCCAGGGGGGTTGACTCAGCCTGTCATATCCTTCCGAGGTCGGCTAATTGAGTACCAGTTCACTGGTAATTCCCTGTTTGTCGTTAAAGGCGGCAAAAAGGGTTGGCGTCAGGAAGGGCATCCGGCCGTAAAACATTGCTTCAAATAGGTGACCGAAAAACAACAACAACCACGGTTCCCGAAAAAGGCCAACCCCCGCTTTGCGGGGAAAAATGGCCTCTAAAGGTGGTTTATTTAATAGAGAGTAGATGAGAGTTATGGATGGCAACCGAAGCATTTCTCTAGTCAATTTCACAGGTTCTTGGTGACGTTAATATTGGTTGGATTAAAATATATTATTAAAGATGTGGGGAGTGGCTGAAGCTGTGATTTTTGTTGTTGTTGTTGTTGTTGTTGTTACTCTCGCCAGTGGAGAGGGTATTGCATTCGGGTCCGTTTGTTTATTTGTCTGCCTGTTTGTCCTCACAGGACATGAGTATGCGTTTCTCTGCAACCATTGGTCCATTTGCCAAGAAATTTTCACCATGGTGCCTCCTGTAGAATTTTTTTATGATAATTATGATGTCATAGGTCACGTGGTATGGGCGCCATCTTGGAGAAATTTTGCACCTCTATATCTCCGAAACCGATCGATGGAACATATTGAATCATGGCTCATTGTCAAGTACTCCCCATGGGGAACAACATACATTCATGATGATGTCATTGGTGCCTTCAATATGACGTCATAATTAGACAAGTTGAACGCTTTATTTATTTATTTTTTGGATACAACATCAAGGCTTTTGTAAGAGCTAACTAATGATAACCGAAAACAAAAAAAAACGGACACATAAGACGAAATTAAGGGAGCGGGAGACAAGATGGGGAGAGAGGGACAAACACACAAGTACAACATTTGAGAGCAGGGACATCGGGAGATCTGTGGGAGGTAGAGGGCTTGGGGGAGGAGGCATGGGAAGGGGGGTGTGGGATAGGTAAAAAAAAACACATGGACACTGCTCGGACTTCCAGGAAAGAAGTTGGTATTTCAAAAAAGTGGGCCTTGGGTGAATTAGCGGGGGTAGAAAAGATCAAGGTTTTGGATGGGGGAAGACAAGAGATGGTGGTGAACAGCTGTTTTAAAGACCTGGAGGGTGGAGTGGGATTGAAGGGAGTGAGGGAGTTTGTTCCAGAGGCGGGAGAAAAGAGGAATGAAGGAGTGAATGTGAGCAGAGAGTCTTGATTTTGGCAGTTTCACCAGAAGAGGGTTGCTAGATCTGATCAGTTTAAAATGTATTGAGCATGATCTACACAAAACGCGTATGGGAGAATTAAATTGATGACGTCATTGGTCACATGGTTCGGCAGCCATATTGGATTGAACATAAATCGACGTTGTCAATAAACCGCACAGACACGTCCTGGTGAGGTTTCGTGTTAAACCTGCAAAACAGTACCAGCTCAAGGCATCGTATCCTTGTTGTTTTGTCACCCTGTCACGTGGCCTTGGAAGTTTTCCTCAGAAAGCCACTCCATCACATTTCTTATGCACAGATTTATCCCATCTTGACTGCAGTTGTCATACTTATGCTCTCACCAATGGTATACTGAATCCTTCTGAGAAGCAGTTGCCTTGAAACGACTTGCGTTCTCTTCCCGGACCTTGTCGGAGGAGCAGGGGACGACAACACTTCACAAGGTTCATTATTGAGTGAAATTGATTTGGAAATATCACACCCAATGATGATCTTGGATATGAGAAATATTAGGCAGACACACACCTGAACCAACAGCCAAAATAATGACCAACAAATCATTCTGATCAGATGCTGGAGCTGGTAAGACCCTGACTCCCTCAACAGGCCTAGTAGACCCTGCATACAATCCTCGTCATCTCCCCTCGGTTAATCGCAAACCAGACGCTCTCAGCTGACTTCACTGTGTTGCTGTGGACCCCCTAGACTCGTTCCGCACCCACAATGTTAGATTCCCAAGATTCAGTCATCAAACAAGTTCAGCACTGAACATCACAGCAAAACGCGGAGAAACGTATGAGACTTTTACTCCAGCCCCGCTTTGGGCCCACATCATGCTTTGACTCAAATCTCCAGCCATGACACCACCCAGCACCAAGTCCTCATTACCTGTCCGGGTTTACTTTCTTGGCTAATGTTGTTATAATAATAACTTGTCATTTTGCCTGGGTTTTGCCCATGACCCTTGGTGACTAAAGGTTGTGGAGGAGTTCCTTTTATCCTCATCTTCCTCTGGCCTTGCCATGCATGATAGGCCATGTATGTTCCACTTCCTGGATAAGATCCTCTCAACCCATTACTTTTGGCAAAGAGAGGCTAATCATGTTTTTCCACTCACCCACAAAGAAGAGAAAGAGGCACAAGGAGGATTTATCGCTGGTGTTAGTGATTGCAGGCAGCAGATCGAGCTAACCTCACGAGATAGATTAAGTAACAAACAGTTATACGATTTTTGATTGGAGAGGATCTCATTTATCTCCCTGATGCCATGACACTTGTGATAATAGGTCTAAAAAAGTAGCTTCACCATACAGAATCTAAAAAGTTATTGTGCAATTGTGATTGTGTGAAGCATGACATCATGGGAGGAAATCTCAACATAATTTTCACCATTTCTTTTTATATATATATATATATATATATACATGATCGAGGCTCATGGAACGCAAATTGAACTAGAAACTTTCTGAAAATGCAATAGCCGTCCACACCCATTTGTACTCAGACATCTTCTTCTTCTTCCTTATCTATGCTCAAAATACCAAAAAAACAGTTTTTTTAAAAATGAAAATTGATAACTTTGTGCAGCCTTGACTTTTGAGCTTTAGGCCTGCTGTTGGGTAAGCGGTTAGGGTGCCGGCTTGGGATCCTAGGATCCTGGCTTCAAATCCCGGTCTATCGCCGAATTAACGCCAGGGGGGTTGACTCAGTCTGTCATCCTTCCAAGGTTGGCACATTGAGTACCAGCTCACTAATTCCCTGTGTGTCGCAAGAGGCGACCAACAGGGTTGGTGGCAGGAAGAGCATTCGGCCATAAAACATTGCTTCAAAAAGGAGACCACGGTGCCCGAAAAGGCCAAACCCTGCTCTGCGGGGGAAAATGGCCTCCAAAGGTGGTTCTTGACTTTTGAGCTTTAGATCTAAAAACAATCAGCTTTTACCTTTGGATTGGTGTATCAATTCTGTGACCCGATATGTAAATTCTATAAATTTTAGGTCAATTGGACGAAAACGATTTCATGCAACCTTGACCTTTGACCTTTTGGTCTTAAAAAAAACAATCGGCTCCTTCCTTTTGATTAGTGTACCAATTCTGTGACCCAATATGGAAATTCTTAAAATTTCAGTTCAATCGGAAGAAAATCGACGATTTTATTTAACGCTGACCTTTGACCTTTTCACCTTTTAATAAAATTATTAATTTGCCTTCTCCGTATTATCATAACAAAGGTTGGGTGAAAATTTGATGACAATAGCTCAAATGGTAAAAAGTTACGGCCCGGACACACACGGACACACACGGACACACACAAACACACACGGGTGATTCCAAAACCCCGTCACGGGGTAATGAACCGCAGCAAGAAGAGGAAGAGGAAGGTGGGAATCGGAGAAGAAACAGACAAGGAACAAGTCGACCAACAACTAACCTGGAAAATGGGAGTGCTGTGGAAAGGTTTTTTTGTATATATGGTGGAGGCTTCTGGAAGAGCTCGAGCAGAAGGGAACGAAATGTAAAGGGGGAAACAAGTTTGGCCAAGACCCTTTGTGACTAAAATTGACTGGATCACAAAAACATCACTGCTGAGACTATGCACTTGCATTCCTTAAAGTGCACAGAAGAGTGCAGGGGCGGTGCGGTTCAAATTACAGACGTAAGTGGGGGAGCGCAGCCTGTGCGTGGAGGAAGGAAAGGTGGTGCTGCGTACAGCCCCCTTGAGTGATCACCTGCCTTTGATGCGTCTTGATCTCCGGATCACCCGCAGTCGTGAATTGTCTGAAATGCCATGTGTTGGCAAGGAACTGGTTCTCGACTTGTGGCGTATTCGCAGCCACGCGTCCCTTCCTTTGCATCACCACAGGAAGATGATGATTTCTGAAACATAAAACAAAGATGGCATCCACGTTATTTGAGCATCCGTTTATATCGATGGCAGCGAGGACAGTTCAGCAATCGTGGTCTTTGCTTCTGAGCTGTCACACCATCGTTTTTAGTTGTTCCATCCATTTTCATGTGGACAAGAAGAAGGTACTTCCACCAGACTACTTATGGTCACACAAACTCTGCTTTCAAAATAAATGACATTTTGGATTCTAAGTGTGACGGGATGTGGATTGACAAATCTAAATAAGATTATTTGTGATAATTAGAAGGTGAAAAAGATAAATTAAACTAACAAGTACAGATACATTCAAAGTACACCGCCCCAATACCAAATACATAAACAACATCCTCCAGCTCGTGGTATTGCAGGGGTACCTTTGGCGATACCGTCATGCAGCTCACAGAGACGGTATAGGGAGGGAGAGGTGTACAATAATTGATAGATTAATTGCATAATTAAAATCATTAAATAGTAATCGTAATATAATTTCTTAATCAATTGATTAATTAATTAATCAATCACTTTCTTAATTTACTTCTCCCATCCCCCTCCCCCTTCCCACGCCTCCTCTCCCCAAGCCCTCCCCCTCCCACACATCTCCCGATGTCCCTGCTCTCAAATGTTGTTTGTGTGCTTCCCCTTCTCTCCCCATCTTGTCTACCGCTCCCTCTTTTTATATATTTTGTTTGTCTGTTTGATTTTTTTTTTGGGGGATAAATGTTAGCTCTTTCACGAGCCTCGATTCTGTATACAAAAAATAAAAAAAGAATTTAAAAAATCGCATACCTCAACCACCAGTGTTCCAGCTGAAGCTGTAACATTTTGAAAATTAATTAAATAAGTCTTTCATCGGGAAAAAAAAATTTCATTGAATAATTATCTATATATATAAAACAGTTTGTGTGTGTGTAATGTTACCGATAGATTCCTAAACGGAGAGGCTCACGTGCTTGATATTTGGCATAGACATGGCCATTGAGCCTGGGAAGAACATGGCCGACCTAAAAATAAAAAAATTCATAATATTTAGCGCATTTCAGCGAGGAATATTGTGCATGGAATCTGACCGGTGGCAGAGCAGTGCGCTGATTCGCTCACAGCGATCACGTGATGTTCCTTGCCGCCATTATCTCAGTTACGCGTTCGCACATATTTCAGAGTGAAAAGCGATTGCGTTTTTTCACATTTCAACGAGGACCATTGCCATTCACACCACATAGGTTTTTTTTTCTTTCATCTTTACGAGATCCATATTTTTTATTCATATTTACCTCAGCGCATTTCAGCGAGGAATATTATACATGGAATCTGATCAGGTGGCAGAGCAGTACGCTGATTCGCTCAGAGCGATCACGTGATGCTCCATGCCGCCATAAACTCACAGTTACACGTTCGCACGTAATTCACACATTCAAAACAAACGAGATCCGCGAAGCGAGTTGGTCGAGTCGTGCTAACCAAGATGGCGACACGGCGGCTTCACTTTTCACGGAGTATGAGCGTTCTATATATTTTCAATTCAGTACGCCCGACTCGCTCACGTACTTGATTTGTGGCATAGACATGGCCATTGGGCCTTCACGGTGTAATTTGTGCGAGGCTTTTGTCCGAGTGAGCTTGAGTCGAGAGGGCGAATGTACAGGTTGGGAATGTACGGGTCTCCCTTCCCCCGCCCGGCAACGCCGGTACTGGAGGGCGTCACAGGATCGGTGAGTCTCCAAAATCCGCTTCGTGCTGTTGCGAAGATGCAGGACGATGTCGCGATTGTTGTGCTGCTCTCCGACCATGAGAACTGCAACGTCATTGTTGACTGGCCCTCCCCTTCCCTCCCCCTTCCCCCTCCCCCCTCCATCCTCCCCTCCCCCTCCCTTCCCCCTCCACCCTACCCCCTCCCCTTCTCCCCTCCCCCTCCCTTTTCCCCCTCCCCCTCCATTTTCCCCCTCCCCATCCCCCTCCCCCCCTGCCACCCTCCCACCCCTCTCCCCCTCCCATCCCTCCCCCTCCCCTCACCCCCTCCCCCGCCCCCCTCTTCTCCCCTCCCCCCCCTCTCCTCCCCTGCCCCCCGTTCCCCTCCCCTCCCCTTTCCCCTCCGCTCCCCTCCCCCCGCCCGGCAATGCCGGGTACTTCTGCTAGTCTACTATATAAGAGAGATGTCTGTTTGTCTGTCTGTGTGTCTGTCTGTCGCCATTTTTCTCAAGAGATGGCTGAATGGATCTTCGTCAAACTTTCAGAGGCTCATCAGTGAATGACTGGGAGTGTTTTAGGGTGAAAAAAATACTGAAATAAAAAAGTTCGTTTTTTTGGATGAAAAAATAAATAAATCGCTCGATAGTGCCTAATAAGCCTTTTAAAATTAATAACAGTTATATACAAATACACATTCGCATAAATAAATACAAAACAATCACCAGACATTTGAATACAAATAAATCAAACAATTCCGGAAGTGTACGAAGTTGGTAGTAAGGCTTCTTCTTCTTCTTCCTGATCAGCATCACACTTAACTGAGAAACGTGATGAACGGCACATTCACCCACCAGCATATATTCAACGAAAAGGTGGTGAACCCCCTTCCAGTTCCCTTCCTCACCCCTCCCTCTCCTGCCTCCTCCCTCCCCTCCCCCCACTCCCCCCTCTGGCAAAGCCAGGTACTTCTGCTATTATATCAATAAATCAAAAATATCCTTTATAGCCACATCACTTGGTCATTGTCATGTTCAAATATCAGCTTCCTAACTCAAAAGGTGTCTGAGATAATGCCCAGATGAGAAAGGAAATAAATAAGTACTTCATTAATCAATAATAATTAAGTAACAAATCAATTCATTGATTAATCAAAAAACTAAATATACAGTTTTTGCCAAAGCACGTGCTCAATATTGTGCCCAAATTTCAGCTTCCTAGCTCAAAGGATGGCTGAGATATCGCCCTGAAAACAAAAACAAGAAAACAAACAACTGGAGTAAAATCTGAGGACTCCCTTTCAGCCCCATCAATGCCCGGCAATGACGTCATGCAGTGCCTGGAGATGGCAAAGGAAAGGAGCGGTGTACAAAAAGAAAAGCTACGGTAAACAAGTCAGGAGACGACGATGGTTCACAAGCGAGCGGTATTCAATGACAAAGGACGGACTACTTTGAAATGGCCGTCCTTTGTGACCTTTAAAAGTCAAAACCGACATTGAAAATATATATATAGGAATGTATTATCTGTTATGAGACTAGTTAGCTGCACAATACCGAAAGTTCGGTTAGATTCTGACAACTTTGAAAATTTGACCTTTGTGACCTTCAATGGTCAAAGGTCGAAGATTCTGAAATTTGTTGGAAAACTTGTATTTCATGATGTATGTGATAATACAAGATCATGTACGATATTTCACCCTATCAGGAAGTG
Organism: Myxine glutinosa; assembly: GCF_964187855.1. NCBI lineage: Eukaryota > Metazoa > Chordata > Myxini > Myxiniformes > Myxinidae > Myxine > Myxine glutinosa. Next base: position 163,651,401 of record NC_136267.1, on the reverse strand, counting down.
AACGATGTAATAAAACCATCAAAAATCGACTTTTCTAAATTTCGTGACCTTGTGACCTTGACCTTGGGGTGAAAATGAAAAATCGAGCTCCGTGGGGCTAGACATATGATATTGGCCTAACCAAATATCGAAATATTTGGTTAGGTTAGGCCTTGGGGTCAGATTCCACCAACTCCCTCGGAGAAGATGTAGCTTGAACTCGATTACCCCCTAAAAAGACGTCTTTTTCGGGCGTGGCTCCGCCCACAATGGGCGCAATACGCCCACTCTAGGCAGGACACAACCAGATCATGATATCAACCTCCCACACAAGTTTCATCAAGATCGGATGATATCATCGAGTAGTTATGCTGCGGACAGACAGACGCACACACATGACGAATATAGTGGTCACTCTGTTTGATAACTCGTGAACCAATAACTGGTTTGAGGTGATTTTTCAATTTGAACATCTCGCATGTGTGATGGTCCAAATGGCCTCTGGGGATGTTGAAGTTTTCTTGTGTCGTTGCCCCGCGCACACGAAGCGAAAAGCGGGGTTAAGCAATCGGGTCATGTCCATCCATCCGTCGTCTATCTGTCTTTTCAGATTATGATAAGGAACCGCTTATTCAAATCAAATGCTAAATTTTGAACACAAATCGGAAGACAAGTTTATCGTTTCACCGCACTTTGTCTCTGAATCCGTCATGAGCGCAAATGCACAGGGAGGAGTGAGATAATGTTTTTACTCTGTCTGTCTGACTGGCAGTCAAATATTGAAAATCATTCCAAACAGGAAACGTAACGTTTTTAAGGACGTTATAGAGGACACAAACAACAGGCATGGATAACTAATGTAACATGTTAGATAAGATGGCGTGAGTCGTCACTTTAGACGAATCTCTGCCCTTCGTTGGCGTGCTCACCAAGCATTGTGCAAAGACTGTATAGTCCAATGTGGGACCCACAGCGTCTACCACAAACATCGCAGGTATAGACCGGTCCTTGTGGAGATGGACGTTGGCAGGTTTTCCGTTCTTGCCTCTGCCGTCTCTCGATAGCGAGTCTCCCACATTCAAAGTGGTCCAGGCCTTTGCGGTTACAATTTAAATGTTGTTATTTTTGTTACAATTTTTGTTACAAATTTTCTTACAATTTTTCTAACAATTTTTCTTACAATTTTTCGAACAATTTTTCTTACAATTTTTCTTACAATTTTTCTTACAAATTTTCTTACAATTTTTCTTACAATCTTTGTTACAATTTTTCTTGCAATTTTTCTTACAATTTTTCTTACAATTTTTGTTATAATTTTTGTTACAATTTTTGTTACAATTTTTGTTACAATTTTTCTTGCAATTTTTCTTACAATTTTTGTTACAATTTTTCTTACAATTTTTGTTACAATTTTTTTTACAATTTTTGTTACAATTTTTGTTACAATTTTTGTTACAATTTTTCTTACAATATTTGTCACAATTTTTGTTAAAATTTTTCTTACAATTTTTCTTACAATTTTTGTTAGTTTTTGTTACAATTTTTCTTGCAATTTTTCTTGCAATTTTTCTTACAATTTTTCTTACAATTTTTGTTACAATTTTTCTTACAATATTTGTTACAATTTTTCTTACAATTTTTGTTAGTTTTTGTTACAGTTTTTGTTACAATTTTTGTTGCAATTTTTCTTACAATTTTTCTTACAATGTTTCTTACAATTTTTGTTACAATTTTTCTTACAATATTTGTTACAATTTTTCTTACAATTTTTGGTTACAATTTTTTAATTTGCGGTTAAATGTTACACCAAGCTGAACTGTTTGTGGCCTGATGTTCCCAGGTGACAACTGGGATGACGCAAGACTCACTGTACACACACAACGCATACCTATTGTGCAAATAGTACATAACTATCATTACACTATACAGTTTTATTATCCCTTAAAGATCATTCCCACAACAATATGTCCAATCATGAAGGTGAAGAGTGTAATGGAGAAATTGAAAATGGGATTAGGGGAGAGAGCATTGGATTCGTTAATTGACGATACTCTTTCAGCTTGGTGTGCTGACTTCAGAATACACTACTGTATGGACTTTGGCACACACCGCTACACTACACTTATGGGATTTGGTGTGTTGTGGGGTTAAATATAGCAAAATCCACAACGGTTAGCTCATTCAAGCAGGGGCCACACAAAGCAATGGTGGTTTTTCTGATCATTTGAAATAAACTACTGTGTTGTGCAGCAGTGCCGGATTGTTGTCCTATTCGCCGAACGATCGGACAACGAGCCAAGCTATTGTGTGATGGCCTCTCAGGGTTTGATGTCAACAGTGGAATTTCCTCTACGGCTTTTCCAGACCTCATGGGAAAACACGATGGCGTACAGCCAGTCGGGCCCCTTGTTCAGGTCTAGCTGTTGTACCCCTGCTGGAACGCTTGCTGGCTCTGGGAAATCTGACCGTTCCACAGTGAGAGGCTTCAAATACCCTCAACTACTATGGTCTACTATAGAAACAGCTTTATCTGAGCTTGAAATAACTTCCCTTGGCCCTTAAAAAGAATCCAAGCATTTTCCTGGACGGATGTGGCCATAGTTTTCTACTTGTAAAGAGGTACAATTGGTACAAGAGGTACAATTGAGCAAAACAAGTGTTTTATTATTTCGACTCCATATATATCTAATTTGTAGCAAATTATACAAGTTCATTAGCTTCTTTGGATATTCCGTATTTCCCAAGAGTAGTTGAAATGGTTTTATCCTGGAAGTCCTTGCAGTGTCCACGTGTTTTTTTTTTTTACCTCTTCCACACCCCCCCCCCCCCCTTCCCACACCTCCTCACCCCCCAAGCCCTCTCCCTCCCACAGATCTCCCGATGTCCCTGCTCTCAAATGTTGTGTTTGTGTGCTCCCCCCTCTCTCTCCATCTTGTCTACCACTCCCCTTATTATATGTTTTATGTGTCTATTTGCTTTTTTTGTGATTAATGTTCTCTTTCATGAGACTCGATCTTGTATACAATATATACATATATATGTAGTGTTAGAATTCCATTGGATAATCATGTCGAGGTTCCACTTGCTGAGCCAGTGCGTGACCTGCCAATTCATGAAATGCCCTCCCATCCCCACTCCGATTTATTTATTTATTTTTACAAAGGGAGCAATGATCACTTTATATTTGGATATGGCATTACATCAATGGCAGCAGATGTTGAGGTTGGCACTGAAGCGTTCACGCCTTGCCAGCAAGCTCGAGGCGCAGGTGCCAAGCTTTTCATCGTCGAAGGCGGTCAAGGGGCAAGGAAGGATACACCGTTGGCCGGAGTGTGAGTAAGGGCACGGAGATGTGAGCTGAAGGGCCCTGAAGGATGGGCAACCTTGGACGTGAGACTGCAAGTGATGAGAAAGAGAAATGATTTATGGTTCACGTTACATATATCACATCCGAACAACGCGAACACATTCATGTCAATCTTTGGAAGTACTGTGCGACTGATTTCAGTTATCTACGATAAATTCATGAGGTGTGTGTGTGTGTGTGTGTGTGTGTGTGTGTGTGTGTGTGTGTGTGTGTGTGTGTGTGTGTGTGTGTGTGTGTGTGGCATACTTTTTGTGTCTATTTATTACGTATTATTGAAATGTATATTTTAACTCTTTAGACTGCTGAGACCCCTTCGACATTTGAAGAACCTTTTAAGAACCTTAATATCCTTAAAGCCCCAAAAACCCCTAAAGACGCAAAGGACCCAAAAGTTCCCAAGGACCGAAAAGTTCCCGAGGATCCAAAAGACCCAGAATACCCAAAACTCCTCAAGGACCCAAAAGACCCTGATGACCCCAAAAGTCCCTGAGGACCCAAAAAGACGCAGATGACCCAAAAGTCTCTGAGGACCCAAAAGATCCAGATGACCCAAAACTCCCCGGGGACCCAAAATATCCAGAAGAGCCCAAAAGTCCCTGAGGGTTCAAAAGACCTAGATGACCCAAAGGTCCCTGAGGACCCATCTTTGCATTTCCAAGAACCTCCAGTTTAGCAGTACTTGTACATGTTAAGTAAGGTGGTGTATAAGGGTGATGTATACGACTGCGTCAATCGCTCTAAACTTCCGGATATATTTTTTAACGATCTTTAAAATCATTATTTTATTATCTTTAATCTGCGTGTGGGATCTTTAAAATCTTTGAAATCATTATGAACACTGCGTGTGGGATCGTGTTCTATGAACTCTCTATAGTTCTTTGTGTAACACCTGTAAAACAATGTTAGAAATGTTATGCAACAACAAGAATATTAGTTGCTGTGTGTGCAGAAAAAGCAACAAGCAGCATACCACTGTGAGCTATATGTGACGAAATGCATGGAGTCGAGACTATTTAGAGCAGCCATTCTATTTGCCAACAGGTGGTCACAAAAGATGGATGGTAGTCAAATAAATAATGCATCTGTCCTCTTCCTTTTTTATTTCATCACTACAACATAATGGTGCAGGTACAATAGCTTTGAGGTAGCGTAATCACCTTTGAGCTGTATAGTCTGGATTTGATTGCTGACACAGGATAAAATCAAGTTGAATGTGCCTCCATTTTGTGTCCGATTTAAAATAGGGGTAAACTTATGGCTCAACGATCTGGGTTGGTGCTCCTTCACACCATTGGAATCTTGACAGGGGGTGGATTCCCAAGGTCCGTCATTGCCTCACAGAGCCAAGTTGGTGGGTTCTCTATTTTGGTCGTCTATATTTTTTCATTTAAAAAATGGTTTTCTCTGCAACCGCTTGTCCGATCGATGCAAAACTTTAAACAAAGGGGGGATTCCCCATGGATAATATATTATTGCTAAGTTGATGTCATAGGTCACATGGTATGGCAGCCATATTGGATTAAAGGAAAAAATTTGGACATAATTTTCTCCAAAACCGCTCAACGTAGAAAAATGAAACTTGGAATACATCATCAACTCCCCATGGAGTGTATAGGGTGATAACGATGATGTCATTGGTGAAGTGGTATTCTAGCCACAATTGGTTTAATTGAAATCCTTATTCGAAAAACTTTGAAACTTCATATATCTGATCGATATGACCTCAATTTATAATGTTCATAACCCATGTCAAGAAACTATGTGACATAATAGGGTGCACAGATGATAGAGGTATATGGGCTATAATATAGCAGTAGGCCATAATAGTAGCGTGTTCAGTTGAGGATGGTATTTTTGTTCGGAATGAATGTGCGAGGCGAGACTATGTGCTCTACGAGTACCATTCTAGTTCAAGTTTGTGTTATAACTCCTGTCCTTGCCTGCTGCCATCATTCAGCTCCTCCATGAGCCTGAACCTTTGTGCAGAAAAAAAATCGCGTTCATGGCCTCATTAATCTTCTACCATCTACAGGTGGGCAGGATGACCTCGGCCCGAAAGGTATGCATACACATCTCTGAGCTCTCACAGCTCTTTGTAGTTTATCAAGCCTCATTACTCCATGATACCTCATTACTCCATAATTATTGTCAATCTCCAGTAATCCATTCTGTAAGTCAAAGGAGTGAAACAATTGCCAAACCTGGAGAGAATTTCAAAAGAAGTAACATTCGTTGGAAATTACTCCCATCCTCCTCCCGAACAATATGTCAAAAATATAGGAGTGGCAAAAGTGCTAATTTGCATAAATCCAAGATGGCAGTACAGTGCCACATTTTCTGTCAATTTCGCTCAATTAATATTGCATTAAAGGGATTAATTGGTCAAATAAAGATGTAAGAACACAATTTTTTCTTGAAGGATTTCCCGAGATGTCGTTCGAGCTGCAATGGCTGCAGTCACCCAACTGCACATCTATGGCTACAGTGTATGAAAGTGGTTGGTCTGCTCTGCCAGTTTGTCAAAGCAGAACGGACAGGGATTTGGAGTCTTCAACTACAGTCACTCCAATAAATGCTTCCATATTTTGCTGCTGCAGAGACTAACATACATGTCACATGAGGGCATATCTGGCTTCCAGAAAATGCTTTAGCTTCGGACATGACATCAAGACGTTTATTCTTTCTTCAACACAGGGATCCATGTTACTCAGGGGCAGTGATTGCCTAATTTCAAGAAGTCAACAGCTCGACTGACAAAGGGTTGGGGAATAGGTCATGACCAGTGGTCGGGGAGTCTCAACGCACACAATGGCTGCTGTCTATGCCGGCATGTGCTGATGTAAATGGTGCCAAGCAGGATCTCACAGCCACAACTTACCTGACAATCAAGTGATCAGCAGAAAGATGTAACAAAGTCCCAGGAAGACAAGAGATGCCGACGACAACCTGGCGGTCCTTGTGTTCCTTCAGGACTGACATCCATTTGTACGGGATCTGTCTCTGTGTAGCATTGTCGCCGGAGTTACAGCTGATGACACTGACTGCTCATAAAGCAGAGGAAATGGGTACAACATTCTTAAAGCCATGGTGGAGAGCAATGTTTTGGAGCGAGAACCCATAATGGATGAGGATGTAACAGAAAGAAAAGAACAGTAGAAAGAGGGGATGTGGTGGTAGAGTGAGGTAGAGGGGTACGGGGAAAAAACCGACAAAATAGAGGGAGACTTGGAGAAATAAGGGATGTGGTGAAGAATGAGGGCAACAAGAGGAGGACACAAGGGGTGAACAAGATGGATAGAGCCACAAACTCTCAATCACAGAAGTGGAAGGAAAAACTGGCATCCCTCAAAAAGTTGGGGTTGGGGATCGTTAATTGGTGTAGAAAAGATCATCGATTTGGAAGGGGGATGGTCTGAGATGGTGGTGAACAGCTGTTGTCTTGAAGCCTTGGATGGAAGAATGACATTGGAGTCCTTCCTTGGCACACCTGAGCTCCTCACCACATACAAGGCTTTCATCCGCAGCTCAATGGAATACTGCTCTCCCCTCTGGGCTGGTGCTCCTGCCTCACACCTAGCTCGTCTTCACGCTGTTGAAACCAAAGCATCAGAATCATTGGAATCTCCCGCGATGAAGCTAACTCCAAGGGCCTCTCACTCACTCACCGCAGGCAGGTTGGTGGTCTTTCCGTCTTCTACCGACTCCTTTCTGGCCTTTCCCCCCCCCCCCCCCCCCCCAGCTCTCTCTGGGCTCTGTCCTGCAAATATTCCTACAGGTCGCACAAGATCTGCCTGCAACCCTCTTATGGTTAAACTGCCAAAATCAAGACTCTCTGCTCACCTTCACTCCTTCATTGCTCTTTTCTCCCGCCTCTGGAACAAACTCCCTCACTCTCTTCAATCCCACTCCACCCTCCAGGTCTTTAAAACAGCTGTTCACCACCATCTCTTATCTTCCCCCATCCAAAACCTTGATCTTTTCTACCCCCACTAATTTCACCCCAAATCCACTTTTTTGAAATACCAATTTCTGTCCCGGAAGTCCCTGGTGTCCTTGTGTTTTATACTTCTCCCACACCCCCCCCCCCTTCCCACGCCTCCTCCCCCCAAGCCCTCTCCCTCCCACACATCTCCCTGCTCTCAAATGTTATATTTGTGTGCTTTCCCTTCTCTCCCCATCTTGTCTTCCGCTCCCTCTTTTTATATATTTTGTTTGTCTGGTTGATTTGTTTGTGAAGTAAATGTTAGCTCTTTCACGAGCCTCGATTCAGTATACAAAAAAAAAAAGAAAGAGAATGTGGAAGTTCCTTCCACAAGCTCAAAAAAGAGAAGAACGAATGTTCACCTCCAGTGGAGGTGAGCAGTGATTCTGGATTTTGAGAGGTTCACCAGAAGGGTGTTGTTGGTGGACCCTGTGCGTCCTGCAGAAACCTGTGGGGTGCAGAGGGGACCAAGCACGAAAATAGCAGACAAGAGGGTGCAATACCGGGAATGAGGCAGTAAAAGACAGAGAGACCACCGACCTGTCTGTGATGTGAAAATGATAGGTCTAGAGACTCATCTTGATCGCGGGAGATTCCAATGATCTTGAAGGCCTTGGTTTCCATGACGTCAAGCCGAGCAATTAAGGTGTGAGGTATGAGCGCAAGCCCAGAGCGGAGAGCAGTTCTCCATCAAGCTTTGTGGTGGCTCACTCATTGAATGGCTTCCATGAAACGCGATGCAACATTTGACTGCATTGTCATCAGCGATGTAGGTTACGTTACCTTCATTGCAAGTACAGCGAGCCCCACCATTGTATTTGATGGATACGGTGCAGAGCCATCTCCAAAATATACCATGCATATCGGTGACAAAAACATGTCGTAGTTGCCCAAGTGAACTTTGTTGGAGACATGACAATCAAGACAAAGAAATAACATTTCTTGGCCAGCAGTACCAAAAAAACCAGAATTTCATCCTCATGCTCACTGAGAAGCTGAAAATAAATGGATTTACACAAATCCATGCAGAAGGTGATGCTGACCTCCCCATTGGCCAGACAGCAGTAGATTCTGCTTCCAAATGGGCCACTACTGTCATAGGAGAAGCTACATGGATGTTTACCCACAAATAAGTTACGGATTTGGAATGTTATCTAGCTGCAGAATGATTCGGGTCCTCAGATGTGCAACTGGTTGCCATTCATGCATGCAATTGTTGGATGTGACACCACGTCATGCTTGTTTGGCAATGGGAACGGAGTAGCTCTCCATAAGTTTCGAAGTGAGCCTGATTTCAAGAAGCAAGCTGAGTTCTCCAGTGAAGTTTCTAAGGATTACATCACCTTCTCAAAAGTTTGTGTCAGGAGGTCATCTTGATTTAAGTGCTTGGATGCACTGCATTACAAGTGCTTTTGTGAGATGTCCACAAGCATCAATACTGTGCAGGTGCATCTCCCTCTCCCCCATACAAATGGTGGCCTGATATCGCAGTCCTCGTGCGCATTTCCAATTGCAACAGTGGATGGGTAAATCTGACAATATGGATGCAAGAGGTCATTTTGAGCCACAAACAACGGATTTGCCTCCAGCTCCAGAAGCTCTTCTGGGGTCATCAATTGGAAATGCAAAACTGACTGCGATACACGAAGTTGAAACTGCAAGAATCGTGGACTGGAATGCTCCATTTCATGTGACAAGTAGAATGGTGTCCGCTGCACAAATTAGTCTTTGCTTTTTAAGAAAAGCACAGGTGAGAAGATTGGAGACACACAAGCTAAGGTAGCAATGTCAAAATAATGTAGATAGAGATTTAGATCATTCAAATCAGATACTTATATCTACTTTTATTTTGAAAGTTGACATTGGTGGGGTAACCAGCAGCCATTTTGAGAAATGGCAGCAATCCTGGATATTTAGATGGCTGCCATTATAATGGCTGTGGAACAATCCTAATTATAGTTCATTATTGTTGTTTGGTTTATGTGGAAAAATGGAAAATTGTTTCACATCAATCTTGTTCCCTCTCCTCCCTCCCCTTCCCAAAATGGAGGACCCTTTTTTGTATACAAGATCGAGGCTCGTGTAAGAGCTAACAATAATCACAAAAAGACAAACTGACACATAAAACATAAGATAAAGGGAGCGGGAGACAAGATGGGGAGAGAGAGGGAAGCACACAAGCACAACAGTGGAAAATAGGGACATCGGGAGATCTGTGGGAGGGAGAGGGGTTGGGGGGAGGAGGCATGGGAAGTGGGGCGGGGGGGCCTTGAGCTCTTCTAGGGTCAAATTTGGTTATTTTTCTATTTTTTGTGAGGGCCTAAAACACTGCCCTACACTCATGAAAGAATAGGTCGGGGATCATTTAATATTACAATTCATATAGCTGCAAGGGCTTAGGCACTATGGAGTGATTTTAATAAATCCAACTTTTCTTTTCAAAAATTTTGAAAACTTTTTTTGCCTAAAACACTCCCTGGCATTCACTGATGAACCTCAGAAAGTTTGACGAACATCTGTCGGGCCATTTCTGAAAAAAATGGTCACAGACCGACAGACAAACATCAGTCTTGTATATCTAGAATAGGATAGCTTAGGAGTAAATGTTTATAAATACGAGTTGGCCAGAAGGTGGAGTATTTGTTTAGGTGGACCGGAAGGAAAGTTTTATTTTACTCTTAAAATTAATTTATTCCATGCTGCCCTCTGTTTTCCAAATCAAATGTCACATGTAATTGTCACATAATTCACCAGGCGGAGGTACGCACATAATATAATTTATTATGTCATAATATAATATAATCAGACCTACATAATATAATTTATTATATTATGTCACATAATATAATTCAAATGTCACATGGTCTGGCAGCCATATTGGATCGAACGAAAATCTTTAAAAAAAATTTTCTCCTGAACTGCTTCATCGATCGACGTGAAACTTCACAATTATGATCTAGCAGTCATGGGGAATAGGTATATGTTTTAAATTTCATCCTGTCCAATGCATGGTCTGGCAGCCATAATTATTTAATTTTGTGAATCTGGGTTATTTTTTATTATTATTATTATTATTTTATTAAGGCTCACTTGGTTGTGCACGCATGGGTTTTAGGGTAGAGGAGTGGCATCTGAAACCCTAGGCCCAGTTGCATAAAACATTCTTAAGGAAAGATTTGAGGATTTACTTAAATGTCTCCTCAAGTTTCCCCTTAAGGACATCCATCATTTGAGGATCATTGCATATTCGAGTATTCCTTAAGTATTATGAATATTCCGAATTCCGAATGTTCCTTAAAATCTCCCTTAAACCCAAGGGAGCACCCCTCCACCCCTTATTACTTCTTTTTCAAGTTATTTAGGCACCAATTCAATTGATACCGACGATGTCCCCAGGAAAGATGGTCAACTGCGTATGTAATTGATATATTGAATGCGGCATGTTACTTGGCCCATGACTCATCAATGGAAATACACGTTTAAAATTTCAACGTGATCGGTCGCACAATCTGGCAGCCAGAATGTTTTAGTTATTTGAAGAAGAAGAAACCTACACAATTTTTTTCGTTACTTACAATTTTTTCTTCTCCAGAACGTCATACATGATGTGAAACGCCACGCACATGATGAACGAGTGGTTCGGAATATAGTTTGGTAATTTACGTGTCATCGGTTGAATGGTCTGGCAGCCATTTTTAAAATTTATTTTGAATTTGAGTTTTTTTGAAATTCCTTTGAATTGAATTTTTTCAATACAATTCTGAATCCAGTTTTTAAAGAGGACATCATGGGTCACGTGACTGATCAATGTGGGGTCGTATCAAAGCGGGCCGTCTCGGTACCCGGTCATCACTGCCAGCAGTTATAAAGTGGCAGTTCTAGTTTCTTTTTAACTCAACTGGACTACCGTCCAGTTTAGTTCATCACATACTGAACCCTCCGGCGTCCGTCGTCTGTCGTCGTCTGTCGTCCGTTAACTTTTCGACGTTAACACTCCAGCGTCCACAAATATCAACCGATTCTGATCAAACTTGACAAGCACGATCCTTACCGCAAGGACCAGGTTGGTATTACATTTTAGCCCGATCCGTTGAAAAATGACGGACGTAGGCGACCATTTTGTTTTTGGTCATGAAAACGACGTTAACACTCTAGCGTCCACAAATATTAACAGATTTTGATCAAATTTAGAATGTTTAACCCTTACCACACAAGGTAGGATGCTATTGCATTCCAACCTGATCCGTCACAAAATGGCCGCCATATTGTTTTCAGCTCCGAAACGACGTTAAGACTTTAACGTCCACAAATATTTATGGATTTTGATCAAACTTGGTGTGTGAGACTCTTACCACACAAGGTAGGTATCAGTTCAGTTGAGTTCTGCTTCCCTGGAAGCTCTAGTTGTTTTTATCCTACTCATCTGTTCACCCATTTGTTCGATGGATGAATAAAACTTATTCAGAACAAGCACTCATCTGCATTCATTACCCTAAGTAACTGCCAAGATAGTTTCAGACAGCAAATTGCCCAAGTTTAACGATACGAGCCGATAATTTAACTGAAGATGGATGAAAGCATATATGGCATTCTGTACAATCCTCATGTGAGGAAACATACAAGTCTGACCAATAACATGGTCTTCATGTACCTTTGCTGGCAGGATAGTCTCAAGGTATGCACACTCACATCTCAGTTGTCGACCTCGCCCCAGATTCAAACCTGGATGGACCAGCTGTCGACCTGGTGTTTCGAAACCAGAGTGATTTGTCAGTTTGTGCACCAGCCAGAGGATGTGTCTGACAGCATTGATCGTTGGTGGACATTGAGGATCCAATGGTGTCTTTGTGAAGGAGTAGTAGAAAGGTTGTTTGTGAAAGAGTATTCCTGCCCTGCCTGACTGATGGTAAGGCAATGGCAAACCACCCAGCGTAACTCTTGCCAATATATTGCTGTGGAGGGGTTGACACTCCAGCAAGAGTATGGTAAATTGATGATGATGATGGTACCGCTAGTTTTGCTGATGCACCTTCTGTGACTGACAAATCCTTCTGGTAGACCAAGAGTGCAGGATGGCAAACTTGGCAACAGTGGATTTACAGCGTTCCACCAGCTTACACATCAGACCTCAAACAGTTGGTATTCTGTAACACAGGAAATATTACAAAAAAAAGCAAAATTATAAAAGCAAAAGCCATTAGGCCGAGCAAGCGGAAAGACATTAATCAACTGCTAAGGTCGAGGGCCACCTTGGGACAAAGGCAAAAATCAGCACCGAAGGATTGGGTTCATGTTTCTCTGCCCAGAAGAATTCCACAAACATCCTTTAGATGTGTGTCAAAAATGCTTAAGGTGGTTCAAAGCAATTGTTTTGTCTAAAGACTACACATCTGATCAATGTTACAAAAACAAAAACAACAGCCCTCGGTAGAGCGCGTACCTCCGCCTGGTGAACAGTTTACATTTTGTATCCCAATGATAGACCGGATCTGGATTCGGACCTGAATCAAAATCGAATCGACTTGTTCTTGTCGAATAACCAACTCGTCCACCAAGTTTTGTCTCATGTCATCCACAACGTTTTGAAATATCGTGATATACAGTATATTGTTTTTGGCCCTATCAATCCATGGTGAAAATTAAAACATTCTTGTATCCGAATCCGGATTAGGATCTTCAACAAAATCGAATCAATTCGTCCTTGTCACACACACAACCTGTCCAACAGGTTTCGTCCAAATCCATCAATAACTTTTTGAGATATCCTGCTATGTATATTTTTTGGCCCAATCTCCCAATGGTGAAGAATCACTTAAAAAAATTAAATAATTCTCATATCCGAATCCATATTCAGATCTTCACCAAAATTGAATCGATTCTTCCTTGTCACACACACACAACCTCTCCACCAAGTTTTGTCCAAATCCGTCCACAACTTTTTAAGATATCGTGCTATATCTATCGTTTTTTTGTCCTATCTCTCAATGGTGAAGTCGAATCACTTAAAAAAATTCTCGGATCCAGATGCGGATCTTCACCAAAATCGAATAATTTTGTCCTAGTCTCATACCCAACCTCTCTCATTTCGGCCAAATCGGTCCACAACTTTTTGAGAAAAGGTGAAGAATCACTTAAGAAATTCTCGGATCCGGATCTTCACCAAAATCCCATCATTTCGTCTGTGTCACTTACCCAAACTCTCCACCAAATTTCGGCCGAATCTCTCCACAACTTTTTGAGATATCCTGTTCACAATCAGACAAACAGGGCATGAAAACAAAACCTCCATCCACCTTTGGTGGCGGAGGTGGTAAACTGGATTAGGGCTTCAGGAAGTCAACAAAATACTTTCTCCGGTAATGGTGATTGTTTTTTCCCCAGGCTGTAATCTTCAAAACGATATAAGCTGGAAGAATTCCAGTGATGGAGTCAGGAGGACACGAATCCAATTTCAGTTTCGATTTGATAAAATTTTCAACAACAACAACAACAACAACACCAATTATTTTTTTTTAAAGGCATTTAAAGGTATTATTTGAAGTATTTCCAAGACGTAACTACAGATCCTAACAATGTCAACATTATTGGTGTTTTAAGCAAATAAAACTGCATACATCCAGTATAATGTATTGGACAAACAGGATTTTAACAATGCAGGTAGCCCGTCTGCCAATGCACACACAATGCAAGATGGATACGTTTTGTGTGTCTGTGGTTGTTATCTCCATATGCGGGTATCAGGAGATGGAGCGGCGATCTACCATGTCTCGAGGTATCCACCTCGGTGTTTTAGAGTGTCAGTCCAGGCCATAACTTATTACCCTCACCAGAGGAGATCTCGGGTATTGCATTTGAGTCCGTTTGTTTGTTACTTTATTGGTTGGTGTTGAACATTATTACTTGCAAAATCGAAGATTTTTCAAGTACAGTATATTGGTCGGTTGTGTTTGTGACTCTGTCTGTTTGTTTGTTTGTTTGTCACCGGCCTACAGGTCACAATTTTCAACCGATCTTCACCAAACTTCCCCAAATGGTAGAGTTGGTCAAAAGCCAGAAGCCTATTGTTTTGGGGTCAATAGGTCAAAAGGTCAACATAGGCCAAAGGTCACCAAATTTGCTAAATTTCTAAAATCCCCAATTTTCATCCGATTGACTTGAAATCTGAAGACCATTTGCATATCTGGTCACTGAATTCAACCACCAAGTATTTTTGAGGTCAACATAGGCCAAATGGTCAACATAGGCCAAATTTCTAAAATCCTCAATTTTTATCCAATTGACTTGAAATTTGAAGAGGACTTGCATATCTGGTCACTGAATTCAACCACCAAGTATTCTTGAAGTCAACTTAGGCCAAAAGGTCAACATAGGCCAAATTTCTAAAATCCTCTATTTTCATCGAATTGACTTGAAAATTGAACAGCATTTGCACATTGAGTCACTAAATAGGGAAACTAACTATTTTTGAGGTCAAAAGGTCAAAGGTCAACTCAAGGTCAACCTTCCAAAATCATCATTTTTCATCTGAAAAATCGTCACTTTTCATCCTGTTGACCCGAGCTTTGATCAAGATTGTAAATTTTAATCTTCATGAAATGGACAATTTGCTGTATCAATGGTAAACTTTTGGGGGAGGGCGTATTTTGCAAGTATCGTGCTACGCATGACGTTTTCTTGTTTCTTTGTCTGTTTGTTTGTCTGTATGTCAGTCGCCTACAGGTCACAATTTTCAACCGATATTCACGAAACCTCACCAAGTTGTATAGGTCATCAAAATTGAGAAGCCTATTGATTTTGAGGTCAAAGGTCAAAGGTCATCTGGAGATCAAATTTCTAACATCGCCATTTTTAATCCAATTGACTCGACAATTGAACAGCATTTCCACATTGAGTCACTAAATTGGGAAACCAACCATTTTTGAGGTCAAAAGGTCAAAGGTCAACTCAAGGTCTAATTTACAAAATCATCAATTTTCATCTGAAAAACCGTCAATTTTCATCTGATTGATTTGAAAATAGAAAATCAATTGCCTAGTGCTTCACTGAATTGGGAAACAAACTATTTTTGAGGTCAAAGGGTCAAAGGTCAACCCAAGGTCAAACTTCCAAAATCATCTATTTTTATCTTTAAAATCATCAATTTTCATCTGACTGACTTGAAAATTTAACAGCATTTGCATAGTCCCTCACTGAATTGGGAAACCAACTATTTTTGAGGTCAAAAGGTCAAAGGTCAACTCTAGGTCAAACTTCTAAAATCATAAATTTTCATCTAAAAATCATCACTTTTCATCCTATTGACCCGAGCTTTGATGAAGATGGTCAATTTTGATCTTGATGAAATGGACAATTTGCTGGATCAATTGCAACCTTTTTTTCAGGGGCAACCGCCTGGCAGGGGGGGGGGGGGGTGGGTGGATTTTGCAAGTATCGTGCTCTGCATGACGTCTTCTTGTTTGTTTGTTTGTTTGTCTGTTTGTTTGTTTGTTTGTCTGCACGGAACGTGAGTATGCTTTTCTCTGCAACCGTTGGCCCGATTGACACAAAAGTTAGCACCTCCTCCTGTAGATTTTTACTGATAATTATGACGTCATAGGTCACGTGATACAGGCGCCATCTTGTGAAAACTGAAAAACTTTGCACCTCTTTATCTCCATGGAAAAAATTGCAATATGGCTGGCTCATTGTCAAGTACTCCCAATGGGGAACAATATATGAAGAGCTCTTTTCCAAAACGCTATAAATTCATTTGGAGCATTTTGTGTAAAATGAGAATTTCTGCACAGCAAAGAAAATAAAGCAAACTTCCTTTTTTTTCTGTTTCAATGTTTAATATGCAAATATTAGAACATATCAAAGAACAAACTGAAAATCTAGTAATCTTTTTTCACAACAAATTAACAAAAATAATGAAGTTTTTTTCCAAAACGCTATATATCCACTGTGTGACAGTTCTTAAAAAACACCACAAGTCCAATGATGGACGTTTCTCAATGTCAGACTTGCATTGGAATGCAGGTCAGCCCTGTCCGGGCTCTTCATCACTGCTGGCTGCATCAGCCTCGCTCACCACTGACAAAGCAGAATCATAGAACGCCCGGACTTTGTCTGACGCTCCTATTTCCGCAAGGAGTGAAAACACATCACGCTTCTTCGCCTCTTTTACAGTGGTCTGCATTGGTAATGGATCAGGTCTGAATTCAGCCCATTTCTTGCCCCGTTTCAAAACACTGTGGTGGCAGTATTCAGCACTGTAGGAGGTTTTAAAACCCACTTGGCCATTTGTGAATTCTAGCATGCGGGCCTCACTAATTTTGAAGGTTTTCTTCGTCCTCACATGATGTTTGGTTGCTGATCGGTAATCAAACGACTGCCAGTCCTTTCCATACACGTAGACATTCCCAAATGTTTTCAAAATTGAGCAGTACTCTTCTGGGAGCAGGATGGTGTCCACTTTCCTAACTCTCTGTTCAATTCTCCCAAATACTCTATCTGCTGGTAAAAAGCTGTGCCCCCTAATTGGAAAGGTGTACTCAATCCTGAGACCAGGAATTGTTTGCTGAAGTGCCAAGAGCATGGATGCCATATTCATATTCTTATTTTGTCCAAAACATGAATCGCTGAACAAGCGAAGGCTTTTTTTCTCCCGAAGCGGACCATTGAGTGGGTGGCGGAAGCAATGATCCAGTGCGGAAGCTGTCATATTGCTGTCCTTTTTGTTTTGATTTTCCAGCCAGACATAAAGGTGGACATCCTCCTTGAGCTGTTTGCTCTCCTTACCATGATGCACAACAATACCAAACAGGTAAAGGTAGAGTTGTCTGGAATAATAGGCTTGGCCTATTGGTGTTTTGGGCAAAATTAGATTTTGCATCATGTCGAAGCAAACAGTCACGGAGTCCTCTTCGTCCCTTCCCAGCTGGTCATAGAATGCTCGTGCTCTTCGCCGATGCAAAATGAACAAGGCTGTTTCATTTTGCTTTTCAGCTTCTGACATGTTTGGATCCTTTATTCTCATCCTGTATTTGGCACAATTGGAACAGGCATCTGTGGCAGGATGGCCAAAGCCAAGGTTGAATTGGGATGAGAAAACAGAATAGTACAGAGAGTAGCTGGTTTGGGCGTGGTTTTGTGCCTCAAACAGCTGGTGCATTTTGTGCACACTCAAGTCAGTGGGGAGATATTTTCGCCCTGGAGCCCCCCTACGGCCGTAATGACTGGCCCTGCAGGTGAATGTTCCAATGTGATTGGAGATCAGATCCCTCTTGCTGTTGTTGATGTCTACTTTTCGGGTGCCTCCACTTCTTTCTGGGCGAGCCTCAGCAGTCTCCGCGTAATATCGGGCCACCCGGGACACTCTGTCCTTGCTGATCCCTGAAAAAATCAAAAGAATAATGCAATACCTGGTATAAAATGGCTAATATCGTATGGGGTGCAGGGGATCAATCTTGTGGAACCGATAGACAGAAATAATTTTGACTGTGGCTGTTTTAATCAGCCCAGCAAAGTTGCAACCACCTCGATTCCGCGTAGAATCTGCCTGGAGATGCTGTGAATCGGTGCTAATAATTTTTTTATGCATGATCATCGCTGACATACGTGGATTATGTAAATATTTTAAATGTTATCTGTGGTGGAGAATCTGGGTGCATGCATAATGGTGTGCAAATAGTAAACGCGAATAACATTCAATGAGCTTCCAGATGAAAGATATCTGCAATGAAAACAACACAAAAACTCACCCAGTACTGAGACGAATGTGTCTTTACAAACAGGAAGCTTGTCTGGGTGGTTCACCGTCAGCAGACTGAACTGCGCGGAAACATTCCTGTTTTACCTTCTGCCAACTGTATCCACCTTCTTGCGATGCCGCTTAACAGACGTGATTGTCATCAGCTGCAGAAATTCCCTGTCCTGATCTGCTTTCTTTGAGTTTCCGTATAATTTGTCAAAGTTCAGTCTGAGGTCGTCTTCTGTGAACTTATCAGCGTGACAACGATTTTGATTTTTTCCAGCGGTGTGTTTACATGCCACGGTTGGAACTTTACCAGCGCCAGAATGGCGAATTTTCTTAGCTTTTTCCCGTTCATGGTTGTCCTTATTCAACTTACGCTTTCTTCCTCCCGGTGAAAGCACCACTGCTTCGTCCATCCCATCAAAACTGTCCATTTTACAGAAGATTACGTCCAGGAAAATCACGCCACAGTCAAACAACGGAAGTCGCCATGTTGTGGAAAATTCCCCACGCGGATTGGCCGACAGGCAATATCGCGGTTTGGAATAAAAGTGGCATGGCGTTTGTCGCTCTTTGCAAAAAAGATCTAAACTGGGCTGCGTAAACTAACGGGAGATATCACGTTTTGAGAAAAAACGAATGTGTGATATTGACCGACTATCTGTTCACGAATGTTGGAGCCGGTAATCGCTTCTTTTTTTTTTTTGGCGTTTATCGCGTTTTGGAATAGAGCTCTTCATATATTTATGATGATGTCATCAGTGCCTTCATTATGACCTCATAATTAGACAAGTAGAATTCTTGATCTTATCAGTTTGACATTTCTTTAGCATGATCTACACAAAAATTGTATGGGAGAATTCAATTGATGATGTCACCGGTCATGTGGTTCGGCAACCATATTGGATTGAAAATGAAAAACATCTTCTTTGAAAAAAAAAATATCGAAAAATGGCTTACTAGATCGATGTGAAACTCCACACACATGATCTACTAGCCTTGGGGAATACAGTTGGAAAACTATTAAGTCATAGGTCATACCGTCTGGCAGCCATATTGGATTTTATGCAAAAACTGCATAAAGGAAATTATTGTTCTCCTCTGAAAGCACTGAACGTATCGATGCAAAATTCTAACCATATGTTCGACTACCTATGGGGATATCATTTGGGGGAAAAAACTTGTCACCGGTCACATGGTTTGGCTGCCATATTGGATTGAAGGGAAATATTCAAAAGACTGTTTCTCTGAAAGTACTCACCCTGTTGATGCCAAATTTTACAAATAACATCTCGTACCATTGCTGCATAAAGTTCGAAAATGGTGACATCATAGGTCACGTGATTTGTCAGCCATTTTGGATAGAAAAACGAACCATAACCAATCAACACAAAACCTCACACAAGTGATCCTCTACCCAATCATAGGCAGATTGTAAATATTTGATGTCATAGGTCACGTGGTTGGAAAGTTTTTCTGGTTGGAAGGTTGGAATGAAGATCGATGGTTTGCTTTACATTCAGCATTTAAAAGGATGTAACATGAACAAACATTCTGGGAAGGCAATGGCAAACCACCCAGTGTAAACCTAGCCAATAAACTTCTTTGGCAGCATTCAACGCTCTATAACGTGTATGGCACATCAAATTCAATTGAGAATGTGTGTATGTCAATAAAGTACATGCTATTAGGAATGTTTTTATCTGTATGGTATGTATTATTAGAAGGTGCGTATGTTTATGCAGTACATACAATTGGAATGTGAGTACGTCTATAAAATACATATGATTGGGATGTGAATCGATACAATAAAACCAAAAAAGGTATTTTTGTGGGCTGCATGAACGTACATCTATGTCGTCATTACACTACACAAACACAGCAGATAGTAAACACCACACAAAATACACCAAATAAACACGTGCCAGTGAAGGTCTGCAATCTCTGATGGCTCTGTCTTGTTTATCAATTGAAGTTTTGTCATCAAGTTTTCAACAAACCTCCGCCAACTTTAGTTTGAGTAGAAAGTGGACGTGGACGGGCTTTGCATTTGAAGATGCTTTTTAGTTTATCATAAGTAAAGAAAACTACAACAAAGTGAACTTTCATTGAACTGCAAACAGACAGACAAGTGCATCTTCAGGGAATCAAAAACAATCTATGAAGAATGTGTTGTGTGATCAGAAGATACTGGGTGAGGAAGACAACCGTGGACTCTTTTTGCTAATCGCTTCCACTATGTAAGTTGCGAGAGGAGGAGTAATGGCATGAGAAGTATTTTGAGTCAAGATCTATATCTCTTATTAAGAGCCGCAGTAAATCTTGCAAACATAGGGGCATTGCTTGCAACCTAATGCATGCACTTATGCTCCAATACTAATGATGATGACAATGTATACATCAAATACATTGTGCCTCTGAGGATTTTGCTTTATTTGCAGGCTTGTCCAAGTATGTGTAGAGAATAAAAGACACAAAAAAAGCAAATAAGGTCAAAATAACATGGCAGCTGTATAATTGGCAAGCACAATGCTTACCTGTGCTTGTGGTGGCATCACAAAATTGCCAAAATCGTCAGGGAGAAACAAGCAATGTAATAACATTAAATCACAGGAGAACAGGTTGGACAAAAGAGAGGATCGAGGGAGTGAAGATATGTACAGTAAAGGATGAGGCAGATTCACAGGAGAACAAGTTGGACAAAAGAGAGGATCGAGGGAGTGAAGATATGTACAGTGAAGGATGAGGCAGAGCCACAGGAGAACAAGTTGGACAAAAGAGAGGATCGAGGGAGTGAAGATATGTTCAGTAAAGGATGAGGCAGATTCACAGGAGAACAAGTTGGACAAAAGAGAGGATCGAGGGAGTGAAGATATGTACAGTAAAGGATGAGGCAGATTCACAGGAGAACAAGTTGGACAAAAGAGAGGATCGAGGGAGTGAAGATATGTACAGTGAAGGATGAGGCAGAGCCACAGGAGAACAAGTTGGACAAAAGAGAGGATCGAGGGAGTGAAGATATGTTCAGTAAAGGATGAGGCAGATTCACAGGAGAACAAGTTGGACAAAAGAGAGGATCGAGGGAGTGAAGATATGTACAGTAAAGGATGAGGCAGATTCACAGGAGAACAAGTTGGACAAAAGAGAGGATCGAGGGAGTGAAGATATGTACAGTAAAGGATGAGGCAGATTCACAGGAGAACAAGTTGGACAAAAGAGAGGATCGAGGGAGTGAAGATATGTACAGTGAAGGATGAGGCAGATTCACAGGAGAACAAGTTGGACAAAAGAGAGGATCGAGGGAGTGAAGATATGTACAGTAAAGGATGAGGCAGATTCACAGGAGAACAAGTTGGACAAAAGAGAGGATCGAGGGAGTGAAGATATGTACAGTGAAGGATGAGGCAGAGCCACAGGAGAACAAGTTGGACAGAAGAAAGGATCGAGGGAGTGAAGATATGTACAGTGAAGGATGAGGCAGAGTCACAGGAGAACAAGTTGGACAAAAGAGGGGACCGAGGGAGTGAAGATATGTACAGTTAAGGATGAGGCAGAGCCACAGGAGAACAAGTTGGACAAAAGAGAGGATCGAGGGAGTGAAGATATGTACAGTGAAGGATGAGGCAGAGTCACAGGAGAACAAGTTGGACAAAAGAGAGGATCGAGGGAGTGAAGATATGTTCAGTAAAGGATGAGGCAGATTCACAGGAGAACAAGTTGGACAAAAGAGAGGATCGAGGGAGTGAAGATATGTACAGTAAAGGATGAGGCAGATTCACAGGAGAACAAGTTGGACAAAAGAGAGGATCGAGGGAGTGAAGATATGTACAGTGAAGGATGAGGCAGAGCCACAGGAGAACAAGTTGGACAGAAGAAAGGATCGAGGGAGTGAAGATATGTACAGTGAAGGATGAGGCAGAGTCACAGGAGAACAAGTTGGACAAAAGAGGGGATCGAGGGAGTGAAGATATGTACAGTGAAGGATGAGGCAGAGCCACAGGAGAACAAGTTGGACAAAAAAGAGGATCGAGGGAGTGAAGATATGTACAGTAAAGGATGAGGCAGAGCCACAGGAGAACAAGTTGGACAAAAGAGAAGATCGAGGGAGTGAAGATATGTACAGTCAAGGATGAGGCAGAGTCACAGGAGAACAAGTTGGACAAAAGAGAGGATCGAGTGAGTGAAGATATGTACTGTAAAGGATGAGGCAGAGTCACAGGAGAACAAGTTGGACAAAAGAGAAGATCGAGGGAGTGAAGATATGTACAGTCAAGGATGAGGCAGAGTCAGAAGAACAAGTTGGACAAAAGAGAAGATCGAGGGAGTGAAGATATGTACAGTGAAGGATGAGGCAGATTCACAGGAGAACAAGTTGGACAAAAGAGAAGATCGAGGGAGTGAAGATATGTACAGTAAAGGATGAGGCAGAGTCACAGGAGAACAAGTTGGACAAAAGAGAGGATCGAGTGAGTGAAGATATGTACTGTAAAGGATGAGGCAGAGTCACAGGAGAACAAGTTGGACAAAAGAGAAGATCGAGGGAGTGAAGATATGTACAGTCAAGGATGAGGCAGAGTCAGAAGAACAAGTTGGACAAAAGAGAAGATCGAGGGAGTGAAGATATGTACAGTCAAGGATGAGGCAGAGTCAGAAGAACAAGTTGGACAAAAGAGAGGATCGAGGGAGTGAAGATATGTACAGTCAAGGATGAGGCAGAGTCACAGGAGAACAAGTTGGACAAAAGAGAGGATCGAGGGAGTGAAGATATGTACAGTCAAGGATGAGGCAGAGTCAGAAGAACAAGTTGGACAAAAGAGTGGATCGAGGGAGTGAAGATATGTACAGTCAAGGATGAGGCAGAGTCACAGGAGAACAAGTTGGACAAAAGAGGGGATCGAGGGAGTGAAGATATGTACAGTAAAGGATGAGGCAGAGCCACAGGAGAACAAGTTGGACAAAAGAGGGGATCGAGGGAGTGAAGATATGTACAGTAAAGGATGAGGCAGAGTGCTAATCAAGCTTCTCCTTTGGAACACTTCTTGACCGTAAATGTAAGTGTCGATTTCAGAAAATGTATGTAGGAGAGATGGTGGGATCTTGGAACTCCCTTTCATCACCACACCTTGACTCTTCACCTTTGCTGTAGAAGTTCCTTGCTGACCATTTTAAGAGAGCATCGCCAGTAGACTCTGAAAGGCCAGCACCTGCTCACTGCGGTACTACAGCATGAGATTTGGCCAGTATATAGTGCTTTTTATGCAGAGCAAACCATATGTTCGACTACCCAGTCTTGAGCTCATGGAAGAGCTAGAACACTGATGGATCAGGAAGCAACAGAACTAACGGAGCAGTGGAGAGAGAGGGGAAACAACAATAGCAGGGTTGAAGGATAAAACAGAGGGAGATGGGCAAGCAATGGACATGGGGAGGAATGAGGGGTAAGAAGGGATGCATGGAGGGACAAGATGGATATCGAAGGAAAGTATTCGGAAGGAAAAACTGGAAATTTGTAAGGAGGTGGACTTAGCTGTGAGGATAGAAAATGTCATGGTTTTGGATGGAGGATGATCTGAGATGGTGGTGAACAGTTGCCTTGAACACCTGGAGAATCTCAGGATGAGATTGAAGATAATATGGAAGTTCATGGTTCCAAAGGTGGGGGAAAAAGAGGAGCGAGAGGAACTTTTATTTGCCCGTTGCTTGTAGGAATTGCATTAATTGAATGAGGACTTTCATTTTTATGCGACTGCAGGATCTGACTCTGAACTTTTTGATCTGTTGACCTCTGCACATGAAAGGGCCGATCATCTCACCGGCTTTGTAAGTTCAATGTCTGGCAGCTCAAGATAGCAGGCCTCTTGGTTGTTTCACAACAGACTATTATTTGACTGTTATCGTACACATACTGGATAGTGCTTAGCGGTTAGGGTGCCGGCTTGGGATCCTAGGATCCTGGGTTCGAATCCCGGTCGATCGCTGAATTAACGCCAGGGGGGTTGACTCAGCCTGTCATCCTTCCGAGGTCGGCAAATTGAGTACCAGCTTGCTGGGATGAATGATCACGGTGTGTACCCCGGTTTAGAATAGGTACACCGTATCCCTGCGCATCGTAAGAGCGTGACCAAGGGTTGGCGTCAGGAAGGGCATCCGGCCATAAAAACATTGCCTCAAACAGGGAACCATGATTGTCATGGGGCCCCCAAGGCTCACCCCCGCTCTAGCGGGGGAAAATGGCCTTAAAACGATCATTCATTCACTGTATAGTGCTTCACAAAATGAACACAAATTAGCTGTTGTACTCCATGTACGAACATCTGTGTGGCCTTTAATTGAGGTCATCCAGCGACCATGAACCATGACTAGAGACCATGAAGGACGGCTGAAGGAAACAGTGAAAGAAAAAAAACTCCAAACTTCTTTCCTCTCCATTGTCGCAGATGCTACGTCAAAGGGACAAGGTAAACGTGTCAAATTAAAAAGAGATCCCTTTGATAATAATAATAATAATAATAATTCATTTATTTTGTATAGCGCTTTTCCAGAAGCCCAAAGGCGCTTTGACAGAGTGGCAAACATAATGCATAACAATACATGAAAACAACAATTGCAAAAAGACAAGAATCAATAGGGAAATATTTAAAGCAAAAGGAGGGAGAAGGAGAAGAGATAGTCAGGGGTTAAATGCTGTGGGTTGAATGTTGAATGCAGTGTTGAACAGGTGGGTCTTTAGTGATGTTTTGAATGTGGTGAGTGAGGAGGAGTCTCTGATGGTGTGAGGTAGTGAGTTCCAGAGGGTGGGAGCAGCGATGGAGAAGGCCCTGTCCCCCCAGGATCTGAATTTGGTCCGGATGGGGGGGGTCAGGAGGTTGGTACCAGCAGAGCGGAGGTTGCGGGTGGGAGTGTGTCTGGAGAGGAGGTCAGCCAGGTAGGATGGGGCCAGGTTATGGAGGGCTTTGTATGTCAAGAGGAGGATTTTATACTGGATTCTCTGGGGGATGGGGAGCCAGTGAAGCTTGTAAAGGACGGGGGTGATGTGGTCACGGGTCCGGGAATGAGTGAGTAGACGGGCAGCGGAGTTCTGAATGTATTGGAGTTTATTGGTGATTTTTGAGGGTGAACCATAGAGGAGGCTATTGCAGTAGTCCAGACGGGAGGTGATGAAGGCGTGGATGAGGGTTTCTGCAGCCGTGGAGGAGAGGGATGAGCGGAGACGGGCAATGTTTTTCAGGTGAAAGAAGGCTGACTTTGTGATCTGTTTAGTGTATTTGTCGAAGGAAAGGGTTTGGTCAAAGATGACGCCAAGATTCCGGATGTGAGGGGAGGTGGATACTGGGATACCGTCGATGTTGAGGGCAAAGTTATGGGTGGATTTTGTGAGCGTTTTTGGGCCAATGATGATTATTTCAGATTTATCACAGTTAAGCTTGAGGAAGTTGACAGTTATCACACAGTATCACAGAAGTATCACAGTTAAGCTTTGATGACAAAACTCATGCACATTAAGATGAAGGAGACATCAAGGAAAGTTCAAAGTAGAGCTCCATTAAGAAAGAACTTGAGTGTGTATTGGAAACATTGTCAAACATACAATCCAGGATTCGGACAATGAGGGACAGCCTGTGATTTTGGAGTTTAATCCATCAGGAAAGGAAGAAGAAGAACTTTCACAGCTATTACATGGCACACAGGGAGGCATATTTGTAGAAATTATGTGAGTTTCTACTCATGTGTGGTCATACGGTGGTTCGATGCTTCCTGGCAATCCTCCGTCTATGTTACGCTCGACGAACGTTACGCTAAACGGGACTAAAGGTGGATGTTCCATTGAAATGCAGCCCTTGCTCCCCAGAAGCTGATGGGGCTCGACGGGTAAACCTCTCCTGAAATGTTGATTTTCAGGAGACGAAAATACCAATGCTTCGGGGTGACCAGAGCAGTAGGTAAAACAAAATAAATATATTCCACCAGCAAAAAGTGATCTAAAATGGCGGAAGAAAAAAAATAACCCTGGGAAGTAAAGTTTGCCGAGTTGTCGTGAACAGTGAGCGGGTGATGAAGTAGAACTCTGCTGATAGTCCCAAGGGAAACCAAAGAACAGTGAAATACAGTATTTACACGCTCCACGTGATCACGGCCTTTTAGCTCCTCAACTCCTCGAGAGTCCAAAGTCTGCGCAAAACCGCCTCTTCTTCTTCACCCTGGTGCTTCCCTCATGTACTCAGACTTGATTGGTTGTTCCTGGTTTTAAACCACGCCTCACTAACCTAACTTTTGGGAGCAGAGCGTCAGTATGTGAGGGAAAAGGTTGGTGAATTGATTCTGCCTGCACCGCCTGTTCATGTAGAAACTGATGCATGTAAAACTATAGAAGTCGCTACATATTCATGTCTCCGAGTCTGGACCTCGTGAAGGTATTGATGGAAATCCGTACTACAAGAGAGCGGTTTGTGTCTGCGTCGCCATTTTTCTCAGAGATGGCTGAATGGATCTTCGTCAAACTTTCAGAGGTTCATGAGTGTCGAGGAGTATTGTAGGCAAACATTTTTGTAGTTTTGCTTTCCAAAAGATTCCATTCCAAGAAAATTCCTAAAAATAACATTTTGGAATGCCAAAGTGAAGAATTTCAATGCTAAGATTAATCTTCAGTACTTATAATAAATATGACCCGACTGCAACGCCACAATGAGCCGGTGAAGCCAAAGCCTCTATTGAACTTTTTCGCAATTGTTTATGCATACTTCCGCATCCGCAAGATGATGGCCTCCATGGAGCGATTTGGTGCGTCAAAGCTTCGAAATTCTCAAAGGATCCAGAAAAATCTGGCTTATTTTAATTACAAATTAGAGGTGCATAAGATTGTGAATCAAAAAAAGATGGGTGAAACAAACTCCTATTGAACTTTTTCGCAATTGTTTATGCATACTTCCGCATCCGCAAGATGGCGGCCTCCATGGAGCGATTTAGTGCGTCAAAGCTTTGAAATTCTCAAAGGATCCAGCAAAATCTGGCTTTTTAACATAATACGCGTTCATTGACAACACCGGCTTCGCCGGCTACTAGCGCTAATTTGAGTAATACAATACAATATATGCAGAATTTGGAAGTGTGAATGCAGATATTACAGGTAGAAAGAAGTGTGTGGGTGCTGAAATTGTCAAGGTAAGCGGATGATGAGCAAGGAGATTGATAAAAACTCGTGAGGACCTAAAAACAAAACTGAAGTGACAGTGTAGGTTGGTAAAATAGAATAACAAGTATAGAAAAGGGAGAGAATGAGTTTAAGAAAATAAGTAAATGTGGACGGTAGACTTAAGAATCTATATAATAATACACTTGTTCATCCGTCTATCAGTGTGTAACATTCCTTTCCACCCATTGGTTCGACAGCTGCCCTGACTCCACCCAAACCCATGTATATGTAAAGTCCGTCATGTAGTGCAGCTGTGAGTCAACACTAGTCGGAGTCAGAGTAGTATAAGCTGGCTCAATGAGACATAACATGATGGGTGGGACATATAAAGGAGAGGAGATATCCGACGGACAATTTAGCTCAGATCGGGTATGTCGCAAAAACTGAGTGAACGGTGATCTGTGGAGGAAAAACTTGCTTCATTGATGGCTTCCTTATAGGATCAACCATGGGAGATCGTCAAAACTACAATCGATATTCCTATTAATATGACAAGGTGGTACGGCGTCTAACCAGACAATTTGGTACATCGTAGTCGACGGAAATGGCCCCAGTTCAATAAATGCAATGGAAATGGCGACCTCCAGATATTATTGAGCCGCTATCAGGTGTGGCAATGATTTACAGGTAGAGCTTGCTTATGCCCAGACATGACAGGGGCAGGATTCCAAAAGCTGGCCGGTGACTATTTTGCAGTGACTGTTAAACGGATTTAGTCTTTCAGAATCATCAAAATAGGCCAAACAATTTCTACAGAGTGACAGAGTTACTTACTAGCTGGCAATAGATGTTTGGGAGCAGAACTCCATGATGTGAACAGACTCGTCATGCTGCAAGTACGGAGAATGGTCGACAGTGGGGGAGACCCACAGGATTTATATATCGAGAGGATTTTATCAGCTGATCGAGATTCTAGGTGATGCAAAATGGTGTTGAAGTTTGTCCGTGTAACTGTTGCACTCTTTATAGAGAAAAAGAACACCAGCAGTAGACATGAGGAGAGGTTCCTCATTTGTAGGAGTGTTTGAATAGGGTTTGGGATGTGTTTTGAGAGTGCAATGTGAGCAAAGGATAGCCTGTAGTGATGGAGGAGGTCAGACATATGTACCGGGAGTAACTTCTGAGTTGTGAACGACTGGCAAGCAGCTACAGCCCGAAGCAATCATTCATTCCTGACACGGAGAGTGTAAGATGGTTCCGGGCAGCACTTCAACACTCCTAAATCAGGTCTGGGCAGTTGCTCTCTACAACCTACTACCTAAAAAATCTGCCACAGTTATGGTGATAGGGTTCTGCAGTTGGACATGAATACATATCTGGGGGGGTTGTGCTGACAATTTCCACCCTTTTCCAGAAACTTCAGAAGCTGGAGTCGGACTCGATTGTGCAGATAGAACGCACCTTGTATTTGCGTGTTGCTATTTGCAGTGGCCTGCAGTGCAACTTAGGTGACATATCAGAAGAAAAAAGCTCCCTTCTGGCAACTTTAACTTATCCCATGTTCTGGCTCCTCTACCCTGAACAGTATAAAATATTCCCATCTCAAAATTGAATGTGATGAAATGAACTTTGGAAATACAACTGACAATTTAGAAAGCATTTTTGGATTATTTTCCAAATAAGAGTGGAAAGATAAGTGGAAGAATTGCAAATATTGAAGTGGACAGTTTTCTTGAATCCAGTAAGAGTCACAAGACATTAATATGATAAGCATTCTGGTATTTTTTGTTTGTTTGTTTTTTTTTTTAATATACAAGATCGAGGCTAGTGAAAGAGCTAACATTAATCACACAAAAAGTCAAACCGACACATAAAATATATAAAAAGGGGAGCGGAACACAAGATGGGGAGAGAGGGGGAAGGACACAAACACAACATTTGAGAGCAGGGACAACGAGAGATCTGTGGGGGGGAGAGGGCTTGGGGGGAGGTGGGAGAAGTATAAAACACAAAGACACTGCAAGGACTTTCAGGAAAGAAGTTGGAATTTCAAAAAAGTGGATCTGGGATGAATTAGCGGGGGTAGAAAAGGTCAAGGTTTTGGATGGGGGAAGATAAGAGATGGTGGTGAACAGCTGTTTTAAAGACCTGGAGGGAGGTGTGGGATTGAAGAGAGTGAGGGAGTTTGTTCCAGAGGCGGGAGAAAAGAGGAATGAAGGAGTGAAGGTGAGCAGAGAGCCGAGATTTCGGCAATTTAACCATAAGAGGGTTGCTGGCAGATCTTGTGCGACCTGTCGGAATATTTGGGGGACAGAGCCCAGAAATAGCTGGGGGAGCAAGGCCGGACAGGAGTCGGCAGAAGACAGAAAGACAACCAACCTGCCACTGCGGTGAGTGAGCGGAAGGCCCTCGGAGTTAGCTTCATCGCGGGAGATTTCAATGATTCTGAAAGCTTTGGTTTCAACAGCGTGAAGACGAGCTCGGTGTGAGGCAGGAGCACCGGCCCAGAGGGGGGAACAGTACTCCATTGAGCTGCGGATGAAAGCCTTGTGTGTGGTGAGGAGCTCAGGTGTGCCAAGGAAGGACTTCGCACGACTGAGGATGCCCAGTCGGCGACTGGCTTTGGAGGCCAGCTTGGAAATGTTGCAAATAATAGCTTGAAGCTTTAGCCAAGCAGCTTGTAGGTTTGGCAAAACTTAATTTTTCAATTTGCTTGCTCAAGACTGCACATGTGTCACAGGTTTGCAACACATTAGCATGAAATTAATATCAAGCCCAATGAAAACTAAGGGAGAGTATAAGGGTTTGTGGGGAAGGGGTAGGCTTTCTCTTCTTCTTTCCTCTTTAATGGCCACAATTATTCCCACATTCTTGTGCGATTGGTCGGGGGAAGTTTTGGCCCAAGTCGTTTATGAACTGGCTGGCCGGACCTGATGTTCGACGAAGGTTAGGGCAGGAATTCAACACCTAGTTTAACATCCATCTGAGGAACGGCACACACATTCATAATTCACCCAGCCCGTGAAGCACCGGGATGACGGTTTATAGCCGGGACGAGATTTGAGCCCAGGCTACATGGCTTAGAGGGGAGTGTGCGTACCTCTAGTCTGGGCCATGGGCCATCCTTGCGGATAAAGGAGTTAGCTAAAATGAGAAAACTTACATTTGAGAAAAGGAAGGATTATTTAGGAGTAGAAAGGAGTTTTGAGCAGTGTGGGAGAAGTGGGGAAAGAAAAGAAAGAAGTTTGGGAGAAGATTGGAGACTGGGGAGGGAAGGGAAGAGGCATGTTTGGAGTATAGGTGGTGAAGATCAAAAGCTCTGTGCCAAATATAAGCGCATAACAAAAAAGAAAAATCACCCTTAACTGGACAGCAAAAGGACATAAATGAACACAACCAATAATATTAGGAATTGAAAAGGTAAACAGGAATTGCGCTACCAACAAGGTCAACCTCAGCATCAAATGTAGTCGCAACCCCAAGGCGTGAGCCTTTAAAATAATCCCAACAGTAAACTTAACCCTATAACATTAACTCCAGTGGAAATTAATGAACAAGGCTAACCTCAGACCTCAGTACAAATGTAGCATGAACCCTCTCCTCCCCCATTGAACCATCTTCCTCAAATCTGCCCCTCAGACTAGAAGCTCACTGTTTCCTTCCCTCTCCTCTCCCTCTCTCTCTCTTGTTCCTGTTTGTCTATTCCCTTGCCTCTTGCGTCCACTTATTATGCCACTGCACCATGGCCATGTACGTATTGCCTTCTATATACCCTGTGTCAATAATGGCCTCTTTCATGAGTTGAATAACTCTTTCGTGAGCCTGGATTTGTCTACAAAAAGTTTTCATAGGCATTAAAAATTCCAAGAATAGTGTACATCACAGCATATTCAAATTGCTGGATTTGAATTTATGGGAGTCGACTGTACTATGTTGAATTGTCCATTGTCTACTAATGCCCTTGCACTTTAGCTCTTTCACGAGCCTCGATTCAGTATACACAAAAAAAAAAAAAAAAAAAAATTCATGTAAAACAAGCATTCTGAGTATTGCGCTGCAATACATGTCCCCTACCAAAATTCAAAGTGCCATAACTTTGTCAAAAATGATCGAATATGCAAATTTATGCACGGTTGATGCTGGTTTTCAAACTTGATCTGAGGTATGCTGAGACACATGTGTGTCACGCCTCACCTCGTTGATAAGCCCGCATGGTCGCTCCGTGGAGCGGCCTGCACGTATTGCACTGTGTGAATTATATAATTACCAACTCACGGTCTGAGGTACTAGCGATTCAAGAGATATCCATTTAAAAAAATATTTTCGTTCAATTAACGATATCTGCCAAACCACGTGCCCTATCGCAAATTCCAAAAGGATATTTTAGTGCTGATCTGTGAAGTTTCCCCTCGATTGGATCAAAAATGAGGGAGGAGCTCGGTTTTAAAGGTTCATGCTTAAAAACGTCATAACTCTGAAACCATGTGACGCATGACGTCATGCTCGCTGACTTTTTTGTTCGGCATGGGTATGCGATTCTGCCTGCAAAGGTTGGCCTCGATCTGTTCAGCCGTTGCAGAGAAAAAGGGGTTTTCGTGTTTTCACGAAAAACAATATGGCGGCCGAACCACGTGACATGTGACGTCATAATTACCATTAAAATATTCTACAGACCGAGTCCATCATATGGTGAAAATTTTGTCTCAATCGGTCCTATTATTGCAGAGAAATTGGTTTTTAAAGGAAATTAAAACTTAAAATGGCACTGAGTTAAGGATCATCAGGATTATCAGAATTACCAAAGTTCAAAGTGCCATAACTTTGTTAAAAATGATCGAAACGTCGTGAAGTTCGAACTTGACCTGTAACTTATGATGAGGAAACGATGTGCCAAGTTTGAAATCATGAGCATTAAGCGTTTAGAAAAAAAGTCCGGAAAACTGTTCTTTGCGTGACGGACTGACGGACTGACAGACTGACGGACTGACGGACGGAGGGACGGCGTGCAAACCTATAGTCCCCTCCGGTGTACACCGGTAGGGGACTAATAACACGAACATCTCCTAATACCCTTATCCAAAATGTAATTTATGTACAAACTCCTCTAGGAGCCTCAGATCACAATAAAAACGAGAAAGCATGTGAAAATGCAAAGCCAGACTGCGTCGTCCGTTTGTATTCAGCCAGCTTCTTCTTCTTCGCCCTCTTTTTATGCTCAAAATCACGAAAACAGTTTTAAGAAATATATAAAATGGAAATTGATGATTTTATGCAGCCTTGACCTTTAAGCTTTAGATCTAAAAAAAAAGTAATCAGCTTCTACCTTTTGATTGGTGAACCAATTATATGATGCAATATGCAAATTCTTAAAATTCCAGGTCAATTGGACAAAAATTGCCGATTTTATGCAACGCTTGACCTTTGACCTTTTGATCTAAAAAAACAAACAATTGATTCCTACCTTTTGATCAGTGAACCAACTCAGTGACCCAATATGTAGATTCTTAAAATTTCAGGTGAATCGGATTAAAATTGACTGTTTTATGTGACAATGACCTTTTGACCAAATTATTAATTTACCTTCTCCATATTCTTATAATAAAGCTTTGTTGAAAATTTGATGACAAAACTGAAATGGG
This sequence comes from Myxine glutinosa, assembly GCF_964187855.1. Lineage (NCBI taxonomy): Eukaryota > Metazoa > Chordata > Myxini > Myxiniformes > Myxinidae > Myxine > Myxine glutinosa. The sequence goes on along the minus strand of NC_136267.1, from coordinate 163,618,569 downwards.
AAATTGTAATTTCAGGTCATTTGGATGAAGATTGATTATTTTGTGATGCTGACCTTTGACCTTTTGACCTTTTGACAAAAAATTTTAATTTTCCTTCTCCATATTACACAGATTTATATGGTGAAGGCAAATTATAGAGAAGAAGAATTTGCCTTCTTCCCTATATAAAACCACCGTTTAGAGGCCATTTTTCCCCGCAAGCGGGGGTTGGCCTTTTTCGGGAACCGTGGTTGTTGTTGTTTTTTGGTCCCCTTTTTGAAGCAATGTTTTACGGCCGGATGCCCTTCCTGACGCCAACCCTTTTTGCCACCTTTAACGACAAACAGGGAATTACCAGTGAACTGGTACTCAATTAGCCGACCTCGGAAGGATGACAGGCTGAGTCAACCCCCCTGGCGTTAATTCAGCGATCGACCGGGATTCGAACCGAGGATCCTAGGATCCTAAGCCGGCACCCTAGCCGCTAGCCCAAAATGATCAATGATGTCCCAGAGATGTTCAATTGCTTTAACATCTGGTGAGATGGCAGATCAAGGTGTCATGACATTAATGATGGCACGTGATAAAAACGTTCCTTGTTCCAATGGCGCTGTGAGCAGGAGCAGTATCGTGCATAAAGATAATTCCTCGACCATGTTGTTGAAGTGTAGGCAACACATGTAGAAAGCATCAACCTGCCAATAGCTGCCATGGATCTGGATGAAGTTGGTGTGAAAGATTTCAGTAATACCATCCCACATCACGACACTTCCATTTCCAAAAATTGCAGCTTCCTGGACACAAATCTGGGTATTGTGTTCTGTAGACCCATGTAGACTCATTGTGTCTTCTGCAGACCCATGCATGGCCATCATGCCTTTCAAGGAGAAACCTGGATTCATCACTTAACATAACACGTGCCCATGGTCTCCATGTCCATCGGACGTGCTGATTTCACCATTGCAAGTGTGCTCGCATATGTCATGCTGAAGTATTTGATGCTGAACAGGACGACGAGCATGGGTGCCTCAAGACACTGGTAGAAATTATCCTGTGAGGTCCAGGGTGTGTGTTTTGCAGAACTCTGGAAAGTTAGCCCTGGGACGTCCACTCCTTGGCATATCTCTTGGTGATCCAATAGTTTGACAATGTCTTCTGAGGTCGGTCATAAACAGTTTCTCTTCTCACGTTAAAGAACCTTCCAACATTGCTAACGGAAGACCCTGCTTTACGGTGTCAAATGTTTGATTGCTCTCATTTTCTGACAGACGTGGAATTTGCAATGGATTGTTAAAGAATTCCTCACAACTCCTCTAAAAACCAAAGGATGCATGAGTTGCACGTGACAAACGATTATTGCATGAGGCAATTATGTTGCATGGAAACTTGTAATCAGGTGTTCTACACATCCCTCGTGCCAAAAAGACACTTGGAATGAACATTGATTGAATGAACAATGAATATTCATTCAATGAATGAATGCCGGAACAGTCATTTAACAATTACATTATGAATTTTACTTTTTTTTTTTTAATGGCATAAAGTATACATGTTAATTATTTATTTATTTTTCCAGTTAATTTTAATCACGTGTGATTTAAACCACATATTTGAAAGCAACACACTGTATTATCATTGTTAATTAAAAAAATAACAAGGAGTTGAAACTCTAGGTCTAGGTCCTCCATCTTTTGGGTGGTATGGGGAATAGATCTATGTAATATGACAGTTAAATCTTGAACTGGTTTTTGTAACATCATGTACATAAGGCAAATTATCGAGATGTTTGCCATGGCAACGTAATTCAGCCAATCACCGCCACAATCCAGTTGAGATAATGTCATGAGGAGTAGATATCTGCAATATGAAAGCGAAATGTTCAACGGTTTGTGAAATATTGCGTGCACAAAAGTACATGGACGGATGATGGTTAGTCGGATGGAGCTCATTTTGAGAAGGGGGAGGGGACATAAAGTATAAAGGACAAAGGATGGATTTTTGATTGGTCAGAGCAGCATGTACCCCAAGGCTAGCCCTTTAGTCTGGAATATTTGATTTCACTATAATTGCTTACCTTACTTTCTATGCACTCAGCCACTCTTACCTTAAACACCAGTCTTGTTTGCTTTGTAAAACAAGGACATTCCCTGGACTCTGCCATTGTTGTATACAGGTGTGTCAGGCCAAAAACAATTGATTACAATAAACAAACCATTTTATTGATCTATAGCTACCCTTCCAAAGGCCTGACTGAGTATTTGTAGTTCTCCATTAATATACTGTCTCTGGCTGGCAGGATGGCTTAGAGATAGGCACACTCACCTCTGAACTGTCTGACCTGTGTTTGAATCTCAACCCAGCTATAAACGGCCATTCTGGTGTTTCCCGTGCAGGGTGATTCATTAAGGTGTGCGTCATCCACAGGAAAGACATTAAGCTGGACGACTCACCTGCCTGCACTAGTCGTTGCTGGGATTTAAAGATCCCATGGTGTCCTTCGTGAAGCAGAAGGCCTGTTATTGCCTGCACGCTAAACAAATACCGAATTCCTGCCAGTCGAACGTCCGGCCAAGCCAACCGGTTCTAGATAGACCTGGGCCAAGATTAGCGGCGGAAATGTTAACCCTCCGGCTGAGCACACAAGAAGGTGGAATTAGTTGGAGTGGTTAAAGAAGAAGATGAAGAAAAAGAAGACTTAACGTACTGTCTTCCAAAATACTTACCATGATCCAAGTTGTTACAGGTTTTGGTAATTATAGTGATAGCTACAAATTAATTGATACGATCAAGTTCAATATAATTAAAGGTTATACAAAATGAAGAACCAACTTCATCCTGATTGTGTCGTTTCATATTAAATTTAATTTGGCTTTTTTATTTATTTATTTAATTTCTCTTTTTTATTTTGTTTTTTCTATATGCAGTATATCATTTTTAGGATGGCCCCATATTTTCCTTCTAAGTCCTAATAATTTTTTGCCCATTTTTAAGATCTATTTTGATTTAACCCTGCTGTTTTATTTTTATGTCACAGATTTAATTATTAACCCGCATGCCATTTCTTTCATCTTTTGATGACGTTTAAAAAAAATTCTTGTTCAAAACATATACTTCTTTCCGCTCAATGTGATCCCCCATTCTCGTAAACTTGAGGAAAGGTGTTAACTTGATAATAGAGTTTCAGCATCATTGGCAAAGCGCCCAGAAAAGGAGTATATATATGGTATATGTATATATATATATATATATATATATATATTTATATTGTCGTGTGACCCCCCCCATTGGTTAATACCGGGGAATCACGGATAGCAAATCGAGCGTTAACTTTGAGGCGACGATCGAATACGGACTCACTATACAAGCACGGGGGGGGCGGGGGGGGGGGGGGGGAGAGAAGAAGAAGAAGAAGAAGAAGAAGAAGCGGGGAGCTTTTACCTGTCGGTCCCACGCGGCAGCTCCGATCCTGTAGGAAATTAACTCAAGCGGGAACGGGTTTAGAATATACAGGGGAAAATAATATAAGGGTTTATTTACAACAGAATGCCGGGACAAGGAAACGCGCCGGTTACTAAATAATGTTCCTAAAATGGAGCGCTCCTACACCAGACTTGCACACAGACACAGGGCAATAGACAAAAAAGAATGGTGTAGGATTACCGTGCACTTAGCTGCGAGCGGCTTGAACCTTGTCAGCGATTGTCCAGTCTGAGCGCGCACTCCGGTGTTGGCGGGAAGTAGGCCTCAATCCGCCTCGTTTGCGCGCTGCTAGGCCTCACCGGCCCTCCCGCTCACCCCGGCCTTGTGGTGTTCCAGCGGCAAGCCGCCCTCATCCATGCGCTGTCGCTCGCGATGTCCGGAACCAAAGGAGAGAGTCGATGGTGGAGGAAGGTTGTAAGGGGCAGCAGGAGAAGAAGGGAAGAGAGTCCAAAGTGAGGAGAAGGACGTCCGGGCACGAAGGGAATCAGAACCAGAGAGAGGTCCAAATGAGAAGGAGGTCCAAACAAGAAGGGTCCAAACGAGAAGGAGTCCAACGCAAGAAGGAGGCCAAGAGAGAGGGAACCAGAAAAAGAAGGGAAAAAATGCCGGCGAGCGAGTTATTTTATTGCTCGTGGTCTGACGTCACCGGTCCTCCCTACCAATCAGTCCGTCGCCTCTCGACCTCCAGCATGTTCTTCTGGCATCAGTCCCTTACCATTGGCCGAGCGCTTCACGCTCTCCTCTTCATGCCATCGGTCGGTGGCCAATCAGTATGTCGCTTCTTGCTCCCTTCCGTCCACCACAATCCGAGGGAAGCTTCTTGCCCCGCCCCTGGCCAATCACCAGTCCTTCCTTATTCTGCCAATTGGCAGCCTTCGTCCTGCCTCGTGTCTTCCTTCCACCAATCAGTGGCCAGTTTCTTGCCCCTACCTTGACCAACGAGTCCTTCTGGGAGTGGCTCTCGGCCTGCCTGAGCAATGTGTGTCTGCCAAGTTGGGGTTGCCAGTTAGTTTTATTGTTGGGGGGATTTAATTAGTGTGTGTGATATTGGGCCTTTCCTACTCTACGTGTCTAGTGCGTTGCCATACGGGACGAAGGATGGATCACAGGTCTCGCACACAGGAGAATTAGCATAATCCCTACTCTATTTAACACAAGGCCATCCTCGTATGACCACAAAGATACACTTACACGAACAAACCGCCTAAACAAACTTATTACATGTGGGATTCCCTATCACGACAATCGGAGCATGAAAGCTACACAGATCCACCTGATCTATACATCACTCTACCCCAAAATTCATAACACAATATATCTATATTATATTCTCCGTAGGTGAATCTGGCTGTCTGTCTGTCTGTGATACATGTGTCCAGGGGAGTGGCTACACCCAGTCTGGGAGGGGCTTCAAAAACAAATATTCACCATGTTGTTTCGTCACATAGCTTTGAGGCCTCTTTTGTTAGGCCCGTGGTATCTTGCTCTCTCTCAGAGTTTTATATCAACTCTAATTCGATATCTCATTTCATTTTTCACAGTCACTAACATGGTTTTAGACTCGGTTGAAAAAAAACGGGAATAAAATTCGATGAAAGTTACCGTTTATAAAACGAAATGCATTTTGGGGGGGGGGGGGGGGATGGGGTGGGGGGCGGATGTGTGTGTGTGTGTGTGTGTGTGTGTGTGTGTGTGTGTGTGTGTGTGTGTGTGTATGTATGTGTATGTGTGCTTGTGTGTCTGTGAATAAGAGAGAGACAGAATTGTGAGGAACAGAAATGAAAAAACGAGATGTGTGTGTGTGTGTGTGTGTGTGTGTGTGTGTGTGTGTGTGTGTGTGTGTGTGTGACCCACTCCCCTGTGGGTGATCCACTCCCTGGTGCAGTGTGCGTGATGTGGGAGGGATGGGGGCAGGGAGGGAGAGGATTTGAGCTCTTAAAGTCACATTTTACATGAGATCTCGTATCTTCAACTATCTTAGCTTATCTATTGTCTTATCTTATCCATCTCTTATCTACCCCCATCCAAAACCTTTATATTGTTACGGACGCGGTTAAAGATGTTATTTTGACCGAGCGGTGGTGTAACCGCGACCGAACAGTTATTCCCCGACTAATACCCGATTTGCCCCAAACTTTGGCCGGATCGCGCCACCGCTATTCAATCGGGAAAACTCTAAAGCGACCGAATACAAAGAGGAAAAGGAATAAGACGAGGAGACGTACAGAAGAGTAATTGGATTTATTATTTACACATATAAGTTGGAAGAAAGCAGTCACGTTTATTTACAGACGAGATTAGATACACAGTGCAACGCTAGCTTACCTACAGTCTTAATTAACCCAGGGACAGAACAAACAAGGACAGACTCACTCGGGGAATGATGATAGGACTGGCGGGAGATGGATGGCTGGCGGGATAGGGAGGTCCACTGGTCCTTCAGCACGATTGACTCGTTGGGCAGCCGCCGCTCCTCCGCGGCCCTGCTCCAAACTGCCGTCCAGGCCTCACGCTGCTGTGGCTGCAGTTTCGGTGGCTCCAGCTGCAGCAAATGCAGTTGCGGTGGCTCGAGCTGCAGTTCAACTCTGGACTTCTTGGTTGGACTCAACTCCTTGGACTCCCTCTCGTCTCTCGGTAAAGGCTCATCTCTCTTCTGCTCGGTAAACGCCCTGCCGTGGGTTATATAGGCCCCACCCCTCAACCTTCGCGAACCTCCTCGATGTTTCTTTCCACACCCTCTCCAAGTCCAACCCCTTGTTCGTGGTTGGTTGAGTGGGGCTGACTCACTCCTCCCCTCTATGATGAGGTGGGGACCCGCCTTTCTTCCCCAACCCTGCCTCGTGGTCATTGGCGGCAATTGGAGCGGAGGTAGTTTCCAATCGACGAAAATGGGGAATGGAGGTTTTGGGAATGGGAATGAAGGGAATTTATCTCTTTCACTTGGTGCAATGGAGTACTTCTATTAATGGGAGACACAGCCTTACCCTAAAACACAGAATAAGATATAACTATCGAACAGGGGTATTCTAGGATTGGCTGACGTGTATGCTTGTGGACTAATTATGGGATGCCCTTTTGACCTTTACACAGCTCCGGAGGCAGGAGGCGCAGACTCAAGCAATATTCATCACCAATTTACCACAATACAACACAATCAAAAAAAATACAGTCCTCATATCCGCAACAATATTTTATACCCCCACTAATTCACCCCAGATCCCCTTTTTTGAAATATCAACTTATTTCCTGGAAGTCCTTCCAGTGTTCATATGTTTTATACTTCTCCCCCTTTCCCACGCCTCCTCCCCCCAAGCCCTCTCCCTCCCACAGATCTCCCGATCTCCCTACTCTCAAATGTTGTGTTTGTGCACCTCCCTATCTCTCCCTATCTTTTCTACCACTCCCCTTATTATATGCTTTATGTGTCTGTTTGATTTCTTGTATGATTAATGTTAGCTCTTTTTCACGAGCCTCGATCCTGTATACAAAAAAAGAAAAAAAAGATGTAATGACACATTTCAAACTGTATTTCCCATGTGCACGCACATGCATTCACATGTTATCAGAAGTAAATACATTGTGTAGATTACATCATTTGTGGATCTGATAAATTGCCAGTTAACCAGTTTGTAAAACTGAATGTGCAGCATCAAACTCAAGATGTCCAAATATCACACACACGTCCATGCCCGTGGCATTCCCACGGGTGACCCCACTAGTATATATATATATATATATATATATATTACGGACACTTATTATTCCTGGTACATATGTATATATAACGGTGCTCTCTCCAGGTTATGATTAGGCAAGCAAGCACTCAGTGGGCGGACAGACGGGGCAGGGCACACGATGCACCAAAACGTGCTCATTCAACTAATGGATCGGCCTGAAGCCAAAAAGCCTCCTTGGCCGTCCATCGAATTTCGTAGAACAGAAGTGATTTCTGCCATGCGAGAGTCGCGTCGGTGTGGGCCGTGGATTGCGATTTGATACGAGGCCGGACGTAAGAATCAGGCAGGAAGCTACAAGGAACAAGCACGAAATTGTAGTATGTAAGCCTGAGTTCATTTGTAAAGCACGCGGATTGCAACGCGTCCTTCACTGACCGCCTCTGTAGCTCATTTAGGTGAAGGTCAGACATTTTCAGAGTTACACATTGAGAGATCTGCATGCCAGAGGCAAAAGTTGGAATGTTGGCCGGATTCCATTCACTATGAACACGTTATTATTCCTGGTTTTGTGTTACGGACACTGCGCGACTTGATCATCTACCAGGTCTCTCCCAATTGTTGCTAAAAGCTTTAAATGCCATAAGGTCCTCATCAACCTGTCGTCCGTAAGTGTTTTTAACCCTGGAGTTTCTTGTGCGAAGTCTGAAGTTGGAATGCTCCGATACATTGATGGTTCCATGTTGTTGTTTTTCTTGTTTTTTTTGTTTTCTTTTTTTTGTATACAAGATCGAGGCTAGTGAAAGAGCTAACATTAATCACACAAAAAGTCAAACCGACACATAAAACACAAAAATAAGGGGAGCGGTAGACAAGTTGGGGAGAGAGGGGGAAGGACACAAACACAACATTTGAGAGCAGGGACATCGGGAGAAATGTGGGAGGGGAGGGCTTGGGGGGAGGTGGGAGAGGTATAAAACACATGGACACTGCAAGGACTTCCAGGAAAGAAGTTGGAATTTCAAAAAAAGTGGATCTGGGGTGAAATTATCGGGGGTAGAAAAGATCAAGGTTTTGGATGGGGGAAGATAAGAGATGGTGGTGAACAGCTGTTTTAAAGACCTGGAGGGAGGAGTGGGATTGAAGGGAGTGGGGGAGTTTGTTCCAGAGGCGGGAGAAAAGAGGAATGAAAGAGTTAAGGTGAGCAGAGAGCCTAGATTATGGCCGTTTAACCATAAGTTATGGTTAAACAGTTATGGTTATATAATAAACAACTTGATCCTGGCACCTGGTCGCTGGGTGAAGAAAAGGCTCACCCATGTTATTGAATATTACATCAACGTCCATCTTCCTTTTCCATTTGATTGCTGCCCTTTTTGTATGGTCGGCGCAGCGGTAGCTCAAACATACCTGTTGTGTGCCTCGACGACATTCCGAGCCTGATAGGCCCGTAGCCCCTTCCTCCGGTTCCCACCTGGTGGCCGTTGTACAACATTGAGAAACCGCATTCTTGTCCTATTGAAAGAAGGCGCAGCCATTAGCATTGGCATTTGGAGTTAAGGTTGTGCGGTTTGACGATGTGGGCTGTCAAGTGGGATCTCTGGAGGAGTAAAAAGTCAGATTTGATTGAGGGGGAGGATGTGAGGATTTATGGAGGTTCCAGAGAGTTGGATCCACCAACTAATGTACTGATCCTTTCTCTTGCGTGGGTTACGCATGCGG
>NC_136267.1:163572214-163604714 GCF_964187855.1 Myxine glutinosa | reverse complement strand
GGCCTACAGGTCACAATTCAAAACCGATCGTCACGAAACTTCACCAAGTTGTATAGGTCGTCCCATTTGAGAAGCCTGTTGAGTTTGAGGTCAAAGGTCAAAGGTCATCTGGAGGTCAAATTTCTAAAATCGCCATTTTAAATATGATTGACTTGAAAATTGAACAGCATCTGCATATCGAGTCACTAAATTGGGAAACCGACTATTTATCAGGTCAAACGGTCAAAGGTCAACTGAAGGTCAAACTTCCAAAATCATAAATTGTCATCTGAAAAAAGTCAATTTTCATCTGATCGACTTGGAAATTGAACAGCATTTGCATATCGAGTCACTAAATTGGGAAACCGACTATTTCAGGTCAAACGGTCAAAGGTCAACTGAAGGTCAAACTTCCAAAATCATAAATTGTCATCTGAAAAAAGTCAATTTTCATCTGATCGACTTGGAAATTGAACAGCATTTGCAAATTGTGTCACTAAATTGGGAAACCGACTATTTCAGGTCAAACGGTCAAAGGTCAACTGAAGGTCAAACTTCCAAAATCATAAATTGTCATCTGAAAAAAGTCAATTTTCATCTGATCGACTTGGAAATTGAACAGCATTTGCAAATTGTGTCACTAAATAGGAAAACCAACTGTTTTTGAGGTCAAAAGCTCAACTCTAGGTCCAACTTCCAAAATCATTAATTTTCATCTGAAAACCCATCAATTTTCATCCGATTGACTTGAAAATAGAACAGCATTTGTGTACTGCCTCACTGAATTGGGGAACCAACTATTTTTGAGGTCAAAAGGTCAAAGGTCAACTCAACGTCAAACTTCTCAAATCATTTTTCATCTGAAAAATCGTCACTTTTCATCCTGTTGACCCGAGCTTTGATCAAGATCGTAAATTTTAATCTTCATGAAATGGACAGTTTGCTGTATCAATGGAAACTTTTTGGGGGGGGGGGGGGGGATTTTGCAAGAATCGTGCTCCGCCTGACGTCTTCTTGTTGCTTTATCTATAGGCCAATATTCTATATAATCTATCTATAATTCCAGTAATCTCTGTGTGTTTGTTTGTACGTTTGTACGTTTGTACGTTTGTTTGTTTGTCTGTGACCGCTGTTTCTCGACAACCACGGGTCCGATATACTTGAAACTTGCCAGGTATATTGCTGGGGACCCGAGGATGTGCCTTTTCAAGGTTTCATATTAATCGGACAATTACTTACCGAGCTATGGCGATTTAGCCGTTCGCCGTTCGCTTTGGCGTTGCGAATGGACCAAACCATTGCATGTAAATAGAGGGGGGGGGGGGGTTCTGTGGTCGTTGCGAATGGACCAAACCATTCATGTAAATAGAGGGGGGGGGGTTCTGTGGTCGTTACTGCCACGTGGTTTCAAAGTTTTTTTTTGTTGTTGTTGTTTGCACGCATGTTTTTTTGCACCCACGTACGGGCACGCCCTAGGATGTTTACACACACACACCCCTACACAAATTTTTTTTTTTTTTTTTTTTTTTGGCAAGGAACTGGCACCCACGTACGAGCACGTCCTAGCTTATATATAGTACGGGCATGCCCTAGTTATATGTAAACCTGTCAACCTTCTCCTCAGACACAGTGCTTTGTTCTCTCATGTATGTGACCTCTCTGGATTCCATAGAACCTGGAATACTGATTTCCTTTCCAGTAATTGATTTCTGAAGGTTTTCAACCAAAAATGAAATCGCTAGCGGCAGGAGAACACCGCCATATTGGAAAGTCACACTGGGCCTCAGAGGAGGTTGATTGGTTGTTACCCCACGCACGCGAAGCCGAAGGCCGGGTTAAGCAATTGGTTAACTTCTGTCTGTCTGTCTGTCCGTATGGATACAAATGTCAGTTTACGATGGAGAAATAACTTGATTTCAAGAATGTTATATTTTCAACACGAATCGGGGCATTAATTGGAAAACGAACCTGTAGTTCAGCAGTACTTTGGCACTGAATTCATCGTGATCGTTCATGCACGGTAAGATCTTTTTTTAAATAATCCTGCCTAGCAGTCGAAGAAAATGGAAAATCATTCCAAATAGGAAACTTGCTGCTTTTAAGGACGTCATAAATGACACAAACAACAGGCGCGAAGAAGTAATGTAACACGTTAAATAACGTGGTGTAAAAGACGCTACATCAATGGCGATAAAATTCTAAAGAAAATTTTTCCTGCAGCCTTTAAAATCTTTATTTTCTTTTAATTGAATCATATACTTGAACACTGTAGAACTCATATCGCCTTTTTTAGTACTTTCACATCCCATCGGTTCAGCAGGACTTCGACAAAATATTGCAGCATATTACGTCATCTCGACCAATCAAATTCACCGCTCATAGACCTTGCCCATGTCCTCGTTTCAACACAGCTGGGGTAAGGTGTTCTACGGACTCTAGTTTTATATACAGTAGTAGTGTTTATGTACCTGGTGTTGGCCTAATGGTTAGGGCGACAGGTCTGGGATATTCAGGTCCTGAGTTCGAATCCTGTTCAGTTGTTGAATTAACACCAGGTGGGGTTGACTCCACCTGATCATCCCCCTGAGGTTGGTGTAAATGAGTACCAGGGTATTGGGTCCTCCCTCACGGAGGTTGGTGGCAGGATTTGCACTCCGGCTGCTGTAAAATACACCTCATTCTGTAGCACACACTGTGGTGTGTGTCAGGATGGTGATGAGGAGCTGTCCAAGTGTGTCATCAGGATGGTGACGAGTTGTCCAAGGATGGTGATGAGTTGTCCAAGGATGCAATGATAAGTTGTCGAAGGATGCAGTGATGAGTTGTCCAAGGATGTAGTGAAGAGGACTTGTCCAAGGATGCAGTGATGAGTTGTCCGAGGATGCAGTGATGTGCTGATCCAGTGTATGCTCGTATATATATATATATATATATACATATATATATATATATATATAGTACTGGTTGTGTTTGGAGGTGGATATCGATTTTTCAGACTCTGAGAAAAATAGTTCAACAAAAGTATTTTATTTTTTTATTTCTCTGTTGCTTAAGTCAAATTTGTGTTTGTATATGCATGAAAATTTCTCGCAACCAATCAGATCTCTTGATAGACAGAGCTGCATCACATTACTGGGAGAGTGTTCCACACCATCCTGTGAGTAAGTTTTATGATTAGGGCGTGTGTAAACCTACCTGGTGCCAAACTTAAACATGCTTTCCGTACATTTGTTGAATATCGGTTCCCTTTCATTGACTGTACAGGTTCCAGCTCGTCTAACATAATTACTTAATGCCAACCACTTATAATTGGAAATCCGCTGTTTGATTTGTTTTTTGAGAATTTGTCAGTGTTGTAATTAAATCCTGTTTAAGTGGACCATGCATTCCGAGGTTTTGAGTCCAAGTCACAAGGTTTAATGTCTGAATCCGAATGCCAAGCATATTGCGGGAAACAACAGGAAGGTATGAATGATATGCGATATTTGGTTTCCTTCTCCTTTTCCTATTGTTTAGGCCAATAATTCCCCTCCACCCTTTCCCCTAATTCCCCTCCACCCTTTCCCCTAATTCCCCTCCACCCTTTCCCCTAATTCCCCTCCACCTTCTAGGTATTTTATCTATCCTGGCTTGAAGGTTTATTTCCTTCTTTGCCTTTACGCATCCTGATTAGGCGAGGCAGACAGAAAATGATTGGACTCTGGTTTGAGGTTTGATTCATGGAATATGTCCTTCAATCCAAGAAAATCCCACAATCTGAACCTAACGCTTCGAAAGGATCATCAAATTAACCCATCTATCTATTTCCTTGGTCATCCATTGGAAAAATTTCAGTTTCTTGAACTTCTAAGCTTCACCATCGGTCACCACCTTGTGCCAACCACATTCTTGGGCCAATCAAAACATTCATGGAAGTTATTTTGACAATTGACAGTTTCCCATTTCTTTCCTTATTTTGAGCTAATTGTAATTTCCAAAACTAGGGCATGCCCGTACGTGGGTGCCCGTTCCTTGCCAAAAAAAAAAAAAAACGCTACCCGTACGCTCTACCCCGCCCGTACGCCCGTAAACAAAAAAAACAACGCTCTTCGCTTCCGCCCTTCGCTCTGACTGAATTGGGAGAAATAATGCGCATAAGAAATCGAGAAATTATTATTTTCTCCGGAAGAAATCGAATTACGAACCGTAATGGCGCACGCGCTCGGCTCGGCTCGCTCTCACATCGGCCACGCCTACGCAACAACGCGTTCTGTGATTGGCTGCCGGAAGTGCAGTCTTCACTGTCCGGAAGGTCGCATATCGCAGTTACGATGAATCGCAAATTAGTTTTAATTAGTTTTAAAACATAGTTGAACGCCAACATAGTTTGCCAACGTGAAATAAATGAATACGCTCTCAAATGTGCCGTCCGAGGCAGAGTCTGTTCGCCACGTTCGGCACACGTGATAGCTCGCTGCTCTCTGATTGGTTGAATCGTTTTTTGGACATAGCTCGGTAACTACTTCTCCGATTAATATGAAACCTTGAAAAGGCACATCCTCGGGTCCCCAGCAATATACCTGGCAAGTTTCAAGTATATCGGACCGGTAGTTGTCGAGAAACAGCGGTCACAGACAAACATACATACAAACATACAAACATACAAACATACAAACATACACACAGAGATTGCTGGAATTATAGATAGATGATATTCCAGATTCCATTTACGAACTAGCATCAAACATTACAGAGTCTGTTGGGTGGTCAGCCCACCATGCCAAATGTTGTGAATGGAAAAGACATAAACCTAAAGGCCAAACTTAGACACACGAAGTATTCAGGACTAGAAAAGGAATACTATTATCACATTCCTTGTAAATACCGTTGCTCAGAGATATACCCGATTTTCACCTGAAACTTTTGTGTACAACACCGGTGTCCTCATGTGAATAGGAAAAGACCAAGTGCGTTCAGGCAACTGAAGAAATTCTTCATTGAAGAAGCGAATCTTCAATAAAGGAAGCAAGAATCAAAAAAAAAAGTGCCAGAACATAAGCAACAGAGTGGCCTATTTTCCCAAAGAACTTGTTTTATGAAGCCGATCCTATTTCGGGAGAAAGACCTGGAGTTGGTGCCTGGTTAACCTCACTCGGCTCAGCCCAAAGTAGTTTAACGTTGCCAATTTTGGTCCTCCCAATAATTTGACATTCTGCCAAGATGCCACCTTGCTGAGACAGTGGACATTGATAACCAAGCACATGGTGATCATCTGGCAAAGGAAAGTTACCTTTTTCCCCCTTTTTTTTGGATACAGAATCGAGGCTCGTGAAAGAGCTAACATTTATCACACAAACAAATCAAACAGACAAACAAAGTATATAAAAAGGGGAGCGGTAGACAAGATGGGGAGAGAAGGGGAAGCACATAAACACAACATTTGAGAGCAGGGACATCGGGAATGTGTGGGAGGGAGAGGGCTTGGGGGGGAGGCGGCGTGGAAAGGGGGGTGGGGGGGGTGCGTGGGAGGTATAAACACAAGGACACCAAGGACTTCCAGGAAAGAAGTTGGTATTTCACAAAAGTGTATCTGGGGTGAATTAGCGGGGGTAGAAAAGATCAAGGTTTTGGATGGGGGAAGATAAGAGATGGTGGTGAACAGCCGTTTTAAAGACCTGGAGGGAGGAGTGGGATTGAAGAGAGTGAGGGAGTTTGTTCCAGAGGCGGGAGAAAAGAGGAATGAAGGAGTGAAGGTGAGCAGAGAGTCTTGATTTTCGCAGTTTAACCATATATATGCGGGGTCCAATCAATCATCCAATTACAAACCAGAGTCCAATATTTTAACCATATATATTTAACCACATATATTTAACCATATACATATGTTATATTTAACCATATATATAACCATATATATATAACCATATATATTTAACCATATATTTCACCATATAAAGCTGGTAACTTGCAACAGCAAATTTAACTTTAAAAATGGTTCAAAAATCGTGTCTAAAAATAAATGATAACTCTGAAGAAAAGGCATAATTCACCCAACAGGCCTGGGACAAAAGCGAGGGGTACGCAGAGCCTGGAATTTTGCAGATTGCAGAACACGCAGAATCCCTCTCCGCAACCGTCTCTACCATTTTCCTTTAAATCTTGTCAGTTTCAGATTGCGTACGGCTTTCGTACCCCTGATGTTTGTCGATTTTCTGTTATATATTTTTTTCAGTCAAAATCTTTCTCTTACTGCTTGACATCCCAATGTCCGAATACATGAGAAAATAACTATAACTTCAAATTCTTCCTTAAATGGCCAATTTTCTCCCACTTTTCACTACTGTTTTTAAATATACAGGTATACCTATTATTCTATTTTCCATGAGTGTTGCAGCATTTGGAAAAATAATTTTTAACTTCGTATTATGTATTGAAAAGAAATTACAATAATATAACTAGAACGGCATTCAGTAGAGCGCTTTCCTCCACCAGACAACAGTTTACGTTGTGTGCACTGATACTCCGGATCTGCATCCAGACCTTAACCTGAATCTAATTGGCTTATTCTTGTCATCTACCAAACTCATCAACAAGTTTCATCCACAACTTTTTCAAATATCATGTTATACATCCATTTTTGGATACATCTCTCAATTGTGAAGAATTACTTTAAAATTTTTTTTATTATATCTGGATCTGGATCCGGATCTTCACCAAAATCTAATTAATTCGTCCTTGTCACATACCCAACCTGTACACCTAGTGCTGTCCAAATCCATTCACAACCTTTTAAGATATCCCGCTCACAGAGAGACAGACTGGGTTGAAAACATAACCTCCGTCCCCCTTCGGTGACGGAGGTCATCAAGAACGTGCAAAACGAAAGCCCTTCTGTTGAAAAGGAATATTCTACGAAAGGCTTTTAATATCCAGGTGGTAGTCCATTTTCAGGACCACAGAACTGTGGACAGATATACGGAAAGATAACCATGCAGACACTACGTAACCTTTCGGGGATAGAAACTTGTTGATGCCTGCCTGCCTGGCTTTGTTATAAAGTACATGTGCTAGCAAATACCCACCCCAACAGAGGGAAAGAAATATATCCTGCCGATTCTTGCCGATGCCTCTGTCTTGCATTCAGACAAATGGCATGGTCTAAGAACCGACCGGTACCTAATGCAGCTTGGTGTTCATGGGTGCCGCCTGTTGCCATTCGGCTCTAATTGGCTGAGATCCTGGCTCATTGACGCCGCCGACTGTCAACCCCACCCATATGCGGTCCTTGGTTCGGGTGCTTCAGCCCTGCATTGTAGTTGAGGAGCTTCGCCTCCCTGACCCATTGGATTTTTTACAAAATGGGTTTTATAAAATGTAATGTTGTGTGTTGCAAAGTGTGTACATGGCTGCGCTAAAAAGAGGTGCGGAGAGAGAGAAAGAGAGAGAGAGAAAGAAAGATGGGGCGAGAAATAAGAAGAAAGGGGATTCAGAAAAAGAAGAATTACAAAGGAGTTTGAATCTGCTACGCAAACACAATTCATTTCCTTGTCGACTGATATGAGGGGAGAGGTAATTTAACTAAACAAAATACCATGGATATATCTAAACTCTAGTGCCCGGTTGCTGGAAACTCAGATAATTTAACCATTGGATAAGAGCTATCCTGAGGTTAAAATTCTGAGCCGACGGATAAACTACGGACTTCCACCTGATTGGGTCAAACTTCACCTCCCACCTCCTCTACCACTACAGGTCATCACACCAACCTCTTCGGAATACCCCCTGGTTTTCCTGAATATGTATGCAAAGTTTGGTGGAATTGGCCAAAACCAGAGTTTAAGTGAAACAAACTTTGTTTAAGAATGTCTTTAAATGTATTGCTCTATTAAGTATTGCTAACCGAAGTGGTAATTGTGAAATTACTGTTCTAATTCAGTGTCTAATTTCCAAGACTTCATGAAAAATACAAATGTCTTTCATATGTTCTTGTTCATGAGCACTTTCACGACAGTGTGTGCATGAATAACTTGGATTGATTCTGCACTATCTTGTTTGAGATGCAGCTTTGTTACTTTCACAAATGAAGTATTCAATCCTTGGAATCCATTTATTTTTAGTAATCGGCTGGGATTTGTGGAATTGAAAAGTCCTTCTGACAAGGATTCCATTCGCACGAGTTCATTTGATACAAGATGACAAGATCATGAATCAATAGGTTGTGTTTTTATCTTTATATTTCAATAAGATTGGGGTAATAAATATATTATATATCTGTGGAGGCTATAAAGGAGTGATTATTTTAAATATTGGATAGAACAAGGTATTGTCGCGCAGACGCTCTCAGTTATCACAGAGCGTCCACGGATGGATTCGAGCTTACTTGGAGGCGTTTCCAATTCAATGGCGGATCGATACACGAGCCGGGGGATTGGGGGAGGATGCCGCGCTTACCTGATGGTCCGCTCAGTCTTCACCTGTAAATTAATAAATCACAAACGAACACGGAATTTATGGTGCAAAAATAAATATTTATTAAACGGAACCGAGAACAAGGAAACGCGATGATAAAACCTAAACCCCTCTAATGGAGCGCTCCCACACTTCACTTCAAATACACGGATGAAGGAATATTCAAATAAAAGAATTGTCGCGTTGTGTTCTGTGGTGCGTCTAATCTGTCTCTGGCATTGTCAGGGATCGTTGGCGCGGAGCAGCCCTCGGCGCACCCGTGCGATCGCTTGTCAGCGCTCCAACCGCAAGCCTCGCTCGTCGTTTGTATGTGAACGCAGGGGAAGAGAATCGTCGGCGCTGGTCTCCCCACCAAAGTCCAAAGGCAAGAACAGGTCCAGCACGAAGGGACAGTCCAGAGCAAAAGGGCCAAAAATGAAGAAGAATAAAAAATGCTGGCGAGCGAGAGGTTTTACTCACAGTCACGTGACGTCAGCCCTCCTCTCCCCCAACCAGTGTGGTGCCCCTCGACTTCTCGAATCTTCTCATCGCGTGGGTGTCCTCTCATTGGCCGAGCACTTTTTGCCCTTCATGTCATGCCATCCGTCGGTGCCCAATCAGTCTGCCTTGCACCATGTGTGTTGCCATGCCGTCGTTGTATGCGGCCGCTTCCTGCTTGTCTTTCTGGTCAGTCCTTATGGCGGCAGGGGATTAATTAATGTGTGCACTAATGGGGCTAACTAATGTATAAGAATGCGTTGCCATACGGGACACAGGTATGATCACAGAGGTTTCACATACAATGGAGTCTTATCCTTATTCCCTAGAACTATTTATTATGCCCCACTCCTCGTAATGGGGACGAAGACACACTTAATCCGACATACAGCCTAGGCAGGTCCTCTACTTATTTAAATCGAGATGGTTCTAGCTACCCACAACAACCGGAGCATGATACCTATTCAGATCTACCTAAATCGATATGTATGTCCTACCCACCGACATAACAGTATTTATGTGCCTTCTCCTTTCCGGGATTGATCTTTATAATCCAACCCTATCGACGAGTAAATGCTTTATCGTACTAAAATACGCAATGTGGTGTCGTCTGTCTGTCTGATTGCGATATATTCGGTCACTATGTATCCAATCTCAACCAAACTTGACAGGAGGACTAAGTTGTAACTTAATATGCTGTTCTCCCCAAGGGGATTGTTCATCTTGGGTGAAACCCACGTTGAGGTGTATATCCGTGTTAAGATAGTTTATCGTGGCATTTTTCCAAGATTGCTTCTAATAATAAAAGTAACTAGAACGGCACTCGGTAGAGCACATAGCTCCGCCAAGCTGAACAGTTTGTTTTGTATCCCAATGATAGGCTGGATCTGGATTCGGACCTGAACCAATATATAATCAGCTTTTATTGTCATCTAACCAACTCGTCCACCAAGTTTAGTTATAACTCGTCCATAACTTTTTTTAATATCATGTTGTACATCGCTTTTCACCTGATCTCTCAATGGTGAAGAATCACTTGAAAAGTAAATAATTGTCGTATCCGAATCCATATTCAGATCTTCACCAAAATCGAATCGATTCGTTCTTGTCACACACCCAACCGGTCCACCAAGTTTCGTCCAAATCCGTCCACAACTTCTTGAGATATCCTGCTATGTATCATTTTTGTCCCTATCTCCCAATGGTGAAGAATCACTTTAAAATTTTACTAGCCGGATCCGAATCCGGATATTTACCAAAATCTAATCATTTTGTCCGTGTCACATACACTAAATCTCTGCCAAATTTCGTCCGAATCCGTCCGCAATTTTTGAGATACCTTTTTTCACAGACAGACAGACAGACAGACAGAAAAACAGACAGGGGTGAAAACATAACCTCCATCCATCTTCTGTGGCGGAGGTAATAACAACACATGATAATAGCATAATATGAATGTTTTTACATAACAAAATTAATACTAATAATATTCATGTCCACAAGTGGTTTCCTCCTTGCACATACGACGTGTTAACATAAATAAATAGCTTATCGTGGGCAAGCCTACCAGAAGTAAACAAATATTATAAACCACAAACATGGATGATTTATCTTTATAAACAGTCGCTACTGTTGTTTAACACTAAACTGAAAGATATTTGGAGGAATCCCAACGTCCTTGAGGTATTATTTGCTTATAGTGTCCACCACAGAGTGACGGACCAGAGCCTGGATCTATTGCGATCTATATACCCCAAAGAAGATAACAACATAACATAACGACCTCTGCCACTCACATAGGTAACCGGTGTACTAATTAATTTAATTGAAGTTCGTCACGGGGATAAACTGACTGTCATAACATTAAATAAATGCCAAACCATGCCAATAAATCATAATGCAGAATTCCTTCGAGACATTGCTGGATGTAATTTACATAGATACCATTATTACTGTGGGTTTGTGGTGTTAGCTTCCTATAACAGACAGGAATGTAATTATGAGCAGTTCTGTTTTCACTCTGTTCAACAACAACAACAACAACAACAACAACAACATGCATTTTAAGGCCATTTTCCCTTCCAGAGTGGGGGTTAGCGTTGCGGTCCCCATGACAATCTTCTCCAATGACAATTGGATGACAATGACGATCCTTGCGGTCCCCATGGCAATCACTCTGTTCGATTAAAGGAAATGATTCGCTTGGAATTCCAACATCCAAACCAGAAACTTAAATGTTGTAACCAGATGGCTCATCAGGTTTAAATACGTAAATGCGAGTATCAGCGGAAAAGTACATAACTGTAGTCTCAAATGATGTTGCCATTGACGATGGCATTGCCAAAAGAATACCAATGAGGAGAACTTTAATAATCCAGAGAGCATATTTGTCATGAACGCAACCATTCAATAATTGGATTTCCCAGAATTGGCAGGTTCATGTTGAGTCGTTTTCCTTCTCTTTTCTCTGCTTTTTCTGATTTTTTCCTTCCATTGTCATTAATTGGATAAAAAATGCTTCAATTCCTTTATTCTGAGAATTTTTTCACAATAAATATTAATTAGTTCCATGGTTGAAGTATCACAACATTGTGCGTTTTCATGCATTCGTTCTTCACTACTGTTGCAGTACTAGCTTTTTAACAGTGATCTAAGGCTCATGGAAGAGATTATACATACATTACATGCACTTATACATACATTACATGCACTTATACATATATTACATGCACTCCAAGGTCAGTAGATATCAATACACTTTTTACATGAATTGTAAAGACATTAGCATATTATATGATGACGGATAAACATATGATTATATGGGACGATTTTAACCATGGTTCGAGCTCCACCATGACGTTGGAGCACTGCGAGCACTAACATATGCCAACCTTGTGGTTCAGATAGGAGCATAGCATGCCAACACAGTGGATCAGTTGGGAGCACAACATGGCGACACAGTAGATCAGATGGCAGCACTAACATATGCCAACCTTGTGGTTCAGATAGGAGCATAACATGGCAACACAATGAATCAGATGGGAGCACAACATGCCAACACAGTGGATCAGTTGGGAGCACAACATGGCAACACAGTGGATCAGTTGGGCGCACAACATGGCGACACAGTAGATCAGATGGCAGCACTAACATATGCCAACCTTGTGGTTCAGATAGGAGCATAGCATGCCAACACAGTGGATCAGTTGGGCGCACAACATGCCAACACAGTGGATCAGTTGGGAGCACAACATGGCAACACAGTAAATCAGATGGCAGCACTAACATATGCCAACCTTGTGGTTCAGATAGGAGCATAACATGGCAACACAGTGAATCAGATGGGAGCACAACATGCCAGCACAGTGGTTCAGAGGGGAGCACAACATGCCAACCTGGTGGTTCAGATGGGAGCACAACATGGCAACACAGTAGATCAGATGGCAGCACAAACATGCCAACACAGTGGATCAGTTGGGTGCACAACATGGCAACACAGTAGATCAGATGGGAGCACTAACATATGCCAACCTTGTGGTTCAGATAGGAGCATAGCATGCCAACACAGTGGATCAGAGGGGAGCACAACATGGCAACACAGTAGATCAGATGGCAGCACTAACATATGCCAACCTTGTGGTTCAGATAGGAGCATAACATGGCAACACAGTGAATCAGAGGGGAGCACAACATGCCAACCTGGTGGTTCAGATGGGAGCACAAACATGCCAACACAGTGGTTTAAATGGGAGCACAACATGCCAACCTGGTGGTTCAGATGGGAGCACAAACATGCCAACACAGTGGTTCAAATGGGAGCACAACATGCCAACCTGGTGGTTCAGATAGGAGCACAACATGTCAACCTCGTGGTTCAGATGGGAGCACTAACATGCCAACCTGGTGATTCAGATGGGGGCACAACATACCAACCTCGTGGTTCAGATGGGAGCACAAACATACTAACACAGTGGTTCAGATGGGCGCACAATATGCCAACACATTGGTTCAGATGGGAGCACAACATGCCAGCACAGTGGTTCAGAGGGGACACAACATGCCAACCTGGTGGTTCAGATGGGAGCACAACATGCCAACCTGGTGGTTCAGATGGGAGCACAACATGTCAACCTCGTGGTTCAGATGGGAGCACTAACATGCCAACCTGGTGATTCAGATGGGAGCACAACATGCCAACCTCGTGGTTCAGATGGGAGCACTAACATACTAACACAGTGGTTCAGATGGGCGCACAACATGCCAACACATTTGTTCAGATGGGAGCAGAACATGCCAGCACAGTGGTTCAGATGGAAGCACAACATGCCAACCTGGTGGTTCAGATGGGAGCACAACATGGCAACCTGGTGGTTCAGATGGGAGCACTAACATATCAAAGCAGTGATTCAGGTGGGACCACAACATGCCAACCCAATGCAAAATGTTGAGCTTCATTGGTTATATGTTATATTGCCTTATGACTCTAGGACCTAGTCCTAGGTGAAGTGCTTTCTTGGCCTGAAAATGTGTTGGCCAATCATACTTTAAGGTTTAAAAAGGCAGGGCCGGATTAAAATGTCCATTTGCTGAGCTCATGCCATACATAATCCCAATACACTCTTTATGAACATTCTTCTGGCATCCTTTTATCCTTTACATCATTATAATCTCTTACATCTTTAAAACTCAAGGCAAATATGAAACAACATTGCTCCCTCATAGATCTGTGACTTTGTATTACACTGAATTTTCACAGATGGTCTATAAAAAGATCAAACAATATTCCCACGCAATTTGTCCAATTAATGAGTCGGAGGACCCAGTTTGCTTTGATTTAGCACATTGCATGTTTTTTGTTACATTCTCAGCCTACTCACTGCCTCTGAAGCTTACAAAGTGCAAGCAATGTTCTGTGTCTGTTAAGAATTACAAAAAAAGACGATGTATCTCATTACCTGTGAGATTGTTCATCGACTCGCACTTGAGGATTACGCAAACTTAAACCTGATGTTGATACCTTAGGTGAGCGAATTGGCTCAAGATAATGTCGGAATATAATTTCAAATTATTTCCAAATAAAAAGCATCCCCGCACACCAAACATGAGTTCTATGTTTCATTAGCGTATGATTTGGGGTCTGGGAAGGTAGGGGGAGGTTGATGACTTGGGTTTTTGAGGGGAGCGGAGTTGAGGACTTGAAGTCACATTTTACATTGCACGGAGGTTTCACAGGTAGGTACCTGTTATAGTCATGTATAATGCGTCACAAGTTCAGTCTCCAGTGATCGGATCAGGTTTGATGATTCATTTATCATCAAGAATAAACTGAAACACTTTACCTCACTAGAGAGTTCATAGAACACCTTACCCCACACAGTCTTAATAAAAAAGGACATGGGAAGGGTCTTTTCAACCCTTGCTTTGTGTTTCCGAGCACGGTCGATATTTCATACTGGGCGAAATTTTGTCTGGATCCCGATATTCCACGACGCTGAGAGCGTGAGCAGCACATTTGATTGATCAAGATGGCATAAATTAACATAATATTTTGTCTGAGTATTGCGAAACTGGAGAATTTTGGAAGTGCCAATAAAGAAAATTGTGTTCTACAGTGTTCAACCTTACTGTAATTCAATTGAAATTAAATAAAGATTTTAAAGGCTGTATAAAAGTCGTTCACTACCATTGATGCACCATCTTTTACATCACCTTATCAAACACGTTACATGAATTATTCTTGCCTGTTGTTTGTGTCATTTATGTCGTTCCTAAAAACAGTAAGTTTCCTGTTTGGAACGATTTTCAATATTGTTTCACTGCCGCAAACTAATGCTGCCGGACGGGAGATTCATGCTCTACGGTGTTTAAAATATAAGACTCAATTGAAATTAATTCGTTCCTCGATCATAGACTGACTTCTGCAGACAAACAGACAGACAGAGTGAACCAATTGCTTAGCTCCACTTCACACGTGGGGTAAAAACCTAACCCCAACAGCCAACACTATCGAACAAGAAACTACATGGCATTAACATACAGTACATACAGCAATGAATAATAAAGTAAATTATTATAATCTCCTTACCTATTCCTTGTGTGTAGCTGAAACTGAAAGGGTGTGCAGCATTGGGGATCTCATGTATGTGCTACGGGTGAATGTCTGCAGCTGTGGAAGAACCCAGGTAGGGTTTGAAAGGGCTTGCCTTGTTGCTTTATGCAGATTTATTTGGCTGGAAGAGCAGGGAGATCAAATGGTTAGACATATGTACAATATATATATATATATATAAAATATACACACATGTTTTAGGGGTGGCGGGATAGATTGGAAATATACACACTCACCTTTGAGATGTCTAGCCTGGGGAATCTCGACCCAGCTGTGAACTGTTACCCTGGTGTTCCACATACAGGGCGATGCATCAAAGTGTGCACCGTTCATTGGACGCACATTCAGCCATATAACCCGTCTGCCGCACTGAGTGTGTTGTACGTTAAAAAAATCCATGGTGTCTTTTGTGAATAGTGAGTTGTCACCGCCACTCTGGCCAAGTTCCAAATTCCTGCCAATTGAACATGAGGCTTGTCCAGTTGGTTCCACAAAAGGCTCGGTCCAAAACTGTCCCCGTCCCCCCTTCTATAGGACCCCACAATAGGGTCAGAATAATTGGGGCCATTGAAGAAGAAGAAAAATCTGCACTGCATAAATTTAGTCCATTAAATACATATTGAGTTATCGGATCTGATCAAATGTAGGTGTGCACTGGATGCTTTGGCGCCGAAGAAAAAGCAAAAACGATCTCCCACCATTTTGTCCGGTACATCCCAATGTTTCCATATAAGGTTGTTTTAACTCGCTCACATTCTTTTTTTTTTTTTCAATTAACTTCTGCACCTCGGTGCATACAAGAGCTAGGCAAACTGTGTGCATTTCGTTGTGACCTGCCACATCGTGTTGTAAAGGATATAATTTTCTTCCATTTCATTCTGCCTTGCCAAACTCCAGTTTGACTCGAAGCCAAAAAGGTTTGCAGAGTCCTGCGTTCAATGTCACGCATCCAAATGCTTGTCTCCATTGGGAATCCTTCACACTCCGCACAAAGACACACCAAGGTTCCTAGGGCAAAGGGAAAGCTTCATCCAATATAGGAATAAAGTGCATAACTTTCTCTACAAGTACCAGATGCCACATCTCTGTAAGGCCCAGAGTGATACTTTGAAGGCTCAATGTCATCAGACAGCATGGAGCTAATTAAACACCAAAGGCAGTCTTTTCCTCATAACCATGTGCCTTTATCTCCTTAGAATAAGGGTTATTGCCATTGGAAAGAATTCCACTGTCTGCGAAATTTTGCCTCTTCTGTTTTTTTGTTTTTTTTTCTACACAAGGGGCCTAGGCTTCTGGAGGAGCGAAACGACAAATGGCAGCAGGTTTTGCATTCTACCTCGTGGTGGTGAGGATGGAATACACAAGGAGGAAAAGGAATAACGTATTAAAACGAGTAACAATGGTGTTTATAACTTGCATGTCGTTGGTTTGCACTAACCATACTTTTTTTTTGGGGGGGGGGGGGGGGATACAGAATCGAGGCTCGTGAAAGAGTTAACATTTATCACACAAACAAATCAAACAGACAAACAAATAAAGTATATAAAAAGGGGAGCGGTAGACAAGATGGGGAGAGAAGGGGAAGCACATAAACACAACATTTGAGAGCAGGGACATCGGGAATGTGTTGGAGGGAGAGGGCCGGGGGGGAGGCGGCGTGGGAAGGGGGGGGGGTGGGAGAAGTATAAAACACGAGGACACCAAGGACTTCCAGGAAAGAAGTTGGTATTTCAAAAAAGTGGATTTGGGGTGAAATTAGCGGGGGTAGAAAAGATCAAGGTTTTGGATGTGGGAAGATAAGAGATGGTGGTGAACAGCTGTTTTAAAGACCTGGGGGGAGGAGTGGGATTGAAGAGAGTGAGGGAGTTTGTTCCAGAGGCGGGAGAAAAGAGGAATGAAGGAGTGAAGGTGAGCAGAGAGTCTTGATTTTGGCAGTTTAACCATAAGAGGGTTGCAGGTAGATCTTGTGCGACCTGTACGAATATTTGGGGGACAGAGCCCAGAGAGAGCTGGAGGAGCAAGGCCGGAGAGGAGTCGGTAGAAGACGGAAAGACCACCAACCTGCCTGCGGTGAGTGAGTGAGAGGCCCTCGGAGGTAGCTTCATCGCGGGAGATTCCAATGATTCTGAACGCTTTGGTTCCAACAGCGTGAAGACGAGCTAGGTGTGAGGCAGGAGCACCAGCCCAGAGGGGAGAGCAGTAATTCCATTGAGCTTTTCATAACTCTCAACATTTTTCTTTTAAACAAGAGGATCGTGAAATGAAGATGCATCATGGCACATCTTCTTGTATGTAGCATAATACGAGGGCTGTTCAAAATCTTTTAATAATGGGACACTCGAGCATAATAGTCCAACAAACGACAAGATTATTTCTTTACTTTAAAATATATATGTATATATCTCTACTATAGGAGAGACGTCTGTCTGTCTACCTATCTGTCTGTTTGTCTGTGTCACTATTTATTTCAAATGGCTGAACGGATGTTTGTCAAACTTTCAGAGGTTCATCAGTGAGTGACAGAGAGCGTTTAGGGGGGAAACATTTTTGAAAATGTTGAAATTTTTTTGGGGGGATTTCCTTTTTAATCGCTCTATAGTTCCTAAGCCTTTGTATGTATATGAAAGGTAATCTACCATATAAAACACAATGTTAGTTTGTGTGTTTCTACAGATGTCTGTCCCCTTCATAAGGGTAGGTTTTAAAGGTCAAACTTTTAACACGAATGTGTGTTCACTACGGTCTATTTTTGATGGTAAAACAACCTCAAAAAACATTTTCCATAAAAGAGTAATTATGTCTCTTCTATTGGAAGTGTAGACGGTGGCTTGCAAAACGAGCCTCAAGGGCGGTGTACAGAAATGTTTTTTTTTTAATAACAATAAATACAAGACGCAGGGAGATGAAATTCGCTGCATGTGATGTCTAATGCATGCAGAGTAAAACGAGTGTTAATTTACGTCTATAGGATGTCTAATAAATAAAGAAGATAGATATAAGCACCCCTGACACTAGGCCGAGGCTTCAGACTTTGGCACGCACACGAGGCTGAACCGTCGGATAAACTGTTCCAACCCGTCATTTTTCACCGGCTTTATACTAGCATTAAAGGATCCCCGACCCCATTCCTTAGTGGGTGTAGGGAAGTTGTTTTTTAAAACTCCATAAAACAAAATTGAAAAATAATCAAAATTTGATTTCTTCAAAATGGCAACACGATTAGAGCCGCACGGGGCAACGCCGGATACCCTTACTCTCTGTAATTAATAAATAATAACGAAAATAATTCCTCACCGATCATTTATCTTGGACAAAAAAGCAAAACGTTGGCGCGTCACGGATTATCGTCTGTTTTTTGAATGGCCTTGGTATCCCCACTGCGAAAATAGAACCTCGTGACAAACCTGATTAGTGCCCTCATCTGAACCCATTGCTCATGATTCTGGGATTCAGGTTTAAAATTTATTTTATGCTGTTGATTTATTCATTGTCTACAAACGCTCCTTTTAAAATTAATCTACAAGTATACTGATACGTCCTTGTGTCTAAAGGGAAAAGTTTAAAGTGTTTATCCCACATTCTCTCAGCGACTGACATTCCACTTTCTGATTTATATTGCTGGTAACATTGGCCGTCTTCCGTATTATCAACAAAAGCTAAAATATCATTTTAAAAATGAATCAAACGTTGAACTTTCTTTAAAAACTTTTTACAACTCCTCCGTTCTTCTCGTCATTTTGATAGATTCTGGCTTTTTGTCTTTTTGATATTTGTCCATCCAAAGAATTTTTTTTTTTTTTTAAAGAATCTTACACTCATGTGAAATATTGTTCAGCAACTTCTTTGGGATGTAAACATTTGCCAAATAACCAGTGTGGCTTTGCTGGTTGAAAGTTGATTTGAAAAGCTGTACTTGATGAAAACAAAACAGGAACTCAGTAATAACAACTCTTCACTACGGTTTGTATACATACTCCTGTGTTTATTTTAGGTTCATCACGATTTACGGTTATTCAGAGGCACTGAGTTTAGTTGACATGACCTTGCAATGATTGTTTACATGAAATATCAAAAGCTTTTTATTTAGGAACCTTGGATATAGGATTGCCTGTAATTACCTCCGCCAACAAAGGTGGATGAATGCTATGTTTTCACCCCTGTCTGTCCGTTTGTCTGTCCGTTTGTGAATAAAATATCTCAAAGTTGTGGACTGATTCGGACAAAATTTGGCAGAGATGTAGCGTATGTGACGAGGACGAAATGATTAGGTTTAGGTGAACATCCGGATTCGGATCCGGCTACTGTCAATTTTAAGTGATTCTTCACCATTGTGAGATAAGGTGTCCCTGTCCCTGTGAGATTAGTCCCTGGTGTTGGGCTAGCGGCTAGGGTGCTGGCTTAGGATCCTAGGATACCTGGGTTCGAATCCCGGTCGATCGCCGAATAACGCCAGGGGGGTTGACTCAGCCTGTCATCCTTCCGAGGTCGGCTAATTGAGTACCAGCTCACTGGTAATTCCCTGTTTGTCGTTAAAGGTGGCAAAAAGGGTTGGCGTCAGGAAGGGCATCCGGCCGTAAAACATTGCTTCAAAAAGGGGACCGAAAAACAACAACAACCACGGTCCCCGAAAAGGCCAACCCCCGCTTGCGGGGAAAAATGGCTTCTAAAGGTGGTTTTTCTTCACCATTGTGAGATAAGGACAAAAACTATACATAGCAGGATATCTCAAAAAGTTGTGGACGGATTCGGACAAAATTTGGCAGAGATGTAGCGTATGTGACAAGGACGAAAGGATTCGATTTTGGTGAACATCCGGATTCGGATCCGGCAACTAGAATTTTAAGTGTTCTTTCACTTAAGGACAAAGGACTTAAGGACAGTGAGATAAGGACAAAAACTATACATAGCAGGATATCTCAAAGTTGTGGACGGATTTTGACGAAATTTAGCGTATGTGACGTATGAGACGTATGTGACAAGGACGAAATGATTAGGTTTTGGTGAAGATCCGGTTTCGGATCCGGCTACAAGAATTTTTAAAGTAATTCTTCACCATTGGGAGATCGGGCCAAAAACGATACATAGCAGGATATCTCAAAAAGTTGTGGACGGATTTGGACGAAACTTTGTGAACCGGTTGGGTGTCTGACAAGGACAAATAGGTTCCATTTTGGTGAAGATCTGAATATGTATTCGGATATGATAATTATTTAATTTTCAAAGTAATTCTTCACCATTGGGAGATGGGGCCAAAAACGATACATAGCAGGATATCTCAAAAAGTTATGGATGGACTTGGACAAAACTTGGTGGACATGTTCTGTGTGTGACAAAGAAGAGTCTGTTCAATTTTGGTGAAGATCTGAATATGGATTCGGATATGAGAATTGTTTAAGTGATTCTTCACCATTTAGTGATATGGCCAACCAGGTGGAGGTATGCTCTCTACTGAGTGCCGTGCTAGTTATTTTTACTTTACCAATAGGGTCCTGTGTCCTCCTTTATTCTTCACGAAAGGTGTTCAAAAGTTCTTCACGAGGTTCACTCTGATGACTGATTAAGCCTATTAATTCTAACTCGCCGAAACCCGTGGAACATCCACGGAAGGAAGGATGTGGTGTATGGATAGAGTGTACCATTATGGATGGCATAGGGGATTTGCTTGTCCGAGTAAGAGTTAGGAAGAAAGATGAGAATGAAGAGTGCGTATATGAACAACGATCGCCGACACCGGCACAAATGCATGCTCTGGATTGTCCACTCAGTGGACGGCTTGCTTTCGCCTTCGCCTGTCCAATCAGCGGACGGCTTGCTTCGCCTTCGCCCAGCAGACGCCAATACGATGGCGTCGTAAGATGGCGTCGTATCGGCAGTTAATCGGATGCTTTTGGGCCCCAACGTCGGCCAATTCAGATTTTTCGAGTATGGCTGTACGTGATAAACAAAGAGCGCGGTTCGTAGATCGTAAATCCATTAGTGCCGTGGGCATCGGGTCACTGGGTGCGGCGTAAAAGGGATAACAAAGTCGAGTCCTTACGCTATTATTATATAGATAGTTTGATCCTTCAACTATTAGTACATTACTGTGTTCTTAACACAAGCTGGAAACTCGTCCTTTTGACCAAAATTGTTCCCTCGACGATGCATGCACAATGACGTGTCCAAGCAAACAAGAATACAGTATAAAAACTTTTGAATTCTCAACCTTTACATCTCTCTTGTGACGTCATCGAGCCAATTTTCCCATTAGCGCGTGGTATCATGAGGATCGGGGCCTCTTTACGTTGTTGACATCGAAATCGAAGTATCAATTCTTAATATATCCTTCGAGAGAAGTTTTCAACCATCTCCAACCCACAAGTAACGTACGATTGTTTGACTCGGAAAAATCCCAGGAAAGATTCATGGCACCGGTACCTGTGTTATATTTTATGTCGGGATAATAAAATATTCAAGTGTTATTGATGATCTCATTGTTGGTGAATGCAATGCCAGGTTCCTCTCTGGAGAACATTCTACATTTTCCAGGTGTTTTGACCGATGAAAGGCATGATATGAAATACAGCTCTTCCTCATCCCTCCAGGCAATCCCTACAACTTCCAAGCCAGTGAGTGGACCAATCGGTTATCCCAAGCATTCACTGCTTCCAACAACCTAAACATCAGCCATACCTTGGTGGTTTTGTTTTTGTCAGGTGTTTTATGGCAAAGAATACACTTGAATGGTTTACCATTGCCTTCCCAGTGGTACTGATGAGGAGAGTTTTTTTATACAAAGTCGAGGCTCATGGAAGAGCAAGAACAGAGAACGGAACAGATCAAGTTAGTAGTTGGTTTATTTTTCAAGATATTTTGCTCAAGGCTCAGACATATATGGTGGCGGCCATCTTGGATTTTGACGTGGCGACCCAATTTTCAATAGTGTTCTTCCTTATGCCTAGATACACCCACCCACCAGATTAGAAGTTGGTACTTCGCTTATTTTTCAAGATATTCCGCTCACAAGGTTCAGACATACATGGCGGCGGCCATCTTGGATTTTGACGTGGCGACCCAATTTTCAATGGCGTTCTTCCTTATGCCTAGATACACCCACATTCCGGATTAGAAGTTCGTAGTTCATTTATTTTTCAAGATATTCCGCTCACAAGTGTACTCATGCACGCACGGACGCACGCACGCACGGACGGAGGGTAGAACCATAGTCCCCCTTTCGCTCCGCGGTGCGACGGGGGACAATAAAACTTGAACTGCCAGGGCGCACACCTCCGCCAGGCTGAACAGTTTATGTTTTGTTTCCCACCGACAGGTCTGATCTGGTTTCGGACATGAACCCAAATCGAATTGGCTTGTTCTTGTCACCTAACCAATTCGTCCACCAAGTTTTGGCCTAACTCGTCCACATCTTTTTGAAATATCATGTTATATATCGCTTTTGACCGTATGTCTCAAGATTATGGTGAAGAATCACTTAAAATTGTACTATCTACTTCCCCCCTCCCCACCCATTTTTTCCTCGATATAAGGGGGATGAAGACTTGTTTTTCTTTACTCTTGAGAAAGGTGAGTGTATGCATGGTTGTTCGTGTTGCTGATTGAAACGTCAAGCAGTTATTGTACACCGCACCTTTCCTATGCCATCCCCAGGCATTGCAAATCGTCATTGCCGGGCACCGAAGGGGGCTCGGCAGTGACGCACGCTGAAAGGGAGTACTCGGTTTTCACTCTGGTTGTTGTACACCGCACCTTTCCTATGCCATCTCCAGGCATTGCAAATCGTCATTGCCGGGCACCGAAGGGGGCTCGGCAGTGACGCACGCTGAAAGGGAGTACTCAGTTTTCACTCTGGTTGTTGTACACCGCACCTTTCCTATGCCATCTCCAGGCATTGCAAATCGTCATTGCCGGGCACCGAAGGGGGCTCGGCAGTGACGCACGCTGAAAGGGAGTACTCGGTTTTCACTCTGGTTGTTGTACACCGCACCTTTCCTATGCCATCTCCAGGCATTGCAAATCGTCATTGCCGGGCACCGAAGGGGGCTCGGCAGTGACGCACGCTGAAAGGGAGTACTCAGTTTTCACTCTGGTTGTTGTACACCGCACCTTTCCTATGCCATCTCCAGGCATTGCAAATCGTCATTGCCGGGCACCGAAGGGGGCTCGGCAGTGACGCATGCTGAAAGGGAGTACTCAGTTTTCACTCTGGTTGTTTGTTTGTTTGTTTGTCCGGGCGATATCTCAGCCATCCTTTGAGCTAGGAAGCTGAAATTTTGGCACAATAGTGAGCAAGTCCTTTGTCAAAAACAGAATTTTTTGTTTTATGATTAATCAATAAATTGAGGCTTGATCTCCAATGGCTTGATCTCTGATCATCAATTTGGTTTCAGACCTGGTCACTCTACTCTGGACATGCTGCTTCTGCTTTCTCAACAATGGATGGAGGTCCTCAACGCCAAACAGGAAATTAGAGCTGTCTCCCTTGACATTTCACGTGCCTTCGATACGGTCTGGCACCCTGCTCTGCTCTCCAAACTCTCCTCCTTTGGTATCCATGGAAATCTCCATGCATGGCTGGCGGACTTCCTCTCTGGTCGTAGTCAACGTGTGGCCCTGAATGGGTTTCTCTCATCTCCTCTTCCTGTTCAGGCTGGAGTTCCCCAAGGTAGTGTTCTGGGCCCTGTGCTTTTTCTGGTCTTCATCAATGATCTCTCTGACTCTCTTGAAAATCCTCTCTATCTCTTTGCTGACGACTCTACTCTCTGTCGCTCCATTCCTCATCCCTCAGATCGGCAGTCTGCAGCTTCCTCACTCTCTGCAGACCTGGACAAAATCACAGACTGGTCAAACAAGTGGAACATGTCTTTCAATCCTGACAAATCTCACATTCTTACAATGTCTCTCCGAAAGGACCGACTGGACAACCCTCCCATCTACTTTCTCAACAATCCTCTCCAAGAAGTTCTGTCGCTCAAGCTTTTGGGTCTCACTATCTGCCATGATCTTTCTTGGGAAAACCACATTTCCAAGCTGGCCTCCAAAGCCAGTCGCCGACTGGGCATCCTCCTTCGTGCGAAGTCCTTCCTTGGCACACCTGAGCTCCTCACCACATACAAGGCTTTCATCCGCAGCTCAATGGAATACTGTTCCCCCCTCTGGGCTGGTGCTCCTGCCTCACACCTGGCTCGGCTTCACGCTGTTGAATCCAAAGCTTTCAGAATCATTGGAATCTCCCGCGATGAAGCTATCTCTGAGGGCCTTTCACTCACTCACCGCAGGCAGGTAGGTGGTCTTTCTGTCTTCTACCGACTCCTCTCCGGCCTTGCTCCCCCAGCTCTCTCTGTGCTCTGTCCCCCCAATATTCCTTCAGGTCGCACAAGATCTGCCTGCAACCCTCTTATGGTTAAACTGCCAAAGTCTAGGCTCTCTGCTCACCTTCACTCTTTCATTCCCCTTTTCTCCCGCCTCTGGAACAAACTCCCCCACTCCCTTCAATCCCACTCCTCCCTCCAGGTCTTTAAAACAGCTGTTCACCACCATCTCTTATCTTCCCCCATCGAAAACCTTGATCTTTTCTACCCCCGGTAATTCACCCCAGAGTCCTTGCAGTGTTCATATGTTTTAATCCTCTCCCACCTCCCCCCAAGTCCTCCCGATGTCCCTGCTCTCAAATGTTGTGTTTGTGTCCTTCCCCTTCTTCCCCCTCTCTTTTGTGTCCTCCCCCCTCTCTCCCCATCTTGTCTGCCGCTCCCCTTGTTTTTTGTGTTTTGTGTGTCGGTTTGTCTTTTTGTGTGATTAATGTTTGCTCTTTCACGAGCCTCGATCTTGTATACAAAAAAAAAAAAAAAAAAAAAAAAAAAAAAAAAAAAAAAAAAAAAAAATTAAGTACTTATTTAATTAATTAAATTTCCTTTCTCTTCTGACCATTAACTCAGGCACCTTTTGAGTTAGGAAGCTGATATTTGGACATGCCAATGAAAGGGGGATTTGGCTGCAAAGGCTATTTTTGATGTATTAATTAATCAATTAATCGATTAATTATTTAATTATTCGCTTAATGACTAAAATTTTTTTTTTTTAAAGTTACAGATTCTGATGAAATGGTGGTAGTTTATGTGTTCTCTGACCGAATTGCTTAATAATTTAATTTTTTAATGATTATTATTTATTTATTTTCATTATTAATCATTTATTTATTTTCTTTCTCATTTGGCCAATATCTCAGGCACCTTTTGAGCTGGGAAGCTAATATTTGGACATGACAGTGACCAAGTGATGTGGCTATCAAGGATATTTTTGATTTATTGATTAATCATTTAATCGATTAATTAATTGTTGATTAATTGATTAATTATTGATTAATCAATTAATTATTTAATTTTTTTTTATTGACTTATTTAATTTAATTTCTAAAAGATACATCTTCGGATGAAGCACTTGTGGTTTAGTTATGCTATTAGCCAATTGATTAAGAAAATATTTTGTGATAATCTTTTATTGATTTTAATTATACAATTAATCAATCAATTAGTGTACACGTCTCCCTCCCAATGCCGCCTCTATGAGCTCCACTGCGGTATTGCCGGGTGCCAGAGGCACCCAAGCAATGCCTCGCTGTAGGATATTTAATTATTTGGCATGGGGGTGGTGTACTTTGAATGTATCTTTACTTGTTTGTTTTACTCATTAAAAGTTGGAGAACTCAAGATGGATTCATTTGATTTTAATACTAACCGTAAGTCATTACTATATATATATATATATATACTATATATATATTGTGTATATATATATATATATATATATATATATATATATACACACGAGGAGCAGTCAATAAGTAACCTTAAAATATTTTTCACAACTTGTTTATTGCATGTACATGTGTAACAACTGTTATTTTTCAACATAATCTCCATTGCGTTCAATGCATTTTTTCCAGTGCTTTACTAGGGCCTGGGTTCCTCTAGAAAAAATATTTTGGCTGCTTGTGGAGCCATTCGTGCACCGCCTCTTGGACCTACCTCTTCGATGCATCAGAAAGTGATTCCACCAAGTGCCTCTTTAAGTGGCCCAAATATGTGATAATCCAAGGGGCGAGGTCTGTCGAGTAGGGTGGATGAGGAAGACACTCAAAATGCAGGTCCTCAGTTGTTAGATGTAGCGCGGGCAGTATGGGGCGTTATGCTATATCGTTGGAGGTATTGACTTATATAGGGCTGGTTTTCTAAGGCTGTAGGCCGCACCTCATTTTGTCAAAATAAAGTGGTATTCGGGTGGTTCCGGTATTTGGGACCGCAGGGACGGAAAGTGCAGGTACGGGGTGCTTGGCACTCCCCAGCCGGCCCGCTCTGAAGGTTCGGATCGGGACACCGGGATTCATTCCGGTCGCCCGGTCGGCCCGGAGGTGGGGGTGCGGGGCCTGTCACGGAACGTCAAAACAAACGGCCTGCCGGGGCCGCCCAAAAGTCGGGCGTGAGGGGCGCGTCCACTAATGGAACGCCTCGCTTCCCAGATCGAGGGCCACGTGGTCAGGAGAACCTCGTCCCTTCTGGTTGCCCTGCCGTCCCACCGGGAGCGCTGGCAGGGTGTACTTCAAACTAAGCTTAAGTGTCAAGTGTTAAGTTCCTCCTTGCCCTCGCAAGGGAAAGGCTAGGGTCAAGCTCTTCCAAATTTCCAAACACTAGAAATCGGACGTCTCAAATTAATTAATTATTTGTTAATACATCTCAGTCGCCCGCGACCTCTCTAGCGCGGGCGTCGAACCAGTTCATTTCCGGGCGACCGGGCCGAGTATCGGCTCGGCCGTGGCCGAAGCCGTTGATTCCGCCGTAGCACGCTAACGCGTAGGCTCGCGCGTCCCCGGTCCGCCGGGGCTCCGCGGGTGTCCTACCGTGCCCGGCACTGCTGATCTCTCAAACTTCCGGGAGTAGGTGCCGGTGCCCGGGGACGGAGTTCACTGTCTAAACATGGTAGCGCTAGGCCAGTGGGACCGCCGGGACCCACGTGCACTCACAAGTTGTTCTGCGCGTGGGCGGCAGTATCAGACTGGGGCGCCCAAACGCTCCCCGGCTAAAGTTCATCCTGAAAGCGCCCACATTGTGCGGACAAACCAAGTCAAGGGCCACGTGGTCAGGAGAACCTCGTCCCTTCCGGTCACACTGTGCCTATCGGCCGGCCTCGAAGACCGAAATTGTGACGGTGTCACCCGAAAAAAAAAATGACACCGTCAGCAGCATGCTGCAGCAAAACACCAGTAGTGAGTAGTCGACGATGTTTTGATCTGATTGCTGGTTTCAGATGATTTTTAGCGAGGTCGCAGTATGATGCACTGGTGACTGTGGTCCTTCTGGGCATGTAATGCTCTACAAGTGGGCCTCGGCTATTTCAGAAGAGCGTCAGCATCACTTTTCCAGCGGACGGCTGTGTGCGGAATTTTTTGGGTTTCGGTGAGGTTGAATGGCGCCACTCTTTGCTTGCCATCTTCGTTTCTGGTTGAAAGTACTGGACCCAGCTTTCATCCCCAGTCACTATGCGATGTAAGAAAGCGTCGCCTTTTGTTTCGTAATGTCGCAGAAGTCTTCACATGCGTCCACTCACCGTTCTTTCATTTCGGGTGTGAGTTGTCTCAGCACCCACCTTGCAGATACTTTGCGGAACCCCAGCACGTTGTGCATGATATGGTGTGTGGAACCATGGCTAATGTTCAATTCGGAGACCACATCATCCAGTGTAATGCAACGGTTTTCCCTTAGCACGCGCTCAACTCCTGCAACCATTTCTGGTGTGTCGGCTGTTTATTGGCCGACCCGAGCGAGCAGCATCTGCCACACTGGACACTCCACTTTTAAACTTTGTCCCAGTCGTACACCTGCTGCAGCGATAAACATGCGTCACCATATTGCATCTTCATTCTGCAATGGATTTCACTGGGATTCACACCCTCACTGAAACAGATGACTGAACATTGCTCCCTGGTGCATGCTTCTAAGGGAGCCGCCATCTTGGAACTGCTCGACTGACGTTATACGTTCAATGTTGCCAGATATAAAACAGGCAAAACATGCCTCGTAATATATATATATATATATATATATATATATATATATATATATATATATATATATATATATATATATATATATATATATTAAAAAACAAAAAACAAACAATATATATATATATATATATATACTGTATATATATATATATATATATATATATATATATATATATATATATATATATATATATATATATAAATAAAGCTCTTTTTAACCATTGACTGAGTGACTGATATTAATGTTTGGTTTCTTCCGGTGCAGAAGCCGGTGCACCGGAAAAGCATCCGTAAATGAAAAGTTGCGTGAAAAACCATAAACACATATGTAAAAAAAATTAAATTAAAACCTCAATCAATACCTAGCATTTCAAAAGTGTAATTTCTATAACTGTAAATCTCAATGAAAATGTACATAAAAACAGCAAACGCGTTCATAAAATAAATAAATAACCTAAATTGTTATCTCGCAGCAGGTCGGTGATGTTTGCCCATAATCAAAAAGCTTTTATATATTATGTACTGACGTAGGAAGCACGGTTTGTTATTGCTTACCTTACACAACGTGTAAGCTTACGCCACTCTATATATATATATTTGGGCAAAGTGCCTGAAAATGAAGTAAAATTATAAAGTTTTAGAAACAAGTTGGAATCATTGTTGCGGATTGCATATGGGACCATCAAATTACATATGCATAGATATAAATATACATATATCTGTTTATGTATTAATAAATATAACTTTGGTGATCCCCCTGAAGGCAGCTTCATTGCTGCTAGAGCAGCCTCAAGGCAAGGATTACACTGGGTGATTTTACATTGCATTCCCAGTGGTAGTGAAAGCAGGAATTTGGAATTTGGCCAAGGTGCCTGCGATAGCCCCTCTTTCCAAAGGGCACCATGGGATTTTTAACATCCACCGACTAACGTGAGCAGAGGGCCACCATGTATAATGTCTAACCGAGGGACAGTGCACACATTGATGAATTGCCTTGCCTGAGAAACGCTAGTATGACAGTTTACAGCTGGGTCAAGACCTACATCCAAGCTAAACAGCTCAGAGTGGTGTGTGCACATCTCTAGGCTATTCTGCAAGGCTATGAATGTATATATATATATATATATATATATATATATATATATATATATATATATATATATGTTCTCTCTATAATTTCAGATGTCCCCTAAAAACTTAAATTCCCATCTTGCTCAGTTCTGTCACAGGGCACATGTCTGTCTTAGAGCAGATGTCAAATTATGGGCAATTTCTAAACTCGAGTAAAATCTTCTGGGACTTCAGGTCGAGGGTTCTGAGTTGCACAGCCAAGGCAAACATGCCGCGCTCATGTTGCCTTCCTTATAAGCCAGGTTGTCACGAAGATCTGCGTCGGACGAGACGGCTTCTCTCGCAGAGGCCTATTTAAAGAGAGAACATCTTTAGGGGCGACCGCCTGACTGCGAGTAAGAACTTTGGAGAGGATGTGTTTGTTTTTCCGACATTTCTTTGCATCCGATTTTCCCATTGCCGACGCGACCGTGCTTCCAATGTACTCATTCGATGGCTCGGCTCGGTGCGAAAGGACAAACGTGAAGCAGATTTTAGGGTGTAGCCGGTGAAAGTCTGTCTGCGGAATAAATGCGTAGCGAGAGCTCGGTTTGCACAAATGCCACTTGTGTTGGCTGTCATGACCCTTCGCTACCATCTTTCTCTGAGTAGCTGCTCTGTTAGTGCGAAAAGCAAGGGCTTTCATTCCCGAAAAGTTTCCCCGCCATGTTTTTTTCTCCTCCTCTCTGGATGTTTCCATTGTATTTTGACAAGGCTAAGTGCCTGTGAAAGCCAGGGCAAGGTGGCTGTATTGATCTGTAAAATATTGTTCATTCCAAGAGTGAAAGTATTTCTTCTTCTTCTTCTTCCTTTTTCTTCTTTCCATGTTGGATTCTTTTCTTCTTTTCATTGCTTTGAAGTTAAAACAAGAGACGTGAACACCGGTCATGCTTCGTCACGAAACTGGTATTCCTATTACAATGATGCAAGAGGGTAAAGGAACCTTAAATGGGAAAACACGTGTTGCATTGAGACAACGAATCCATCCTGACTTTGGAGATGTTACGACTACCTTGGTTGCACCACCCCCAACCTACGTTTTCCAGCTGGGCCGACCGAGACCCAAAGCCACATGTCCCACTGCCTTTGATGTCCCCCCTATAGCTGTGCATTGAATGAGTTTCCAATTTTCAAAACCGCAATGGTCCAGCCTGTATCAGGCCTTTGAGGTGTGGATCATCTCAAGGGCCCTCCCTGTAAAAATGATAAAAAGGCACAAAGCTAGAATGTATTTCACCACCTAATCTGCATAAGATGTAAAAATTTGAATGAGGTCTTCAGGAAAACGTTTTATGTGAATCGCATGCTGGAATTGTATTACCCACTAATGTCGACTTTTTCTGCTCCTTTGACTTTGGAGGTTTTGCTCTGGAAAGTCTACCAAATGTGATGTTATATGAGATGAGCAATACAAGGGAATTGGATGGTGTTCAACAACCCATTTGCTCTTTGAGAGCCTGAGAAATAGTTTGGCATTGAAGTCTGTTACCGATATGGCACATATGCAAAATACTTACTGAAGCTGAGTGCTCGTGGTTGAAATCAACCTTTGTGGCACATACCTTTTAGAGAACTTTGCCAACTGACTCATGATCTGGCAGTTGTTCGCCACATGGTGTGTCATATGGCAAAACGTCAATTCTTCTGCTTTCGTATGCAGCACAAGGTTGATGGGCAGCATCATTGACTCAGGGTGCGGCTGTGCCACAGATGAATGTGCCCTCTGTGTTTGGGCAGTAATTTGCGATTTGTTCATGGTGCCGGTGAGAGCTCGCCAATTCTTCGTGAAGTACACTGTGGGATAGTTAACGTCCACAAACTAATGCTGGTAGACGGGACGCCCGGATTAACGTCCATCCGAGGGACGGCACACACATTGATGAATCTTTCTGCCTGTGAAACAATTTTTGGCTGCGTCAGGATTCAAACCTAGGCTAGACAGCTCAGAGTGTGTGTACCTCAAGGCCATTCCGCAAGAAAACACCAATGAAGAAGCAGCATGTCTCTGTAGGGATGCTCAAAAATGATGTTCACTTTACAATCTCTTCAACGACCCATAATGTATGAATTGTTGCAATATAGTTATATATTATGTGCTTCAACTTTTACATTCACTCAAAAAACACATTGCTTTCTCCAAATATAATGTTTCCATTTGGATTTGGGATACACTGCATATGTAATTTATATATACTAGGGCATGCCCGTACTATATATATGCCCGTACTATATATATATCTAAAATTATATCCCCCCCCTCTATTTACATGAAATGGTTTGGTCCATTCGCAACGCCAAAGCGAACGGCGAACGGCTTGCGAGTACAGTGACAATCCCCCCCTCTATTTACATGAAATGGTTTGGTCCATTCGCAACGACCACAGAACCCCCCCCCTCTATTTACATGAAATGGTTTGGTCCATTCGCAACGCCAAAGCGAACGGCGAACGGCTAAATCGCCATAGCTCGGTAAGTACTTGTCCGATTAATTTCAAACCTTGAAAAGGCACATCCTCGGGTCCCCAGCAATATACCTGGCAAGTTTCAAGTATATCGGACCGGTAGTTGTCGAGAAATCGTTGTCGCATACACACATACACACACACATACACACAGAGATTAATGGAATTATAGATAGATATATATATATCAGTTACTATGCGATTTCATACCATCAGTGGTGAACCGTCATTAAGGTATCCCATCCAGCTATACTGTACCTTAATGGGAGCGATAAGTACCATCTGCCACATGGCACATTATCTCTGGTATCCACTCATTTTGTGGAATCGCCTGGATGCAGCCGGGAGTAACCAATCCAAATATATCTTCAGTTCTCCAGCTTTCAATGAGCGCACGTAATGACGTCACTGAAATGTACATACGCTCTGCCTGTCAAGCTCTCAAGATAACCCTCCGACAGAGCAGTTACTATGCGATTTATACCAGTTACTATAGTTACTGGTATATAACCGAAAGGTTTTCAGAGTCATAAGTGTATGCAGGACTCACTGCGTTGCCCTGATGAGCCACAAAAGGGCGAAACCAGGTCGGTAACTGTGAGTTTTACATACACTTATGACAGTATCTGAACTAAGATCAAAATTCTGCTCTGTCGGAGGGTTCTCTTGAGAGCTTGACAGGCAGAGCGTATGTACATGGCAGTGACGTCATTACGTGTGCTCATTGAAAGCTGGAGATCTGGATATATATATATATATATATATATATATATATATATATATATATACACAACCACACACATACTGGGTGAAACAAAAAGGACAATATATTTTTATTATGTTCTAACTTTTTTGATC
>NC_136267.1:163532214-163569714 GCF_964187855.1 Myxine glutinosa | reverse complement strand
CGCAAGGCACAGGCACAATCCCATAATGGGAAATACTGTGCACTACCTGTTGGCAGCAAGCATTGTCTGCCACATGAACACATTGTCTCTGCCCCGCTGATCACCACCAGGTGAGGTTGCACACAGTAAGGATATTTAACAAAAGGAGCAACTCTAGCCCTCAATGTGACTTGTTGCTGACATAATTTATGTGCATGACGTCATCAACATGTCACATTTCATGTCAGAGTCGCTCATATGTATATGGGATTGTATTTTCATTTATTAAAATGAGTACATGACGTTTCTTTGGGAAACTTAAGCTAGAATTCAATAATAAAGATATATCTGCGTAAATAATAATTGAATTTGGAGCCAATTAAATAATACAACCGTCACAGAGCATGGTTATATGATCTAAAAGAGAATATGTATGGTATAGTGGGGGGGCCAATGTTTTCCCGTTGAATTCAAATGTTAATTTGTGGACACTGGTTGGGTTGTCTTTAGGGATGATAGAAGTTGTAGAAAAAATATGTCTCCATTTTTTTCAAGTTCTTTATAGCGGCCATTTTGGATTATCAAAATGGCGTTTGTTGAAAACCGAAATTGTCATTATCTTGGCTTCTAAATGACCTAGAGTGTTAATTTTGGTGTCCAAATGTACATATTTGCGGATACTTAATCCAATAAACACACATTTATACACCTACATATGATCAAAAGGGTTCTTATGGCAGCCATCTTGGATTTTCACGCACTTATGCCAACACATCCTTCTGTACTTCAGCTGGCATCACCACCTTGGTGATGATAGTCGTCAGGTCTTCACCCTCATGCGTCATGGGATTCATGGACTCTCTGATCACATTCTTCAGTCGACGAATGCTGTCTTCCTGCCGAGCCCAGACTGTGGTTGATAGGTCGTGGTGCTCCTTGCGTGTAGCTGATTGTGAGCCAGCCATCTGACGGGCTTCTTCAGCAAGCCTACTCAGCTCTGGTGCTGTCAGAAAGAACCTTTCGCGGGCACTGGCATTCTGGGTAATGCCCACAATACCCCCTGTCACCTTCATGATCCTGTTGATGTGCTCCAGTGCATGGTCCACACCTACAGCACAGAAGGGGATTTCATTCTTATGGACACTGAAGTTCCCATCCATGAACTCTTGGTAGATCCCTGGATCTGTCATCTTCAGGGCCTTCATCTCTGCAAGGTACCGGGGAGTCAGCCTGGCATATTTCTGTTTGTCATGTGCAAAGAAGTATATGCACATCTCATCCAGTGAAGACAGGTGAAGCTCAAATTGTCCATCACGGGTGGCACGGATGAATGTGTATATCAGCATTATCATCCGCATGTAGCGTCGCACAAACTTGAACAGTGGACTCTTGGCTTCTTTCCTCTCATCAAACTTTGCCA
This sequence comes from Myxine glutinosa, assembly GCF_964187855.1. NCBI lineage: Eukaryota > Metazoa > Chordata > Myxini > Myxiniformes > Myxinidae > Myxine > Myxine glutinosa. The sequence goes on along the minus strand of NC_136267.1, from coordinate 163,568,315 downwards.
TGGCCTCCAGGACTTCGTTTGACTCGAGGACAGCTAGCATGTTGTTCTGCGCGCTTGTCATCTCCTCTCGGTTGTGTAGATGACAGCTCTGGGCAACCTGTTGTGCTGACTGGGTACATGGGCCCCTCAGATGGGGATGCTCTTGGAAGAATTCGTCCACATAGAGGTCGAAGAGGGCTTGGACAGTGGTGATGTGGGCCTCCAAAGCCCTCTTCATGTGCTTGGCTTCCAGTATTTGTCTGGTCGTTGTTGGGCCATAGATATCAGCCTCAGACCAAGCCTCGTCAAGACCACTGTCCTCTATGGCATTCCCAGCAGCCCTCAGTGCAGCCATCACAGTGTGCATCTCCCCTAGTCGCAGTACCCACTTGCCTTTGCAGTCATCTCTGGTCATCTCCAGCTGTTTGGCTCGCTCATACAGGGCCATGTCTAAGGTGATCACTGTCTTCCTATCGGGACCCATGACCATGCAGTTGATTTGCTGTGTCTGTTTCAAGACTGTTATCAGTGTTTGCCATTCATGGGCTGGTGCTGCTACCAATGGCAGGGCGTTGACCTCTGTCAGAGGCTTCGAAGAGGAGAGCAGTGAGTTGTAGGCTGTCCAAGTTGGGATATCGTGATGCTTGATCCTACTGCCAGGTGGTTGTTTTGGATCGTGGACGAGTGACCCAACAGGGTCAGCATGCTGGGGTTCTGCAGCTTGCAGCTGGTCATCTGGTGGGATGATGTCGTCTTGTACGTCCTCAGCTTCAGCTGTTCGCATGATTGTGCGTGAAAGTAGCCACACTGTGTCCGTCGCAGAGTACGGCTTGGTGACATCTGGGTTTGACCGTGTCTTCAAGCTATACGTGGTACCTGTGGCAGATTGTTTGTTTGGTGCTTGGCAAGGAACAAAGTCTGGAGCAGTCAGAACCTTGAGTGAGCGGTGTCTGGCCTTTCGGTCATGTAGTGTCAGTGTTCTATGTTCATCTGTGGAGGGTGCATGTTCCCGTCGTTGGTAGAGTGCCCAGGCTGTAGCATGGAGTGTCCGCTTCCCATCAGGTGTGTCTTCATTGAAGTCACTGTTGTCCACTGCAAAGAAGACAAACGTCCCTATGCGCATGGTTCTTGGAAAGTATACACCCTGTTCTGTCGTAGACTCTATGACTGAGTTGGCCAGCTGTGTCTCCAACCGCAAGATCCGACTATAATCAACAGACAGACCGAACCCATGCAGGAAATCCAGAAGCTTCTTGTTTCTGGTGGACTGATGGACTACAATGGCAACGGCAAGCTGCTGTGGCCATTCTAAGCGATGGCGGAATGGTGCATCTGGCTCTTTGGGCTTGTACGTGACTTGGCGTTTTGACTTGTAGCCGTACATGATGTTCTGACTGATGGTTATAACATCTCGATGAATAGTGGCTGAGCGCATAGTCTCTGGCTCAATGCTCGTGGCTGGTCCTTCCAGTAGCCAGCGGAGGAAAGCATAGAGTACTTTGGGTACATGCTTTTCAGCATCATCAGTGTTCATTTCTCCTTCAAATTGCCATGGGTGCTTGTTCTGACAAGCAATGGCACTGCGGAGAACAGAGGCACTCTCAAACAGTTGTTCGATGTTTTTTTCATTTGTCTTCGTCATTGCATCTTCGACAGCTGCATCACGCACGGCAGTGGAGAATACACAGTCTGACTCGTTTCGACGTTTTGGTTTCATGAAGTGAACGTCATCAATGTGAGAGTTGATTTTCTCCTTCATGCCTTGGGTAGTAGGTGATGGGACATTGTGCACACCATTATTGTCAAGAATCCTGGAGTAAACCGACTTCAGGTCAGACATGTTGAGAATTTCACCAGCTTGGAGTAGAGAGCGAACAAGGCTGACAAACTCAATGTCTGCGGCTATTTTGATAACATTAGTTTCTTGCAGTATGTGTTCTTTGTCATCACTTGATGTCCCACTCTTGGGAGCACGTTGGACATTCTGCACCCAGCATGGGAGATGATACTTGACGTCGATCGCATGAGCATCATGTGCACTGATGGCAGCACTCAGCTGAACTTTCCACTTGTGGTTGCTGCCTTCTTCAACAGCTTTCTTCAGCTGTTTACCTGCGTTGAACGTGCATACAACATGTACACTTTCCTTAGTGACCTCTTGACAGAAGAAACAAAGGTCTCTGTTGAATGGAGTTGATGATGAACGTGTGAAGCGAAGAGTCTCGTCTTGCGTAGAACCTGAGGTACTTGCAGCGGCAGGTGCAGAAGAAGGACGTCCACACCTCTTATGAAGATGCTGGGTGTCGCCATGTTCGCAGGCTTTCTGGTGGCGAACTCTAGCACGCTCCAGGTGAGCAGTGTTGCATGTAGATCCATAACATGCCCGGTGCCACTTTGCTTTATTGTTCCTCAAGTCAGTGGCAGTGAAACAGCTTAATCGTTCGCTGATCTGTTTGAAGTCGGCATCACCATATCGTGCCCTCTCCTGGATGAACTGGAGAAACTTTGCATATGAGCCCAGTGCTGGCTCAGTCACTAGTGCACCTTGGGGATCCTGGCACTGAATGCAAAGTGTGAAATCAGTTTCTTTCTTGGTTTTCTTGCTTTTTGGCTCCATCATAGCTCAGGGTCACGAATCTGGAACATACAAATAACAAATAACAATTAAGATAGATGTGCATTAAGTTAGATTTTGGACACTGGTTCGGCTGTGCCATAAAAACCTATTTTTATCCCTTGTAGGTTATTAAAGAAGGTTTCATTCAATTCTCTATCCCCAAAAATGTACAACTGGACACCAGAATCGAAACTCTAGGTCATTTAGAAGCCAAGATAATGGAATTTTACGTTTTCGACATCCGCCATTTTGAAAATCCAAAATGGCCGCCATAAAGAACTTGAAACAATTGGAGACATATTTTTTCTAGAACTTATATCATCCCTAAAGACAGCCCAACCAGTGTCCAAAAATTAACAAGCAATTTCACCGGGCATTTCAATCTGCTACATTGGCCCCCCCACTAGTATTTAAAGGGACCAATCATAGTTGGGAACTTCAGCTAGTATATATCATTTAATTATCTGAACTGTACGAACACCGTGACGTCACGACGACGTCATGACTGCAGCCCCATAAGGGCCTCTTGCAGTGCAAAAATACCAAGATCAAATGCTGTTTGTTATCAAACAGATGTAAAGCGATGCTATTTGCTCGCAGATATATATGTATGTATATATATATATTGTTGCGAATATGGAATTTGGCCTCCATATCCGCTTGTAAATATTCCCCTATTTTCTCCAATACTCCCCAACTTTCCCCGATCCCCCATTCCCTAGTCCCATTGCATGTAAATAACAATCAGTAGAGCCGACCTTCCCCTTATTCCCCCATTAAATGTCGTGCCCAGGTCCACCGCACCACACGTAGACAACTTTCGGACATCTTCCTAGTTATTCTTATTCTATGTCAGTTAAGGCCTCGTCTCCATTAATTATGACTCTTCGTTGCACCAGAATGTGATTATATGGCATCAGTAGTGAGTTTAGGACCTTTCCCATACCTCCTTCCATCTTCTTCCCCAACAATTACAACAACAACAGAGGAGATGGCGGCGGAGCGGGGGAGGATGCGTCCTCACACCGGCTCGATTAGCGCCATAGACCATGCGCTCCACGGGGTTACCACGAAGGGGCTCCTTGTCAGCTCCTCGTCAAGGGCGGAGCCTGGTAAACCCCCCGCACGCACCCAATGAGAAGCAACGTGCCGATTCCACGAGGCGGAGCTAACGAGCCGAGGGCGTGTCACTCCCCGCCGGATATACGCGGCCCCGCGCCGGATGTGACGTGAGATGCGCACCCAGCTTGGAGAAGGAAAGCCACCTGCGAGCGCTGAGTCAGATGCGCCCCCAGCTTGAGCAGACAAGACGCCATCCGAGCGCTGCGACCTCCCCGCATCTCTGGACCGGACCGAGTCGATTCTGACCTTTGAGCCCAGGTGCACCTGGAGCCATCGCTACCCGCCTGTCCTTTCCATCAATCCCCGTGTGAGTCAGCTTTGTCCCGTTTATCTGTCGTCTGTTGGGAATAATATAAGATTGTGTCTAAGTGCTTGTCTTTCTATGCTGTCCCTCTTGTAGTTGTAATCTAACCTTCCGCCTTAATATAACCTCCTCCGGAGGTCTTGAGAACTGAACCCCTGGTGTCGTATTGTGTTATTGTAATCCAGCCGGGTGTCTTCTTTTTCTTATTGAGCCAGCATCGCGTGACTTCGTCAACGTCGAGTATAGTCGGGTAATTTGTGCGGACACGACGGCCATTCCGCTCGGCCCACTTTAACATCAAAGTCGTGTCTGTAACAATATATATATACATATATATATATATATATACATATATGCACTGTATACATATATCCTCCTCAGTCTTTTTGTTTAGTATAATTAATATTTTCAAATTTAAATTGCCTATTTTACCATCAGCCAGAGAGCCCTCTTGCCCACATGGTCAGGGTACAGAACATCCTGCCATGGGCATCCTTCAATAAAAATGTGTTGCTGATCACATCACGTAGCTCTATTTTAAAACAAAAACCTCATTGGCTTGTCGGCAGACTTATTTCACATTCCTTCCTTCTTCGTGTGGTCTGGATTATATCCCCAACTGAATCCCTATCCACAAACATGATCTTATCCCCTCCCTCCCAAACAATTCACCTTTACCTATTCACAGCCCTCCCCTTCATTTCTGTTTTTCTTCCACTCTCTTTTTTTGAAAGTAAAATACGCGCAGTGAAGGCTCTACGTGGTTAATCACAAGGTTGCTCTTATCTGTGCTGGCAATTTATTCATATCTTGTGAAAAAATGCCCAAGGTAAGTTTTATACAAAGTCCCATCCATCGGTATGTAGGGGAATATTTATGGGCAAAAGAGGTAGTGTATACTGTAAGATGTTTGTCGGTCTGTCTGTCTGTCACCATTTTTCCCAAAGATAACTCAACGGATCTTCATCAAAGTTTCAGACTTTCATCAGTGAGTGCCGGGGAGTGTTTTGGGTAAAAACGTTTTAAAATTTTTGGGAAAAAAAAGTTGGATTGTTTTTGCATTTTTAAAACCACTCTGTCGTGCCTAAGCCTTTGTATCTATGTGAAAGGTAATATTAAATGATCCCAATCCACATTCTTAGTCGGAGAGACGTTTTATTTCTTTCTTGTTTCGTGCCACATAAAAATTAGAATAGAAGAACCACCTTTGGAGGTCATTTTTCCCCACAGAGCAGGGGTTGGCCTTTTTCGGGTACCGTGGTCCCCTTTTTTGAAGCAATGTTTTATGGCCGGATGCCCTTCCTCCCGCAACCCTGTTGGTCGCCTCTTGCGACACACAGGGAATTACCAGTGAGTTGGTACTCAATTTTCCGACCTCGGAAGGATGACAGGCTGTGGCAACCCCCATGGAGTTAATTCAGTGATTGACCGGAATTCGAACTCAGGATCCTAGGATCCCAAGCCTGCACCCTAACCGCTAAGCCAACACCAGGCTTCTCCGCATAAAAATTAGAAAAAAAAATTGATTTCTTAAAAAAGTCCAACGGAATTGGAACACCACCGGGCAACAACTGGTACCCCTCCTAATGAGTAATAGATATGATAATAGTTTCCACTGTTGTATTTTTGAGTTGCTCACACGCGTCTTATTTGTCATCATCAGAGGTGGGAAAATGAATAACAATAAGAAGGGAAAACACGTCACTGTGGAGTTCGACAATCCAAATGACAAAGTCGGATGTAGTCGTTGGAAGCTTTATGCGAAATACGCAAACTGCTTTTGCAAACATACCCTTTACTATTTGTACAGTAATTATTAAAATCCATTTGTTGAAGGTAAAAGGACATTCGATTTTTGGTTTGCCCAGCATCAAAAGTGCATGGCGTGCTCACCAACTTGACAATGAGGTTACTGTCCTCAAGCGTCATTCACTTGGCACAATTGTTTGTTTTGTTTTTCATAATTAGATCTACTCATCATTATCTCTCCTTTTTCATTTTAATACTATCTCCCCACAATTAATGTTGTTTAAAGTTTGCAAATACTGACTCGTAGATGACTCAAGAAAGCCTCAACTGAGTCACAATATTTAATCAGACAAGTGAGAAGGTTCACAACTCCTGAATCATGACGTTTCCAGGTATTGTGACTCAGGTGGAATCATGAGTTGTATAAAATGTGACTCAAGTAGAGTAAGGTGGGGGTAAGACCCCCTCCCCCATTCTCCTCCTCTCTCCCACCCCCTCTATATATACCCCTCTGAGCTGGTTATACAGTATGTTTCATGTGCTGAACTTCCTCATCGGAGCGCTCTCTGGTTGACAATAATGTATATTGGGAAATTCCAAATACATTGGTCAATCTTCCTTTTTGCAGATGACTCCACATTGTGTCATACTGTTCCCCATACTTTTTCTAGGCAGACAGCAGATGTGTCTTTCTCTTCTAATCTAGAAATGATTAGCCTCTGGTCTGGTGAATGGAACATGTCCTTCAATCCTGGAAAATCTCAGTTTCACCCTATTTCCCTGGAATGATCATCAAACGAACCTACCTATTTCCTTAGTCGTCCACTATAAGAGGAACCATCAAAGGCCTCGCCACTTGTACTGTCCACAAGCCGACAACATAGCAAAGCTGCCCCCAAAGTCAGACACAGTCTGTGCATCCTCCATCAATCCAAGTGTTTCCTTGGAAAATCATAGCTACTCATAGTCCACAAAGCCTTTGTCCGTAGCGCATTGGAGTGCTGCTCTCCACTATTGGCTGCACATCTATCTCTTCTGGATTCTGTGGAAGCTCACAAAATTAATGGAATTTCCCTTGACGAGGCCGAAGCACAGGGTCTGTTGCTGTCACATCGCAGGCAGCTCAGTGGTCTCCCTGTTTTCTACTGTCTATTCTCCAATATTGCTCCCTCTGCTCTCTCAGCCCTCCGACCCTTCTCAGCAACTCCAGGATGCATGCGTTCCTCCAGTAACTCCTCCTGGTTAAACTTTTAAATTCCAGGCTGACTGTACACGTCAACTCTTATTGCTCACTTCTCACATCTGCGGAATCACGTTCCACAGTTTCAAACCTCCAGTGCACCGACATCTGTTGACATCCCCAATTCTTGCCCATGATCTTTATTCCCCCCCCCCCCCCCCCATTATCCTTTCCTAACCCAACTATTTCCTTGCATGTTTCAGTGTTTCTTCCCCTCTTCCCTCTCCTCTTTTCCTGTTTGTCAATTCCCTTGTTATTTGTACTAGCAACGGTACCCGCCCTATGGGCGGGGCTTCAATTGTGAGGCCCAAATGAAAAGGCAAAATATCAGAAATTGAAGGCTTTTTTATTTTAAACGATTTATATAAACATCCGTTAAATCATATCACACGCAAATCATCAAAATCTAAACAGTATTTGTAGAATTTCAATAAAAGCCACATTACTGTTCATATCGGTAAATATTATTCCATAATGTTTGGAAAAACTGGAAAATTGGGAAAATTGGAAAAACTTGGAAAAACAATATAGCCTATTTTACTCCAGGGGCTTGAAAAAACTGGAAAATTGGAAAAATTGAAAAATTTGGAAAAACTTCGAAAAACAATATAGCCTATTTTACTCCAGGGGTTTGAAAAAACTGGAAAATTGGAAAAATTGGAAAATTGGGGAAAAATTGGAAAAACAATATAGCCTATATTACTCCAGGGGGTCCCAGGATTACCCACCCAAAATATCGTTGCGATCGGTTCAGCCGTTTTTGCCGGACCTGGGAACAGACGGACAGACAGACATTTGGTGAATTATAGTAAGATGACTGTTAGTTCTACCTTGCTTTTCCATGAGCTTCACTGCTGTAAAAAAAAACAACCCATTGTTCATGATACTCAACCAAAGGACCAAAGAAGATGTACATACAAGGATCATAACATGATTTAGGCAGCACGGACTTTATATATTCATACTTACGGTCATTTAATGCCAATTTGTTATTAGAATCGACCACAAAGTGCGATGTGGCAGCATCACGTGTAGGCGAGAAAACAGGTGCAGCAAGCAGACGAGCAACTCCACATAGGTCATTAATGAACCAGCTGGGTTTTATTAATCAACATTCCGATATGCACATGGCAATATCCATTCTGAAGGTTCTCACAGGACTCGTTTACAGCAGCTTGATATTTTACAGCAATCCGCAAACTTGATACTGGTCACTCACAGTTGAAGCGTCAACTTCTCGAGCACCAGTCTGTTGTTCGTCGCAATCTCACAAGGGTCCGAGTTCAGTTAACAATTCTGATTATGTGAGGTTGTATATACTATGTGCATTCCTAAAGCCAAACTGAACCTTTTTTTTTTTCACCGTTACCTTTTGCCTAAGGTGGAATCTTGTAGAAAGTCTATCTCTCTTTGTTTCCCTCCCTCATGTCAGAAAAATGTTGTAAAGCATCACAAAGGCTGCGCTGTTCTTTGTAAGATTTTGAGTTGGAGATCAGCACAATGACAAAGTTGCATTCCACAATAGATTGAACTGACTGCGCATTGCAGTCTGAGCTTGACTTTGGAATGCCAGGTCTTGGGGTAGTGCAGGCCGCACCATTTTCAACAGTGCATTTATATAGCCTCCTGAACCCCATCGCAGTCGGCTCCGGCTATTGGCTGTAGTCCAGAGACCACATGACACGACTTGATTGGATTGAAGGATAGCTAGTGGGCCTCGCAGGAAGGACGAGAAGAAGCAAGGCTAATTGGACTTGCCAGGCGCGGCCTGGCACCTGGCCGAGAGTGACCAGAATGGGCACTGTGGCACGGCGCGCCACATTTGGAACAGCCTGGCGACGGTTCCACAACGTTGCTTTTAGCCTTGCGACAAAGTTTTCTCGCTCTAATCTAAGAGCACCTAACTGGGCAATGATTTCTCCGAAACTTTCTCCTTGTAACAGCACAGACAGCTTGGAGTTGGAGAAACGTCATCAAATAATAGGATGTTGAAACCTACAGGATTCCGATTCGGTTATGCAAGTGTCCCAAGGCATTGTGCAAACTTTGTTTGTACAAAGATCTTGAAAGCTCCTCTTACAGAGAGGCCCCGTGTATATAGTCCAACGGTCCTGGCTGCTTCAGTAAGTATTGGCTAAGACACTTTTACTGTGTGCCAGCCAGATCCACTCGATGAAACAATCACCAACTCAATTTATCCATCAAATGTGCCAAACTCTCCGCGTAGCAGAATCTCAGCTCATTTAGTCAACAGTTGCAGAAATAACAAACGAGACCTGTATGGAAAAGAAGGACGCTTCAAAACATGATACTTCGCCAAAAAATTAAATAAAACAGACACAACATTCAAAGAATTTCATTAGTTACTATTATTAATGCTGTTGCTTGCTGGGTGGACCGAACTTAGAATTTACATCATGAGGTACAGCATTCCTCTGGGCCCACTCAACTTTCTGGCCAGATTCTCACGGTGGAAACTCTTCTATAATTGGCATGCAATGATCCTTTCAGTCTCACATTGGAAATTGTCCTCTATTTTAAGTTTCCTTGGAAATAGTATTTGCTTTACATCTGAACGGCAGCGGGTGCAAAGGTTGGTTCATGTACACTATTTGGTTATTTTATGCAATAAATTAAATTCAATAAAAAAATTTTATTGCGGAAATTCAATAAGTCAGGCATATGGTGCTTCACACAGTTTAGTCTGTTTCTTTATGGCCTTAAGTGACCTTGATAGCTGAGATTGGTTGAAATTGGAAGTTCAACACATCCCCCACCTGTGCAATGATTAAAGACGCAGGTGAGCTGTATCTTCGGTGCAGAGTAACTCAGGTTAAACTAGAACGCCACTCGGTAGAGCGCGTACCTGCGCAAGGCTTGACAGTTTGTTTTGTATCCCACTGATAGGTCCGATCTGGATTCGGACCTGAACCAAAATCTAATCGGCTTGTTCTTGTCACCAAACCAACTAGTCCACCAGGTTTAGTCATAACTCGTCCACAACCTTTTAAAATGCCATGTTATATATCGCTTTTCATCCGATCTCTCAATGGTGAAGAATCACTTAAAAATTAAATAATTCTTCTATCCAAATCCATATTCAGATCTTCACCAAAATTGAATCGATTCGTCCTTATCACACCCACAACCGGACCACCAAGTTTCATCCAAATCCGTCCATAACTTTTTGAGATATCCTGCTATGTATTGTTTTTGGCCCGATCACCCAATGGTGAAGAATCACTTATTAATTAAATAATTCTCGTATCTGAATTCATATTCAGATCTTCACCAAAGTCGAACCGATTGGTCCTTGTCACACACACCCAACCGGTCGGTCTACCAAGTTTTGTCCAAATCCGCCACAACTGTTTCAGATATCCTGCTATTTATCGTTTTTGGCCCGATCACCCAATGGTGAAGAATCACGTAAAAATTAAATAATTCTCCTATCCAAATCCATATTAAGATCTTCCCCAAAATCGAATGGATTGGTTCTTGTCACACACCCAACCTTTCTACCAAGTTTCGTCCAAATCCGTCCACAATTTTTTGAGATATCCTGCTATTTATCGTTTTTGGCCCGATCACCCAATGGTGAAGACTCACTTAAAAAATTATACTGGCCGGATCCAAATCCGTATCTTCACCAAAATCTAACATTTCAGCCATGTCACATACGCTACCTTTCTGCCAAATTTCGTCGGAATCCGCCCACAACCTTTTAAGATATCCTTGTCACAAACAGACAAACAAAAAGACGTAATGCAGAGCACGATACTTGGAAAATCCCCCCCCCCCCCCCCCCAAAAAAGGTTGCCATTGATCCAGCAAATTGTCCATTTCATCAAGATTAAAATTGACCAAAGCTCAGGTCAATCAGATGAAAAGTGACGATTTTTCAGATGAGAATTGATGATTTTGAAAGTTTAACCTTGAGTTGACCTTTTGACCTCAAAAACAGTGGTTTCCCAATTTAGTGAGGCAATATGCAAATGCTGTTAAATTGGTAAGTCAATCGGATGAAGATTGATGATCTTTCAGATGAAAATTAATGATTTTGGAAGGTTGACCTCGTGTCGACCTTTTGACCTCAAAAATCATTTGTTTCCCAATTTATTGACTCAATATATAAATGGTGTTCAATGTTCAAGTCAATCGGATTTAAAATGGCGATTTTAGAAATTTGACCTCCAGATGACCTTTGACTTTTGACCTCAAAATCAATAGGCTTCTCCAATGTGACGGACTTCTACAACTTTGTGAAATTTTATGATGATTGCTTTAGAATTGTGACCTGTAGGCCGGTGACAAACAAACAGACAGACAGAACCACAAACTCAACCGACCAATATACTTGAAAAATCTTCGATTTTGCAAGTAACAGACAGACAGGCAAACAGACAGACAAACAGACAGACAGGGGTGAAAACATAACCTCCATCCATGCAGACGTGAAAATGAAGGATTGCAGACATCTAATTAACCCCAGGGTCCAATTAATTTGAAAGTAAACCGTCTCAATCACTTTTGTTCTTCAAGGTCAAAGATTGTTTTCTTTTCTAAAGTTACATTTTACAAAATTACTGTGTCGTGTGAAAAAGCTCCATTCCATCAGGTCCACTTCCGACTGAAGCGAGGCGGAATTTTTTGATAAGCAAACACCAAAGCTTTCCAAATACGGTAGGTCTTCGGGAGGCAGCCGGCGCATATACGACACGAGCAGGAATTTCTTCGGGCTAACTTGGAGTGGGACTCTTGGGCACATTACGAGGATGTTTTGCTTGGATGAGGCTACGTATACGGCAGAAGCGAAGGGAAAATGTCACGATAGTTACAGCAGAAGAAAACGGAATTATTTTTCAAAATCAATAAGTGTATTTCGAAAGCATCTATGTTCTGCAATCATAATTTGATGTTGACATGTCGTCACTGACTGTGTCGATGGAAGTCTGCGTCAAAATGATCCACCTTCTGTCGAGGGAAAACAGCTCTAGGCCGCAGTGAGAATCCAACCTTCTGGCTTCGTGGCTCACTTGGTGCCATTGCCGAACTTTTAAACAAAGGAAGACATTGTTTCGTAGAGACAGCTGCGTGCTTGAACAGCTTCGGGCCTACGTCTCTTTGTTCGTGATCACAGGAAGTTCGGTGGTGCGATTTACTTTTCCGAACTCTCCCCATTTTGCGCTTGCGCTTTCAGCATGACCTTCCTTGGAGCATTATATCTCGGTCTCTTTTCAAAATTCTCCCTTTTAATAACATTTGGAACCATTGCGACTCAGTTGGATGCTTCCCAAGCAGGGATTCAAATGGAGAAATGACAAATCTTTTGGATGTCTTTCGTTTTTGGAGTTTGTGTTCTGTTGCCTATGCTCGAACTGCAATTTTAACAACAAATGCACTGGTCCAAAATAAGGGTGCGGACAAGTCGGGGCGTACGTACATAGCAGTAACTCTTACTGGATTTTGATCAACAAAAAAATCTCCATCATAGATACTGATTCATTCCGTAAACCCAACCAGGAGAAATTTGTTTAAACTTGTTTATTTCCTTTTTTTAACCTTAAAAAAATTTTTTTTTTAACCTTTTTAAAAAACTTTTTTTTTTAACCTTTTTTTTTTTAAACCTTTTTCCCGCTTACGTAATACCTTTGTTTCGTGGCATTTAACTGGATGTCCCTTCAATTGCAGGTTGTTAGTTCTGCGTTCAAATCCACGTGGATTTAGGTCCAACCAATTGTTATTTTAATCAGGAATCGGCAGGTTGTTGCATCCCAAGCAGGCTGTCAATTTGGAACAAAGCCATTGTTTGAGAGTACAATGGAGCTCTAAATGGGCGCTGAGAAAAGCAACCGGCATGGTAATTTATTGCTTATCCAATAAGATGCAGAAATGAACTAGAACGACACTCAGTAGAGCGCATACCTCCGCCACACTGAAGAGTTTACGTCTTGTATACCATTGAGAGGACGGATCTGGATCCGGATCTGAACCAAAATCTAATCACCTTGTTATTCTCAGCTAACCACCTTATCCACCAAGTTTTGTCACAAGTCATCCACAACTTTTTGAGATAACTTCCTATTTGGTCGTTTTTTAACCCCATCTCTCAATGGTGAAGAATCACTTAAAAATTGTAGTATCTGAAACCGGATCCTCACCAAAATTCAATAAATTCGTCCTCGTCATACACCCCACCTGTCCACCAGGTTTCGTCCAAATTCGTGTATAACCTTTTGAGATACCCTGCTCACAGGCAGACAGAAAAACAGGTGAAAACTTAACCTCCATCTACCTTCTTCTGGAGCAATAATGATATGACAAATGGCGACGGAACAACACCAAAAGGACAATGTTTGTGATCCCAATTGCAGAATGTAAATTTTTAAATATGTATATATCCTCTTAAACCCCTTTGACCCTGTATAAGAACTACCTTTAGAGGCCATTTTCCCCGCCGAGCAGGGGTTGGCCTTTTTCGGGCACCGTGGACCCCTTTTTGAAGCAATGTTTTTTGGCCGGATGCCCTTTTCTGCCACGAACCCTGTTAGTCGCCTCTTGCGACACACAGGGAATTACACGACTCACAATAAGTTATATTAGGGATATTGGCAGGTTCTTCGGTGTGGTTGATTTTGTGTATTCATTATGTTGAAAAAAGTTGTTGGTCCTAATTATATGGTTATTAATGAGTGTGAAAAAACACAGCATTCTTGATTTCAATACCATAACCCTAACCCCTATAAAAAAAAATAAACTCACTCCCACAATATCCCTAGCTTATTGTGAGTAGTGTACCAGTGAACTGGGAAGGATGGCAGGCTGAGTCAACCACCCTGGCGTTAATTCAGCGATTGACCGGGATTCAAACCCAGGATCCTATGATCCCAAGCCGGCACCCTAACCGCTGAGCCAACACCAGGCTCTCCTTTGACTCTGTATATCAACCTTAATTCACACTTCAGAACTTTTTCACATGGAATGAATGGAAGAATGCAGAATATGAATACATCATAGCAAATGGCATTTGTGAACCACAATGACTATCCAAGCATAATGAGTATTAAAACTTCATCTAATTTGAAGAATTAAAAATGTATAATGATGAAGCCAACCTTCCAAATATGAAGAAGATACACCAGGGCTTACTGAAAATAAGTATCCCGAGTGGGCCGACGGTTTATCTCTTGAGGTTGTAGTTCAGATCTCTGCTGATTTTTGGGGCCTACCCTGGGAGAAACCCTGATCCCCTGGGAGGCGCCATGATCCTAAATCGAAAAATCGAAGCCAGAGCGATCGTGCGGGCTACTGTCTTCTATCCATGTGTCAGGTTTCAGAACAATCATCCAGGTGATAAGAGAGGAGTAGCAAAAAGAGCAAAACGTTAACGGACGGACGGACGGACATCCAGACATCATTTTATAAATTCATCTCTTCAAGAATCGAGATGAGATGATCTAAAGAAGAAGTGCAGCCAAATGAGTGGCCTAGTGGACAAAAAACTGGCTAAATGAGTGGCCTAGTGGACAAATAACTGGCCAAATGAGTGGCCTAGTGGACAAATAACTGGCCAAATGAGTGGCCTAGTGGACAAAAAACTGGCTAAATGAGTGGCCTAGTGGACAAAAAACTGGCCAAATGAGTGGCCTAGTGGACAAATAACTGGCCAAATGAGTGGCCTAGTGGACAAAAAACTGGCCAAATGAGTGGCCTAGTGGACAAACAACTGGCTAAATGAGTGGCCTAGTGGACAAATAACTGGCCAAATGAGTGGCCTAGTGGACAAATAACTGGCCAAATGAGTGGCCTAGTGGCCAAAAAACTGGCTAAATGAGTGGCCTAGTGGACAAAAAACTGGCCAAATGAGTGGCCTAGTGGACAAATAACTGGCTAAATGAGTGGCCTAGTGGACAAATAACTGGCCAAATGAGTGGCCTAGTGGACAAAAAACTGGCCAAATGAGTGGCCTAGTGGACAAATAACTGGCCAAATGAGTGGCCTAGTGGACAAAAAACTGGCCAAATGAGTGGCCTAGTGGACAAAAAACTGGCCAAATGAGTGGCCTAGTGGACAAATAACTGGCCAATTGAGTGGCCTAGTGGACAAAAAACTGGCCAAATGAGTGGCCTAGTGGACAAAAAACTGGCTAAATGAGTGGCCTAGTGGACAAATAACTGGCTAAATGAGTGGCCTAGTGGACAAATAACTGGCCAAGTGAGTGGCCTAGTGGACAAATAACTGGCCAAATGAGTGGCCTAGTGGACAAATAACTGGCTAAATGATTGGCCTAGTGGACAAATAACTGGCCAAATGAGTGGCCTAGTGGACAAATAACTGGCCAAATGAGTGGCCTAGTGGACAAATAACTGGCTAAATGAGTGGCCTAGTGGACAAATAACTGGCTAAATGAGTGGCCTAGTGGACAAATAACTGGCCAAATGAGTGGCCTAGTGGACAAATAACTGGCCAAATGAGTGGCCTAGTGGACAAAAAACTGGCCAAATGAGTGGCCTAGTGGACAAATAACTGGCTAAATGAGTGGCCTAGTGGACAAATAACTGGCCAAATGAGTGGCCTAGTGGACAAAAAACTGGCCAAATGAGTGGCCTAGTGGACAAATAACTGGCCAAATGTGGCCTAGTGAACAAAAAACTGGCCAAATCAGTGGCCTAGTGGACAAATAACTGGCTAAATGAGTGGCCTAGTGGACAAATAACTGGCCAAATGAGTGGCCTAGTGGACAAATAACTGGCCAAATGAGTGGCCTAGTGGACAAATAACTGGCCAATTGAGTGGCCTAGTGGACAAATAACTGGCCAAATGAGTGGCGTCGTGGACAAATAACTGGCCAAATGAGTGGCCTAGTGGACAAATAACTGGCCAAATGAGTGGCCTAGTGGACAAATAACTGGCCAAATGAGTGGCCTCGTGGACAAATAACTGGCTAAATGAGTGGCTTAGTGGACAAATAACTGGCCAAATGAGTGGCCTAGTGGACAAAAAACTGGCCAAATGAGTGGCCTAATGGACAAATAACTGGCTAAATGAGTGGCCTAGTGGACAAATAACTGGCCAAATGAGTGGCCTAGTGGACAAATAACTGGCCAAATGAGTGGCCTAGTGGACAAATAACTGGCCAAATGATTGGCCTAGTGTACAAATAACTGGCCAAATGATTGGCCTAGTGGACAAATAACTGGCTAAATGATTGGACTAGTGGACAAATAACTGGCCAAATGAGTGGCCTAGTGGACAAATAACTGGCTAAATGAGTAGCCTAGTGGACAAATAACTGGCCAAATGAGTGGCCTAGTGGACAAATAACTGGCCAAATGAGTGGCCTAGTGGACAAATAACTGGCTAAATGATTGGCCTAGTGGACAAATAACTGGCCAATTGAGTGGCCTTGTGGACAAATAACTGGCGAAATGAGTGGCCTAGTGGACAAATAACTGGCTAAATGAGTGGCCTAGTGGACAAATAACTGGCCAATTGAGTGGCCTAGTGGACAAATAACTGGCGAAATGAGTGGCCTAGTGGACAAATAACTGGCTAAATGAGTGGCCTAGTGGACAAATAACTGGCGAAATGAGTGGCCTCGTGGACAAATAACTGGCCAAATGAGTGGCCTAGTGGACAAATACCTGGCCAAATGAGTGGCCTCGTGGACAAATAACTGGCCAAATGAGTGGCCTAGTGGACAAATAACTGGCCAATTGAGTGGCCTAGTGGACAAATAACTGGCCAATTGAGTGGCCTAGTGGACAAATAACTGCCTAAATGATTGGCCTAGTGGACAAATAACTGGCTAAATGATTGGCCTAGTGGACAAATAACTGGCCAATTTAGTGGCCTAGTGGACAAATAACTGGCCAAATGAGTGGCGTCGTGGACAAATAACTGGCTAAATGAGTGGCCTAGTGGACAAATAACTGGCCAAATGAGTGGCCTAGTGGACAAATAACTGGCCAATTGAGTGGCCTAGTGGACAAATAACTGGCCAATTGAGTGGCCTCGTGGACAAATAACTGCCTAAATGATTGGCCTCGTGGACAAATAACTGGCTAAATGATTGGCCTAGTGGACAAATAACTGGCTAAATGAGTGGCTTAGTGGACAAATAACTGGCCAAATGAGTGGCGTCGTGGACAAATAACTGGCCAATTGAGTGGCCTAGTGGACAAATAACTGGCCAATTGAGTGGCCTAGTGGACAAATAACTGCCTAAATGATTGGCCTAGTGGACAAATAACTGGCTAAATGATTGGCCTAGTGGACAAATAACTGGCCAATTGAGTGGCCTAGTGGACAAATAACTGGCCAAATGAGTGGCGTCGTGGACAAATAACTGGCTAAATGAGTGGCCTAGTGGACAAATAACTGGCCAAATGAGTGGCCTAGTGGACAAATAACTGGCCAATTGAGTGGCCTAGTGGACAAATAACTGGCCAATTGAGTGGCCTAGTGGACAAATAACTGCCTAAATGATTGGCCTAGTGGACAAATAACTGGCTAAATGATTGGCCTAGTGGACAAATAACTGGCTAAATGAGTGGCTTAGTGGACAAATAACTGGCCAAATGAGTGGCGTCGTGGACAAATAACTGCCCAAATGAGTGGCCTAGTGGACAAATAACTGGCCAAATGAGTGGCCTAGTGGACAAATAACTGGCCAAATGAGTGGCCTCGTGGACAAATAACTGGCTAAATGAGTGGCTTAGTGGACAAATAACTGGCCAAATGAGTGGCTTAGTGGACAAATAACTGGCCAAATGAGTGGCCTCGTGGACAAATAACTGGCTAAATGAGTGGCTTAGTGGACAAATAACTGGCCAAATGATTGTCTGTTGGAATAAGTAGGAAGTGGAAAGGAAAGAGGGAAGTTTCATCGTGCTAAAAGGTGGATTTGGTAAGTGTTATTCTTGTGCAGCCAGCGGTGAATTTCATGAAGTCGTTTATGTGCACAGTTTAGTTTCAAAGCCAAGTCCGTGTAAGATGGGATCAACGAAAGCACCGCCATTGCCTTTTTCTTGCCTTATGATGGGATCCGTGGTTTAGGGAAAAAATTCCGATACGGGGCCGGAGGTGGAAACTCGCCAGATGCCAAATCTGGCTCTTTTGCTTTCCTTTGCCCTGTTGTCCAATCATTTTCATTGCTTGCTAAAAATACATAAACGTCTGCTTCAAATTTGTCCCAAAAAGGCAGGTTGCTCTCCTTGTCTGCTTCGATGTCCTGGCAAGAGTTTGGTATGGCTACGTCTGTGGCTGGGTGGCTGGTAAATTATGCCCAACAATTATATTTAATGTGTCTGAGAAGGCGATTGTCATCTAAATGCACTTTTGGCGACAACAAGTAATGAGAACTTCACTGGGTAGAGCGCATACCTCCGCCAGGCTGAACAGTTTACGTTTTGGATCGCACTGATAGGCCGGATCTGCTCAGCTACCTACCTTTGTCAAAATCCACCCACAACCTTTTCAGACATCACGCTGTATCTCTCAATTGTGAAGAATTCCTTTTGAAACATTATAGTGTCTCGAACCAGTTCCTGATCCTCACCAAAATCGAACCAATTCGTCCTTGTCACACATCTAACCTCATCACCAAGTGTCACCCAAATCTATCCATAGCTTCGTGAGATATCCTACATAGTTACAGACAGACAGACAGGCAAACAGGTATGAAAACACAACCTCCATCCACCTTTGGTGGCAGCGGTAAAAATCAGTAATATTTACTCGTTTTGATTCCTGGTTTTATTTCAATGTATTACTGCACATGAAAAACTATAATGATTTAGCTTTTATTGAAAAATAAAATTGGTAGCTGTTTCAAATATTTGAGGTTTGTAATTAAACCAACGAATTTTTTAAAATGAACAACGTTTTGGGACGAAATGTCTCTGTTGGGAAAGATTGGGATATGAATCGTGCCAACCTCACACCACATATAACCTCAACTTCTGGTTTCATGTTCAGAATCCTGAATGTCATCACCAGAGGGATCGATGCTGATGGTACAGTGGGAATTTGAAACGAAATACATTCTCCACAGTGAACAACACAATAACAAAGGATGTGCATACATATATATACAGTATATATATATATATATATATATATATATATATATATATATATATATATATATATATATATATATATATATATATATATATATACGTATATATATATATATATATGTAATGATGTATATATGTATATATATATATGTAATGATGTATATATATATATATATATGTAATGATGTATATATATATATATATATGTAATGATGTATATATATATATATATATGTAATGATGTATATATATATATATATATGTAATGATGTATATATATATATATATATGTAATGATGTATATATATATATATATATGTAATGATGTATATATATATATATATATGTAATGATGTATATATGTATATATATATATGTAATGATGTATATATATATATATATATATATGTAATTATGTATATATATATGTATATATATATATATATATATATATGTATATGTGTATATATATATATATATATATATATATATATATATATATATATACTAGCAGAAGTACCCGGCATTGCCGGGCGGGGGAGGAGGAGGGGAGGGGAACGGGGGGGGGGGGGGGGGGGAGCGAGCCAGCCCCTTGGCAAAGCGAGCGATTTTTTTTTCATAGCGTCATATCTTTCATAGCGTTTCAAAGCGTCATAGCCATTTTTTTTTTCATAGCATCATAGCGGTCACAGCATTCATAGCGTCATAGCGTTTCATAGCGATTTTTTTTTTCATAGCGTCATATCGTTCATAACGTCATCACGTGATCGCTCTGAGCGAATCAGCGGCCACCTGCTCTGATTCCATTGATTCTGTGCGCTGAAATGCGCTGAGGTAAATATGAATAAAAAATATGGATCGTCAAATATTTTGAGTTCGGCCATGTTCGTCCCACGCTCAATGGCCATGTCTATGTGAAATATCAAGCACGTAAGCCTCTCCGTTTAGGAGTCTATCGGTAACATTACACACACACACACACACACACACACTGTGTTTTATATATATATATATAATGGTATCTGTAATCTGGTTCTCCAACCTAATGAGCGGACAACATGACGTCATCGCCATGCATGTCCGCATTGCCTGCAAAGCTCCAGAGGAACCATCTAGCAGTGCGTCATTACGGATTATAAATTCAGATACTGTCACAAGTGCATGCAAAACTCACAGTTACCGACCTGGTTTCGCCCTTGTTGGGGCTTCATCAGGGCAACGCAGTGAGGCTTTCCATACACTTGTAACTCTGTGAACCTTTCGGTTTTTTATATCAGTCACTATGCGACCTTCATATCATCAGTGGAGAACCGCCAGCAAGGTGTCCCATACAGCTGCTGCTGCACCTTGCTGGGAGCGATAAGCACCGCCTGCCACGCGGTAACGTTATCTCTGGTATCCACTCATCATATGGAGTCGACCTGGTTGCGGTTGGGAGTTACTAATAATGGTATCTGTAATCTGGTTCTCCAACCTAATGAGCGGACAACATGACGTCATCGGCCATGCATGTCCGCATTATATATATAATATATAATTATATATAATGTACATTATAATATAATATATATATATATTCAGGAGGTGGATAGGTGAAAGCAGTGGCAATTTGCACTATCTTGTCCTAATATTTAATTATTTTATCATATTTTACCTTACACACACACACACACACACACACACACACACACACACACACACACATATATATATATATATATATATATATATATATATATATATATATATATATAAAACCACCGTTTAGAGGCCATTTTTCCCCACAAAGCGGGGGTTGGCCTTTTCGGGGACCGTGGTAGTTGTTGTTTTTCGGTCCCCTTTTTGAAGCAATGTTTTACGGCCAGATGCCCTTCCTGACGCCAACCCTTTTTGCCGCCTTCAACGACAAACAGGGAATTACCAGTGAACTGGTACTCAATTAGCCGACCTCGGAAGGATGACAGGCTGAGTCAACCCCCCCTGGCGTTAATTCGGCGATCGACCGGGATTCGAACCCAGGATCCTTGGATCCTAAGCCGGCACCCTAGCCGCTAGCCCAACACCAGGGATATATATATATATATGTACAGGGTGCGTCAAAAGTAGCGCCCGATTTCTGTTTATATATATATATATATATATATATCTGTCAGTTGATTGTTTGTTTGCCATTTGTATTACAGTGTACAAGAAGGTAGAAATAAATGAATGACATGTTTATCTAACCATTTATTCGGGGGGAATTATTACGGAAGTGTACCAAGCTGTTTCACTTTTTTTTTGTTTTTTTGTTTTTGTACACAGAATCGAGGCTCGTGAAAGAGCTAACATTTACTTCACAAACAAATCAACCAGACAAACAAAATATATAAAAAGAGGGAGCGGAAAACAAGATGGGGAGAGAAGGGGAAGCACACAAACACAACATTTGACAGCAGGGAGATGTGTGGAAGAGAGAGGGCTTGGGGGGAGGAGGTGTGGGAAGGGGGGGGGGCGGGGGGAGGGAGAAGTATAAAACACAAGGACTTCCAGGACAGAAGTTGGTATTTTAAAAAAGTGGAATTAGGGTGAAATTGGCGGGGGTAGAAAAGATCAAGGTTTTGGATGGGGGAAGATAAGAGATGGTGGTGAACAGCTGTTTTAAAGACCTGGAGGGTGGAGTGGGATTGAAGAGAGTGAGGGAGTTTGTTCCAGAGGCAGGAGAAAAGAGGAATGGCTCCTGATGGCTTGTTCAGCCGTAGCTACATTCGTTGCCGTTTTCGGACGACCGGACTTCTTTGCAGTGACTACCGACCCTGTTGCTTCAAATTTCTCGACAATGAATCGTATGTTTCTTCCCTGGGGTGGGTTAATATCGAATTCCTGTGCCAAACGGCATGCCGCCATCGTTGGTTGTTCATTCCATTCGTAGTAATGTTTCACGGCCGCAATGCGTCGATTCATTGAAAGGTAATTCATGGTTCAATTTGGTGCAAATTCAGTAACTTTCCAAACTCTCAGCAATAACCTGCAAAAAATAAATAAATAAATAAATTAAGAAAATTAATAATCTGCAAGACAATTATAAACAACATGACATCCCAGAAAGAATCTGACAGCCGAAAAAACAGAAATCGGGCGCTACTTTTGACTCACCCTGTATATATAAATTATATTGTATATATTGTAACTGTATATATATCAAAAGTATACATATATCAGCCATTGTTTTGTAAACATAGCCGAGGCTCATGGAGGAGCTAGTACGAGTACACCTAACGGGTTAAGACTAAACAGGACTAAAGGAAGAGCAGAGAGAGGGGGGAAGCACCAACACAGAGTGAGGTGTTCAAACAAATGGCATGGAGAAGAATGGGTGGTAGGAGATTATGCATGAGGTGGACAAGATGGATACAGAAGGAAACTCTCAGGAGGGAAAAAGTGTAAATTTGTCAGGAGAAGGAGGGATTGAGGTGGAGAGGGAGGTGGTTGTGGTTACTGAGGGTAGAAAAGATGATCGTTTTGGATTGACGACAATCTGAGATGGTAGTGAACAGCTGGCTTGAAGACCTGTTGAGGCACGGGTGGGTAAAAAGAGGAACAAGTGAATGGAGGTGAGCAGTGATCCTAGATTCAGATAATTCCACCAGAAGGAATTTGATGGTTGGCCATGTGAGCTCTGCAGCAACCTGGGGGCGGAGGAGCGGTTGGGGAGAGAGGGGGCAGGGAACCTGAAACCTGTGCACCCTGCGGAAACCTTTAAAGCAACCAAGAATGCTAACCCAAGGTGAGCCTATTCATATTTCAAACTCGTCCCGAGTTCCTCCACACCTGCAGGCATTGACATGAAGCACATGCATGAGAACCCCAAAAACACACAACCCATCAGCCATTGTACCAGTTTCAATGCATACAGGTGGTGTGTCGATGGTAGATAGAATCATACACCACCGAGGGATACCAGACATGTATGATGTGCAATACCTATGTCAATCACCCCAGCTGTGACTAGGAATTAACAACTGAATCATCATTGAGCCCTTCTAGTCAGAGCAAGCTGTATAAAGTAAACAAGAAAGCTAACCAACGATAAGCCCCTTGTTATTTCAAACTCGATCGAAGGAAACTGCACAAAATATATGAATTGGGGTTCTTTGGCTGGAAGAGCATGGAGGTTAAATATATACTGTAAATATATATATATATATATATGTAATCGATGTCAGCTATCTTCACTCATAGCTCATATATGACGTTTAGCATGTATATGTGTGTTCACACATATGTACACACATATCACCAGTCTACTACGTTTTACCTTGTTTTAGTACAGCACTACAGTTTGTGCAAGTGTTCCAATCTTGAGTTTTTCATCTCGTTTCCATTTGCACTTAATTTTAATGAATAATGTTCCTGTATGATTTCCATATTGGAATGCTACATTCTGTTTCCATATATAAATCTTCAAAAGTGACATTTGGAAAAGGCTTCCTTCGCAAGGTGCCGAAAATGCCCTCATTATATACCTGTCCTGACTATAACTGGGGTCCTGTCCACGAGGGTTCCAAAGAGTGACAACAATTAAGGCCTCGAGATGTGGGCGATACTTGCTCTCCGTGCATTCCTACAGACAGAGTTAAAAGGTCTCAGATGAAGTAATCGATGGCTGATGATTCTCCAAGTGCGGATTTCTGCTGACGTTTAGCAATTTAACACTTTATAGATGCCAGAACAGCAATTGGAAGGGGGTAAGATACAATAATATACCAGGGTTAACCCCCAATGATGATGCTCGATGAATATTTGATTGTGAATGAGAGCAATGTCGACTTTTAAAAATAAAGTGAATATATATATATATATATATATATATATATATATATATATATATATAGTCGTATACATATTTTATGTATATATATTACAGGATCGAGGCTCGTGAAAGAGCTAACATTTATCACACAAAAAAATCAAACACACACAAAACATATAATAAGGGTAGAGGTTGACAAGATGGGGAGAGAAGGAAAAGCACAAACATAACATTTGAGAGCAGGGACATCGGGAGATCTGTGGGAGGGCTTGGGGGGAGGAGGCGTGGGAAGGGGGGGGATGGTGGGAAAAGTATAAAACACAAGGACACTACAAGGACTTCCAGGAAGGAAGTTGGTATTTCAAAAAAGTGAAATTAGCGGGGGTAGAAAAGATCAAGGTTTTGGATGGGGGAAGATAAGAGATGGTGGTGAACAGCTGTTTTAAAGACCTGGAGGGAGGAGTGGGATTGAAGAGAGTGAGGGAGTTTGTTCCAGAGGTGGGAGAAAAGAGGAATGAAAGGGTGAAGGTGAGCAGAGTCTTGATTTTGGCATTTTAACCATAAGAGGGTTGAGGGCAGATCTTGTGCGACCTGTAGGAATATTTGGGGGACACAGCGCAGAGAGAGCTGGGGGAGCAAGGCCGGAGAGGAGTCGGTAGAAGACGGAAAGACCACCAACCTGCCTGCGGTGAGTGAGTGAAAGGCCCTTGGAGTTAGCTTCATCGCGGGAGATTACAATGATTCTGAACGCTTTGGTTTCAACAGCGTGAAGACGAGCTAGGTGCGAGGCAGGAGCACCGGCCCATATATATATATATATACTCGTATATTTATATATATATATACACTCGTATATTTTATACTAATAAATTTATATATATATATATATATATATATATATATATATATATATATATATATATATGGTCAGTTGATTGTTTGTTTGACATTTGTATTACAGTGTACAAGAAGGTAGAAATAAATGAATGACATGTTTATCTAACCATTTATTCAGGGGGAAATTATTGCGGAAGTGTACCAAGCTGTTTTACTTGCAATTTTCAAAGTTCTCTCCCTCGTGATCGATGCACAATTGCAGCTGAGCAGGCACAGAGTGGCACACATGCTTGCAGAGTTCAATATCAATTTCCTCAAACTTTGCAGTGATTTGAGCCTTCAATTCCTGAATGGTACGAGGCTTTTCACGATAAACAAGGTCTTTCATGAGCCCCCAAAGAAAGAAATCTGGAGGTGTAAGCTCTGGGGAGCGTTATAAGTAAGCGTCTGGAGGTGTAAGGTCTAAATGGTTAGATAAACATGTCATTCATTAATTTATACCTTCTTGTACACTGTAATACAAATGTCAAACAATCAACTGACAGATATATCTATATATATATATATATATATATATATATATATATATACATATATATATATATATATATATATATATATATATAAGCAGAAATCGGGCGCTACTTTTGACTCACCCTGTATATACTCGTATATTTTTATATTTGTATATATATATATATACTCTTATATTTTATAGTCGTATATTTATATATATATATATATATATATATATATATACTCGTATATTTTTATATTTATATATACATATACTCGTATATTTATATATATATATGTATATATATATATATATATATATATATATATATATATATATATATATATATATATATATATATACATACATACATACTAGTGTATATATATATATACACAAAGAATTAAGTTAAGCACCCCCCCCCGTTTTTTTACAACCTCGCACATTACAAGTTTGTTGTCGTCAAAACAGTGTAATATACCCATGATATTGCTATATTTTCTGGAGAAGTGATATTATGGTCACATAAAAACATAACAATCATGCCGTTTTCAATATTTTATTCTGAATAATTTAAGGTGAAATTTTTTGGGAATTTTAGGCATATTTTCACCTCAATTTAAGTATGGAGCTATAGGTCCATCACGGACAGTGTGGATGACGTTTATGTTTTCTAACGTACAGTCATTGTTCTGAGAAGACCTCTAGCGATCTTTGCGTCAATAACGTGTGTAGGACCCACGTGATCGGATCACTGACTCAACCAATCACTTTTTTTCACTTTGATCACTCAATTTCATCAATGGATAATTGCTAATGTCATACCAATCATTATTTGATCTCACATACCTTAGAATATATGCCAATGTATACATATACACAAAGAATATATATTAGGGGGTGCTTACCTTAATTCGTTGTGTAGGGGTGCTTAACTTAATTCTTTGTGTATATATATTCGTATATTTATATATATATATTCGTATATTTATATATATATATATATATATGTATATATATGTATACATACATATATAAATATATAAATATCCCGAAAGAGCCTAAACATTAAACCATCACCATGCTTATAGTGTCATATAATAATTAATTAAAAGAGGATTTTGCGACTGTTCTTTTATTCAGGTGTTTGACACGTGTTCGTGTAGTTTCACATCTCCTACATATAAATAACCTCATTTTTTTTTAAACATTCAACATACCCCCTTCGAGCTTAGAAAGTAAACCATTAGCTTTGAAATCGAAAGGATACTTTACGTCACATTCTTTCACCTTCGAGTTCG
Organism: Myxine glutinosa; assembly: GCF_964187855.1. Lineage (NCBI taxonomy): Eukaryota > Metazoa > Chordata > Myxini > Myxiniformes > Myxinidae > Myxine > Myxine glutinosa. The sequence goes on along the minus strand of NC_136267.1, from coordinate 163,541,774 downwards.
GTACAAAGTGATTTTGTTGACGGTTTGAGGTGAGCTTCTATGCCCCCAAAAGGTGACCTTGTTTACCTTTGACGGAATTTAGATTTATTTGCTGGTGGGCCGAAGGAAAAGACAGACAAAGACGTGAAGAAAACATCTGATGGAGGCTTATCTCCACGGACCATCTTTAAACACACACCAGTTACCGGCCAGGTGTGTTTTAGTCTATCCTGAGTGCAGCCGGGAGCGATAGTTCTGGGAGATTGTCTCGGGCTGGGAGTCAAAGGATCTTTAACCCTAATCGATGGAACATCTGCGTGCCAAGGATGTTGGAATTCGGTTTGGTGGGTTAAGAATGAACGCCGCGCTTTGTACTTTGTGATGAACCTTATTTGTTTGTTTACTTGTTTTTTTTAAACACACATTTTGATCACTTGTTTGCACAAACAGAAGGGTATACCACAACCTTTGTTTTACTTTGCACTCTAGGTGAGGATATTGAAGAATCTTTACGCAAGATTATAACGCTGAAGTTAATGCTGAATATTTCAAAAATGTGCAGTTCAACAATTAGGATAAGTGTTATTGGTAGAGTAAAAGTAACTGTAAATAACATGAAATACTACAAAAAATGTTGGTCGTGCTGTAAGGCCTCAGAGGTAACTCCAATGGGGCACAACTTTGATAACACCTCTATCTCTTCAGTCTGCCATGTAATACTGATCTGATTTGACGGCCTATGGACTTGAACCCACGGAAGTCCTCTTGCTGGCCACGGTCACCAATGTATCGGAGACTCATAGCTTATCTTAAATGACACAAGCGTCGATCAACATTGCAGTGCTGCTTTTACTTTTCATCTTATATACTAGCAGGAGTACCCGGGCGGGGAGGGACAGGGGAGGGAGAGGGACAGGGGAGGGAGTGGGGGAGGGAGGGGTGAGGGAGGGGTTAGGAAGGGAGTGGGGGGAGTAAAAGGAGGTTCATCACCTTTTCGTTGAATATATGTTTGTGAATGTGGCGTTCATCACGTTTCCGAGTTATGTGTGATGCCCATCAGGAAGAAGAAGAAGAAGCCGTACTACCAACTTCGTGCACTTCCAGAATTGTTTTATTTTTGTGTTCAAATGTCTGGTGATTGTTTTGTATTTAGTTATGCGAATGTGTACTTGTATATAACTGTCATTAATTCTAAAAAGGCTTCGGCACTATTGAGCGATTTTTTATTTCTTTTTTTTTATCCCCCCCCCCCCCCCCTCCCTAAAAAAAAAATTTCAGAATTTATATTTATTTATTTTTATTTATAATTTTTTTGACTAAAACACTCCTCAGCACTCACTGATGAACCTCTGAAAGTTTGACGAAGATCCATTCAGCCATCTCTACGAAAAATGGAAAAATGGCGACACAACCACACAGACACAGACACAGACACAGACACACACACACACACACACACACACACACACACACACAGACAGACACAGACAGACACAGACACACACACAGACACACACAGACACAGACAGACACAGACACACACACAGACACACACACAGACACATACACACACACAGACACACACACACAGACACACACACACAGACACACACACAGACACACACACACAGACACACACACACAGACACACACACACATACACACACACAGACCAACAGCTCTCTTACATAGTGGATTTATCTGTGCTATCATGAGTGGGTTAACTAATTTCTTGATTTGCAAAATAAACAGAACGATGACCCAGTTCACAGTCTCCGCTCCCTTTGCTGAGCGTGATGAATTGTTCTCGGTATAAGTTACCGGTGCTGATTGGATAACTCTGAGATTGCGTTGGTGCCTCGAGCTGTGTCGTTTGAATTCAATTCCTGATGCCGCAAGTGGACGTTAACATTCTTTAGTGTGTTTCGGAAAGAATAGGCCATGGTGTGCCGGTACCCTGACATTGTACCAAGTTCTGATTTTCTGATGTGATTTACAGGGCATTGGTACAACCAGCTGACCATATTTACCCCCGCCGGCCGCCACCAAAGGTGGGCGCAGGTTATGTTTTCACCCCTGTTTGTCTGTCTTGTTTGTTTGTTTGTTTGTTTGTCTGTGAGTGCAATAACTGACGAACACCTTCAGCTATCTTCATCAAACTTTACCAGAGGATTCCGAAGGCCAAACGTAAGGCTGTCAATGTTTTTTGACTATATAAGTCAAAGGTCAAGGTTTTCTGGATTGTTTGTCCGGGCGATATCTCAGCCATCCTTCGAGCTAGTAAGCTCAAATTTAGGCATAATAGGGAGTCTGTACAACATCCTAATAGGACCTGCTATGGCAAAAACTGTATTTTCCATTTTTTGATTAATCAATTAATCACTTAATTATTATCGATTTATTGGCTACTTGGTTATTTTCTTTCTCATGTGGACAATATCTCAGGCACCTTTTGAGATAGGAAGCTGATATTTGGACACATCAATGACCAAGTGACCGCTACCTTTTCTGCTACCTTTTCATTGATTAATCAATTAGTCGATGAATTATTAAATTTTTTCGATTTGTTAAATCATTAATTTTAAAAACTTACAGATTCGGATGAAACAGTGGTGGTATAGGTATGCTATTAGCCAATTGATTAACAAATTAATTATTTTACGATTATTATTTATTTATTTTAATAAAGCAATTAATCAATAAACTATTGAGTCTCTAGATTTTCGTTGTACCCGTCAGGCTACCACCTGACATCCATCATTGTTTGTTTGTGAACTAGCGATATCTCAAAAAGTTATGGAAGGATTTGGACAAAATGTGGTGGACAGGTTGTGTGTGGGACAAGAAAATTTTTAATTGGATTGTGGTGAAGATATGAATGTGGATTCGGATATGAGAATTATTTAATTTTCCAAGTGATTCTTCACCATTGAGAGATTGGGCCGAAAACGATACATAGCAGGATATCTCAAAAAGTTATGTACGGATTTGGACAAAACTTGGTAGACTGGTTGTGTGTGTGACAAGGACAAATTGATTGGATTTTGGTGAAGACCTGAATGTGGATTTGGATATGATAATTATTTAATTCTCTAAGTGATTCTTCACCATTGAGAGATAGGGCCAAGAACGATACATAGCAGGATATCTCAAAAAGTTATGTACGGATTTGGACAAAATTTGGTAGACTGGTTGTGTGTGTGACAAGGACAAATTGATTGGATTTTGGTGTAGATCTGAATGTGGATTCGGATATGATAATTATTTAATTTTCTAAGTGATTCTTCACCATTGAGAGATAGGGCCAAAAACGATGCATAGCAGGATATCTCAAAAAGTTATCGACGGATTTGGACAAAACTTGGTAGACTGGTTGTGCGTGTGACAAGGACAAATTGATTGGATTTTGGTTAAGATTCAAATCCGGCCTATCAGTGGGATACAAAACGTAAACTGTTCAGGCTGGCTCTACCAAGGCCGTTCTAGACATTATTGACTCCTGGACCGATATTCATTCGCTCGACTGACTCGGTCAGTTATCTCATGTATTTGTCACAAAAGCTTCACTTTGATGTGCTAGTGGTGGTGATATGGACGTGTTTTTGTATATTCACCGAGTGCATTTACAATATCTAAGTCACTTTAACAGAAGTGAGAGTGTTATTCAGCGTGCATGGAATGCGGTGCATTGAGCAAGTGTAATGTGGGAATAGTTTTCGTATGGGATTGCCCAGTGCTCGCGTCTGCTTTTCATCAGTCCCGCTGGCTTATGTGGTGCACAGCTCTTTCAGAGGTCATGCTCCTCGGCTTAACTTTCCTGAAAAAGACTGCCATTTAAAGAAAAAGGCAGGACACATTGCAGGTGGTCTACTAGGATTTTAAGGGTTTAGGTGTGGAATAAATAACTGCATTCATAGGATGTTAGTGCTGGGAATAGTTATTTTGTTCAGCTGTGCGAGTGTCCCATTAATGGCAGCAGCAATTCACATCATCATAAAGTTTCACTTATCGCATCACTGGGACACCAGGTGTCTTTTTAAAGTTATATTCAATTAGAGTGATTTACAGAACCACTACCTTTTCATAGGTAGTATTTTAGTGACTATCTCAAAATGCCCTGAGGGCATTAAGAGTCAACCATAACAATCTGACTGGCAGGACTGGCATCACGTGTACACCTGACCTGGAGGCGCCCCTCCTTGAAGGTCATTATTGAGCCAGCTGGGTATTATATGCAATTTCATGGTGACAGGGGAAATTTACATGAGACTAGGTCAGTTTCCAGAAGCTTCGGATACTCTTAAGATCCATAATCCAACCTCATTGATTACTCCTTATTTGAAGCCAAACTGTCAATTTGATTTGCTATACCTTGAGATGGATTTGAACTCATAACCTCTGAGAATGGAAGTCCTCAGGACTAGACCACCACCATACGCAGGGCGTGAATAAAAGTGACCACCACCATCTTGATGGCAATCCTATCAGGTCAAACAGCAGTCAGGAACAACAGAGATTGAAACGTCTTTGGAAAACAATGTGGCAAACATTCCAAAATTCTCAATTTCTTTTTATGGCTTCATTTTTTGAAAAGCATTCGATACTGCGTATATTTACAAGGATATACAAAGATATAGAAAGTAAACAAGGATATACAAGCATAAACAAGGATGTACAAGGAAAACAAGGATATACAAGCATAAACAAGGATATACAATCATAAACAAGGATGTACAAACATAAACAAGGATGTACAAACATAAACAAGGATATACAAGGAAAACAAGGATATACAAGGAAAACAAGGATATACAAGCATAAACAAGGATGTACAAGGAAAACAAGGATATACAAGCATAAACAAGGATGTACAAGGAAAACAAGGATATACAAGCATAAACAAGGATGTACAAGGAAAACAAGGATATACAAGCATAAACAAGGATGTACAAGGAAAACAAGGATATACAAGCATAAACAAGGATGTACAAGGAAAACAAGGATATACAAGCATAAACAAGGATGTACAAGGAAAACAAGGATGTACAAGGAAAACAAGGATATACAAGGAAAACAAGGATATACAAGCATAAACAAGGATGTACAATCATAAACAAGGATGTACAAGGAAAACAAGGATATACAAGCATAAACAAGGATGTACAAGGAAAACAAGGATATACAAGGAAAACAAGGATATACAAGCATAAACAAGGATATACAATCATAAACAAGGATATACAAGCATAAACAAGGATATACAAGCATAAACAAGGATATACAAGGAAAACAAGGATATACAAGCATAAACAAGGATATACAAGGAAAACAAGGATATACAAGCATAAACAAGGATGTACAAGGAAAACAAGGATATACAAGCATAAACAAGGATGTACAAGGAAAACAAGGATATACAAGGAAAACAAGGATATACGAGCATAAACAAGGATGTACAATCATAAACAAGGATGTACAAGGAAAACAAGGATATACAACAATAAACAAGGATATACAATCATAAACAAGGATATACAACAATAAACAAGGATATACAATCATAAACAAGGATGTACAAGCATAAACAAGGATATACAATCATAAACAAGGATATACAAGCATAAACAAGGATGTACAAGGAAAACAAGGATATACAAGCATAAACAAGGATGTACAAGGAAAACAAGGATATACAAGGATATACAAGGATATACAAGCATAAACAAGGATGTACAATCATAAACAAGGATGTACAAGGAAAACAAGGATATACAACAATAAACAAGGATATACAATCATAAACAAGGATGTACAAGCATAAACAAGGATGTACAAGGAAAACAAGGATATACAAGGAAAACAAGGATATACAAGCATAAACAAGGATGTACAATCATAAACAAGGATGTACAAGGAAAACAAGGACATACAACAATAAACAAGGATATACAATCATAAACAAGGATGTACAAGGAAAACAAGGATAAACAAGGATATACAAGCATAAACAAGACAGTATATACAATCATAAACAAGGATGTACAAGGAAAACAAGGATAAACAAGGAAAACAAGGATATACAAGGACATACAAGGACATACAAGGTATACAAGGACATACAAGGACAAACAAGGATATACAAGGACATATAAAGACATACAAGGACATACAAGGACAAACAAGGACAAACAAGGATATACAAGGACATACAAGGACATACAAGGACATATAAAGACATATAAAGACATACAAGGATATATAAGGATATACAAGGACATACAAGGACATACTAAGTATGCAAGGTATATAAGGTATACAAGGACATACAAGGATATACAAGGTATACAAGGACATACAAAGACATACAAGGACATACAAGGACAAACAAGGACAAACAAGGATATACAAGGACATACAAGGACATACAAAGACATACAAAGACATACAAGGATATACAAAGACAAACAAGGGTATACAAAGACAAACAAGGATATACAAGCATAAACAAGGATGGACAAGGAAAACAAGGATATACAAGGAAAACAAGGATGTGCAAGGAAAACAAGGATATACAAGCATAAACAAGTATATACAATCGTAAACAAGGATGTACAAGGAAAACAAGGATATACAAGCATAAACAAGACAGTATATACAATCATAAACAAGGATGTACAAGGAAAACAAGGATAAACAAGGAAAACAAGGACATACAAAGACATACAAAGACATACAAGGATATACAAAGACAAACAAGGATATACAAAGACAAACAAGGATATACAAGGATGGACAAGGAAAACAAGGATGTGCAAGGAAAACAAGGATGTGCAAGGAAAACAAGGATATACAAGCATAAACAAGTATATACAATCATAAACAAGGATGTACAAGGATATACAAGCATAAACAAGTATATACAATCATAAACAAGGATGAACAAGGATAAACAAGGAAAACAAGGATATACAAGGACATACAAGGACATACAAGGACATACAAGGTATACAAGGACATACAAGGACAAACAAGGATATACAAGGACATATAAAGACATACAAGGACATACAAGGACAAACAAGGACAAACAAGGATATACAAGGACATACAAGGACATACAAGGACATACAAGGACAAACAAGGACAAACAAGGATATACAAGGACATACAAAGACATACAAGGATATATAAGGATATACAAGGACATACAAGGACATACAAAGTATGCAAGGTATATAAGGTATACAAGGACATACAAAGTATATAAGGTATACAAGGACATACAAGGTATACAAGGACATACAAGGTATACAAGGACATACAAAGTATATAAGGTATACAAGGACATCCAAGGTATACAAGGTATACAAGGACATACAAGGTATATAAGGTATACAAGGACATACAAAGTATATAACGTATACAAGGACATACAAGGTATACAAGGACATACAAAGTATACAAGGTATATAAGGTATACAAGGTATACAAGGACATACAAAGACATACAAGGACAAACAAGGATATACAAGGACATACAAGGACATACAAGGACATACAAGGACATACAAAGTATGCAAGGTATATAAGGTATTTTTTTATTTTTTTTTATTTTTTGTATACTGAATCGAGGCTCGTGAAAGAGCTAACATTTACTTCACAAACAAATCAACCAGACAAACAAAATATATAAAAAGAGGAAGCGGAAAACAAGATGGGGAGAGAAGGGGAAGCACACAAACAACATTTGAGAGCAGGGAGATGTGTGGAAGGGAGAGGGCTTGGGGGGAGGAGGCGTGGGAAGGGGGGGGGGGGGAGGGAGAAGTATAAAACACAAGGACACCAAGGACTTCCAGGACAGAAGTTGGTATTTCAAAAAAGTGGAATTGGGGTGAAATTAGCGGGGGTAGAAAAGATCAAGGTTTTGGATGGGGGAAGATAAGAGATGGTGGTGAACAGCTGTTTTAAAGACCTGGAGGGTGGAGTGGGATTGAAGAGAGTGAGGGAGTTTGTTCCAGAGGTGGGAGAAAAGAGGAATGAAGGAGTGAAGGTGAGCAGAGAGTCTTGATTTTGGCAGTTTGACCATAAGAGGGTTGCAGGCAGATCTTGTGCGACCTGTAGGAATATTTGCGGGACAGAGCCCAGAGAGAGCTGGGGGGGCAAGGCCAGAGAGGAGTCGGTAGAAGACGGAAAGACCACCAACCTGCCTGCGGTGAGTGAGTGAGAGGCCCTTGGAGTTAGCTTCATCGCGGGAGATTCCAATGATTCTGAATGCTTTGGTTTTAACAGCGTGAAGACGGGCTAGGTGTGAGGCAGGAGCACCAGCCCAGAGGGGAGAGCAGTATTCCATTGAGCTGCAGATGAAAGCCTTGTATGTGGTGAGGAGCTCAGGTGTGCCAAGGAAGGACTTCGCACGACGGAGGATGCCCAGTCGGCGACTGGCTTTGGAGGCCAGCTTGGAAATGTGGTTTTCCCAGGAAAGATCATGGCAGATAGTGAGACCGAAAAGCTTGAGTGACAGAACTTGAGTATACAAGGACATACAAAGTATATAAGGTATACAAGGACATACAAGGTATACAAGGACATACAAAGTATACAAATTATATGAGGTATACAAGGACATACAAGGTATACAAGGACATACAAAGTATACAAGGTATATAAGGTATACAAGGACATACAAGGTATACAAGGACATACAAAGTATACAAGGTGTATAAGGTATACAAGGACATACAAAGTATACAAGGTATACAAGTGACTGGCACAGTAGGTGGCCATTCGGCCCATCATGCCTGTGCTACACCAACACCAGATACCATGACCCATCCACATACGAGCGACAGGTCCTGCCAATATCCCTGCACCGCTCCATTTTCAATTTAAATCCAAGCTCATTCATTCCACACCTTCGCCAAACGACACACTACCGACAATTGTTGGGCTGTTGGCGCTTGGGATGGGTTGCCTCGTTTTGACCACACATATGAAACCAAATCCTCGGGTGTTGAAACGCTGCAATGCATCGACCATGAGAGGTTGTGCAAGCCCTTTTGGCCCTCGTACAGTTGCTGACGGGGTAAACAAAAAGCCGCAGTATTTATTTATTTAACTCGCACGGAAATATCGATGTGCCTTCAACTGAGTGTTTCCAATCGGATGCGAACCGATCACCTCGATTCTACAATCGACGATACAAGGATGGCCTAGACCTGGAGGTACGCACGATCGTCTCTAAGCCGTCTCGCCTGGGTTTGAATCCCGACCCAGCTATAAACTGCCATCGCGGTGTTTCACAAGCAGGGTGACTTGGCATTAGTCGGTGGATGTTAAAGGTCACTCCTGTGTCCTTCGCGAAGAGTAGGCGACCTATCGCCGGCACCATGGACAAATTCCTGCGGTGGCCTACAGAGGGCATCGGCATCAGCGGCACAGCCTCGCTCCGAGCCAATGATGCTGCGTACAAAAGAAGAAGAAGAATCAATTATACACACATATGGTAACTAACTATGTTGTTTCCTTTAGTCTTATCATTATTTAACAACTAAATTAGAAAGCATCTGAAAATGCAAAGCCCA
>NC_136267.1:163519714-163527214 GCF_964187855.1 Myxine glutinosa | reverse complement strand
TGATTTTGTCCAGGTCTTCAGAGAGTGAGGAGGCTGCAGACTGCCGATCTGAGGGAAGAGGAATGGAGCAGCAGAGAGTGGAGTCATCAACAAAGAGATAGAGAGGATTTTCCAGAGAGTCGGAGAGATCATTGATAAAGACCAGAAAAAGCACAGGGCCCAGCACACTGCCTTGGGGAACTCCAGCCTGAACAGGAAGGGGAGATGAGAGAAATCCATTCAGGGCCACACGTTGACTACGACCAGAGAGGAAGTCCGCAAGCCATACATTGAGATTTCCATGGATACCATAGGAGTATAGTTTGGTGAGCAGAGCTGGGTGCCAGACTGTATCGAAGGCACGTGATATGTCGAGGGAGACAGCTCTGATTTCCTGTTTGGCATTGAGGACCTCCATCCATTGTTGAGACAGGAGAAGCAGCATGTCCAGAGCAGAGTGAGCTGGTCTGAATCCAAATTGATGATCAGAGATCAAGCCATTGGAGAAGAGGAAAGATTTCATATCCGAAGCAATGATGGATTCCATGACTTTGCTGATAATTGGGAGCAGGCTGATTGGTCTGTAGTTAAAAGGATCTGATCTATTTTTGCACCTTTTTTGTGTAAAGCGGTAATGTTTGCTGATTCTTGCCTGATTTGGACTGTACCAGATAAAGGGGACATTGTTGCCCCGATCGAATGATTCTTGCCTGATTTGGACTGTACCAGATAAAGGGGACATTGTTGCCCCTATCGAATGATTCTTGCCTGATTTGGACTGTACCAGATAAAGGGGACACTGTTGCCCCTATCGAATGATTCTTGCCTGATTTGGACTGTACCAGATAAAGGGGACATTGTTGCCCCTATCGGATGATTCTTGTCTGATTTGAACTGTACCAGATAAAGGGGACATTGTTGCCCCTATCGGATGATTCTTGCCTGATTTGGACTGTACCAGATAAAGGGGACATTGTTGCCCCTATCGGATGATTCTTGCCTGATTTGGACTGTACCAGATAAAGGGGACATTGTTGCCCCCTATTGAATGATTATTGCCTGATTTGGACTGTACCAGATAAAGGGGACATTGTTGCCCCTATTGGATGATTCTTGCCTGATTTGGACTGTACCAGATAAAGGGGACATTGTTGCCCCTATCGAATGATTCTTGCCTGATTTGGACTGCACCAGATAAAGGGGACATTGTTGCCCCTATTGAATGATTCTTGCCTGATTTGGACTGTACCAGATAAAGGGGAAATTGTTGCCCATATCAAACGATTCTTGCCTGATTTGGACTGTACCAGATAAGAGGGACATTGTTGCCCCTATCGAATGATTCTTGCCTGATTTGGACTGTACCAGATAAAGTGGACATCGTTGCCCCTATCGAATGATTCTTGCCTGATTTGGACTGTACCAGATATAGGGGACATCGTTGCCCTTATCGAATGATTCTTGCCTGATTTGGACTGTACCAGATAAAGGGGACATTGTTGCCCCTATTGGATGATTCTTGCCTGATTTGGACTGTACCAGATAAAGGGGACATTGTTGCCCATATCAAACGATTCTTGCCTGATTTGGACTGTACCAGATAAGAGGGACACTGTTGCCCCTATCAAATGATTCTTGCCTGATTTGGACTGTACCAGATAAAGGGGACATCGTTGCCCCTATCGAATGATTCTTGCCTGATTTGGACTGTACCAGATAAAGGGGACATCGTTGCCCCTATCAGATGATTCTTGCCTGATTTGGGCTGTACCAGATAAAGGGGACATCGTTGCCCCTATCGAATGATTCTTGCCTGATTTGGACTGTACCAGATAAAGGGGACATCGTTGCCCCTATCGAATGATTCTTGCCTGATTTGGACTGTACCAGATAAAGGGGACATTGTTGCCTCTATCGAATGATTCTTGCCTGATTTGGACTGTACCAGATAACAGGGACATTGTTGCCCCTATCTAATGATTCTTGCCTGATTTGGACTGTATCAGATAAAGGGGACATTGTTGCCCCTATCGAATGATTCTTGCCTGATTTGGACTGTATCAGATAAAGGGGACATTGTTGCCCATATCAAACGATTCTTGCCTGATTTGGACTGTACCAGATAAAGGGGACATTGTTGCCTCTACCGAATGATTCTTGCCTGATTTGGACTGTACCAGATAAGAGGGACATTGTTGCCCCTATCGAATGATTCTTGCCTGATTTGGACTGTACCAGATAAAGGGGACATTGTTGCCCCTATCGAATGATTCTTGCCTGATTTGGACTGTACCAGATAAAGGGGACATTGTTGCCCCTATCGAATGATTCTTGCCTGATTTGGACTGCACCAGATAAAGGGGACATTGTTGCCTCTATCGAATGATTCTTGCCTGATTTGGACTGTACCAGATAAGAGGGACATTGTTGCCCCTATCGAATGATTCTTGCCTGATTTGGACTGTACCAGATAAAGGGGACATTGTTGCCCCTATCGAATGATTCTTGCCTGATTTGGACTGCCATTGCCGGCATGAAATTATGTTAGATCAAAAACAGTCCACGCGCAAAAGAGTGCTGCTTGCCTGGATTGGGAAGTGCGTGAGCGTAAGAGTAGCAAACAGCATTTGAAGGGAAAATAGGGGGTGCGGGCAGGAAGGTGGTGGGGATTGGGGAATAGTATGGCTGGGTGAGCGAGTCAACACAAATAGGTTGGGTGGAGTAAGGCCTGGGAAATATGAAGGTAGATAATGCGACAGACAGTCTCACTGTCACCGGGTGGCAAAAGATTATTCTGTATGTGAATGATGGAGATAAAGAGAATACACAACATAATCTCAGTATAAATCTCAAGAAGTCACCCTACTGGCATTTCAGCAAATTCCACATGAGGTTCTCCAGAGGTTCACCGGATTTTCTTTTCCCAGAGGAACCCACAGACCCAAATATACAGAGCGATGGTGGTTCAGTTATGGAAGTATTCATATTTCTCTTATCCGCTGCGTGATCTGTAATGGCTTAAAATTGGTTCAGTAGGAGATCGGTCGTGACCACTTTGTACTTGGTTGTTCCTGGGTGTCTGTACTTCAGACGAATGCTTTTGTGGACTTTCCACTTTCCCAGAGATCGGAAAACTCACTCCTCGAGGGTTCAAGACACGTCTTCGGTTTTGGCCTCAATGCAGGTGTCTCGAGAACCCTTCCTGCTTCTAACATAATGTTTTTTTTGTCATTAATGTTAGCTCTTACACGAGCCTCGATGTTGTATACAAAAAAAAAAAAAAAAAAAAAAAATTAATTAATAAATAAATAATATATAAAGAAAAAAAACAAAAAAAAAAAACACATTCTTCCGCCATCGCCACAAAATCTGTGTTGCTCGCAGCGTCTTTGCAGAACGTACTTCAATCATTTCTGATCATTCCTCATTCCCTCGTGCTTACCTGTGTGTATGTGAGCAATTTCTCCCCTCTGGTTTTGCTGGACCATTGTGAATTGCACAATGTGACAAATACTTGAAATTCCCATTCAAAACAAAGCGCTGCAACCATTTGACACTTTTGTATACAAGGTCAAGGCTCATGGAATATTGAGAACATCGAAAGTCTCAGGACACAATGGAACAAAAGGAACAGTTGAGGGAGAGAGAGAGAGAGAGAGAGAGAGAGAGAGAGAGAGAGAGAGAGAGAGAGAGAGAGAGAGATAGAGGGGGAAACATCAAGAGTGGGGCCGAGGGACAAAATAGAGGGTGGCTCGGACAAATAATGGGTGTGGGGAGTAATGAGGGGTAAGAGAGGATGCATGGGGTGGACAAGATGGATACAGAAAGAAACTCTCAGGAAGAAAAAAGTGGAAATTGGGAAGGAGGAGGACCTTGGGCACCTGGAGGGCGGTTAACGAGGATAGAAAAGATCATGGTTTTGGATTGGGGACGGCCTGAGATGGTGGTGATCAGCTGTCTTGAAGACCTTGAGGGAAGAATGAGATTGAAAAGAATGTGGAAGTTTGTTCCACATGTGGGAAAAGAGGAACGAAGGAGTGTTCCTCTTTTCTTTTTTTTAGCAAAAAGCGAACTGTTCCACGATTTTTTTTTCCCACGACTGGTGTTGAATCCACGGATTTCTCAGTATAAGGACCTGGGCTGAACAAAGTACAATGTTGTTCATAACTCACATTGTCTGATGTACAATCACATGGATTTTGCAGACAATATGGACAAGCCGCGAGTAGGACGACCTATGAGTTTGATTAATCAAGTTCACATGAAGTTTGGTAGTCAGCTGACCCTTTGCTGCTTTTGTTCGCCATAGTTTCCAAAACTAATAGCCAATTTAATGAATATAAACACACTTCCTTGAAATAACCTTTTTTTGGCCTCGCCCTCCTCTTTTGCTGGACTCCTCCCTTACACAACTGGCCTGGTGAAATTAACGTGACCCTGTGTGTCCAGAGCTCTGCTTGGACGTTCTGCAGCATTTGATAAACATCCAATATGTGGGATGCATGGCTTGTATAATTCAGTTATGCATGGGCCTTCTGTTCTTGTGTGGCCTCTGGATTAAAAACAAACAACTATCTGATCACCAACGAAGCGAGATCGGTTGCGCTTTTCGAGACGGGAGTATTCAGACTGTTTCTACTCAAACAGCGTTTCCTATTACTAACTAAAAGGACTCTTTCTGGTCTAAAAAAAACTTCTCTCAAGGATGTTCCTGAAAACAAACTTTGCAGCAGACAGTAGCTCGCATTGTGGAACAATTAAATATATCGAGTACTGGAGACTTTCTCAAACAGAGCCGTCCATATGCGACAAATTGACCCGAGAAGAGTATCCGTTGCTCCAATGAAGGGAACTAAAGAGCACTGGCGCACTCCGTTAATATTGCAACATTTGGAAATAAACACTGTAATCATGTTAAGGAATGCCTTTCAGCAGCACGGCTGGATATAATTATACGGTTACGAGATCCACTTCCATTCGGATGGACAGTATCTCCAACTTAGGGTGGGAAAACGAAAGTGCACACCACCAAATGCATGGTTCAGCTATTCTGTGAGGTCGGATCTCGTGCTCCTGAACGTAAACAGGGAGCACCAAAAATTTTAATAAATATATATTTGGGAAATCTTCTGAAAGCATAACTAAGTTATTGGCAATCCATGAGAACGTAAAGCATTTTACATTTCACCCACTTTTGGGTCACCTTTTTTTTTAGGGTTCGTAACAGTAGTAAAGTCATAAAAGAGTCGGATGGGGGAAAAAAAGCAATACCATTTTCAGAGGCCATTTCTCCCCGCAGACCAGGGGTTGGCCTTTTCCGGGCACCATGGTCCCCTTTTTGAACCTTTTTCAGGCACCGTGGTCCCCTTTTTGAACCTTTTTTTGGGCACCGTGGTCCCCTTTTTGAACCTTTTTCGGACACCGTGGTCCCCTTTTTGAAGCAATGTTTTATGGCCGGATGCCCTTCCTGCCGCAAACCCTGTTAGTCGCCTCTTGCGACACACAGGGAATTACCAGTGAGCTGGTACTCAATTTGCTGACCTCGGAAGGATGTCAGGCTGAGTCAACCCCCCTGGCGTTAATTCCGCGATCGACCGAGATTCGAACCCAGGATCCGAGGATCCCAAGCCGGCACCCTGACCGCTAAGCCAACACCAGGCTCTTCGGATGGGAACAAGGAAGCAAACAAATTTGAGAAATTACATGACAAATCCCCCATAGGTCACCACAGTAGGCAACTCCTACATGCCATTACCATTTTAATCATCGGGTAGAGTTTGACTACGGCTGTTATTAACTCGATCAAAAGTATAGGTTCTGCTGAGCTGTGTCCAGAGTTGCCTGAAGCCAAAGGAAGGATTTATTGAAGGAAAACAAACAAAGCAGTTGTGCAGGGGAGTATTTTTTTTTCCTGGATGTCAGCTGGTTTCTCATTTGCTGATCCCATCTTTCTTATGTTCAAGTAAACCATTGGTTACTAATAAGGAACCATCAGTCCTGATAGGACGAGCGACGCTTGGAACAAAGGGTCGCTGATAACAGGAGACGGACTTTATGAGAGGCCTTCGCTAAATTTGAGCCTGCCTCTACAGACAAAGAAAACCCAAAGTAATCCTGCATTGATGTGTTACTCCATGTCTCCAATTCTTGTATTTTCTCATCCAAAGATGTGCGTCAAAAGTGCTTTTCCGAGCTCTCGAGCTGCTGAAAGTGCAAGTTGGCACAAGTAAGAAAACTAACGGTTCTGCCAAATTTTATCAGACAAGGTTTCTGACTAATCATTCTTGGATATGACTTTGTCCTTCACTGGGGCTGGAGAGACTTTTTCGCCATTAACAGTATTCGTTGAATCGAATTGGCTTCAGACTCTTAAGTTGGTCCGTTGCCGAATATCTGCCCCGCAATGCTTTTGTTGAACCTCTTGCACCTGCTGAGGGTGACATGAGCCGACGGGTGAAGATAATGAATGTGAAAAGGCCCTCTGGTGACAATAAGGTTCGGAACATTCCGTGGAGATCCAGTTGAAGACTTTACCGCATCAACTACATTTCTTATGGAAACCACCACTTCAACCACACTCACACACACAAGCGTTTGCTGAATGGAACATATGGCATTCACAATCTGGAGTCGAGACGTGATGGAGCAGTTGGCCCAAGTGTTGCCGGTGACAGTCACCCATTTTCAGGCAAACCAGAATTTTGTCACAACATATTGCAGTGGATTTCCCCTTTCATAAATATACACTGATGCTTTTTTCATGGAAGTAACTCCTTTGGCCCTCCATTGAGGGCAGTTCAACGAGAGCTATAAAGTTTTACAATGTATTCTTTGCAGTCAGTGCTCATACCTTAGATTAACATTAAGTAAAACATCAGAGGAAGCCAAGATAAGTCCCAAAATATTTACACACCACTTTTGTTGATGGTGGATTGTGTTGAACATACCAAAAGGACTAATAATTCATCAGAGAGACAAGTGGAATACCACTCTTTAGAAACATGTTCTTTCATATATGCTTAGCAACAAATATCACATCATCGTATAACAAGCAGTTTGTGTAGAAAACGTACAACAATGGCATTTTACAACATTATATTACAAGATAATAGATTATTTACCCTGCCAGAAGGCCTGCTCCTGCATGCACCAGAGTAAATGTCCTTTTCACAAAAATAAACGTATTATTCATCCATCTTTCAGAGTTACTAATGCCTTTCTGGCAAGCATTGTCTTAATTTCTGCTGCTCATGAACAACGTGCAGAAAACTCTTGTTGTTCTGCAAACCACTGCCGGAAGTGGCCCTGTCGGTCCGAACACTTATAATGCTTATAATGGCACACCCTGCTGTCTTTCCTTTCCACAACAGCACAATGATCCTCGCCGCTGATGACCCCACTGAGAGTATATAACTATGCGCACCACTTCAGGGTGCTTATTCATCTCTGCCAAAAAGGTCATCAACACTTACAGGAGGGGCGTTCAAATAGGTTCGACGAACACTGTAGTCACAACAGTCA
>NC_136267.1:163499714-163517214 GCF_964187855.1 Myxine glutinosa | reverse complement strand
TTGCACTTTTTTCAAATAACAATTTTATCCAAAAAATAAGTTGAAATTGACAAAGTATTTGTGTCCATAATTGTTTATTTCACTGTTAATATTACAGAACCTTTGTTTTTGATTCAGAACTTGATATATCCTTTTAAATCAGAAAATGAAAAGAAATGGCATTGACAAAATTATTGACACCCAAGACTTAATAATTGGTAGCACAGACTTTGGACAAAATAAATGCAGTCAAGCGCTTCCTATAGCCATGAATGAGCTTCCTACACCTCTCTACTGGCAGTTTGGCCCACTCTTCATGTGCAAACTGCTCCAGGTATCCCAGATTTGAAGGATGCCTTCTCCCAACTGCTGTTTTCAGAATTCCCCACAGGTGTTCAATGGGATTTAGATCTGGACTCATGGCTGGCCACTTCAGAACAGTCCAGCATTTTGTCTTGAACCATTCCTGGGTGCTTTTTGAAGTGTGTTTGGGGTCATTGTCCTGCTGCAAGACCCATGATCTCCGACCAAGACCCATGTCCTGCTGCAAGACCCATTTCTTCACCATTTGAACAATCCTTCGCTGCAATCTTCGATCAAGTTATCTGTTGTGGCCACATCCAGGGAGGTTGGCTACAGTACCATGGGCCTTAAACTTCCTGGTAACATTGGGTACGGTGGACACAGGAACATCAAGGTGTCTGGAGATGGACTTGTACCCTTGAGATTGTCCATGTATGGCTACAATCTTGTGTCTGACCTCCTCAGACAATTCTCTGGTTTTCTTACTTTTCTCCATGCTCATTGTGGTACACACAGTGACACAAAACAGCAGAATGACTCCTTTTCTCCATTCAAACTGGTTGAATGAGTGATTTTCACTACTCAGCCCAAAATGGGCTGAGGGGTATTGTTGTCACGGGCGTCGTCCGGGTGTCCGGGCGTCCATCAACTTTTGGTTTCCGTCAATTTCAAGGAGAACGGCTTGTCCGATTAAATTCATTTTTGCAGTGTGTGTTGGGGTTGAGTAGAGGAAGATTCCTTTCGAAAATGGGCGCGCTGCGATTTTCAATATGGCCGACACGGTAGCCATCTTGAAATTGGTTTCCGTCAATTTCGAGCAGTACGGCTTGTCCAATTAAGTCCATGTTTGCAGTGTGTGTTGGGGTTGAGTAGAGGAAGGTGCCTTTCGAAAATGGGTGCGCTGCGATTTTTAATATGGCTGCCACAGCAGGCATCGTGAAATTGGTTTCCGTCAATTTCGAGCAGAACGGCTTGTCCGATTAAATCCATTTTTGCAGTGTGTGTTGGGGTTGAGTAGAGGAAGGTTCCTTCCGAAAATGGGCACGCTGCGATTTTCAATATGGCCGCCACAGCAGCCATCTTCAAATTGGTTTCCGTCAATTTCAAGCAGAACGGCTTGTCCGATTAAATCCATTTTTGCAGTGTGTGTTGGGGTTGAGTAGAGGAAGGTTCCTTTCGAAAATGGGCGTGCTGCGAGTTTCAATATGGCCGCCACGGCAGCCATCTTGAAATTGGTTTCTACCATGCAAGGGCTGAGGGGTTACGCCCGCTTTTCGTGCTATTTATTTTTTATATTGCAGGCACCTGCATGCAACTCACCACAGGTGAGTTCAATTCTAAGTAAAGAAGTCAACTGCTTGAAATCTACTAACAACTTCTAAAAGAGGCCAATAATATGGTCTGGGACATTTTAGGATTCCTGTGTGGACTAACCTAACAATTAGTTAATTAATTAACTTATGTTTTTTTTAAACAAGTTAATTAAAAATATAAGTTATAAAATATTTATAATATAAAATAATAAAAAGTTAGTTATAAAAATTACATATTTTTTATTTTAGTTATATTTATATATTTTTTAATAAAAGCCATGAATATAAATTTTTTATAAAAGTTATAAAAAAAATTTCTTTATATTTTAATAAAAGTTAGTTATAAAAAATATAAAATAAGTTACTTTTAATTTTAAAATTTCATTAAAAAATTACTTTTTCTGCTATTTTTTTGTTTTGTTCCACTGCAAACCAAAGAAATACATATGCGGATACCAAAATATTTTTTAATTTCAACAATTTTCTGGAGGAAATGGTGCATTATTTGAAAAAAGTGCAAGGATGCTAATATTTTTGGCCACAACTATATAATAGTATATATATATATATATATATATTAAACACACATACATCCAAGCTCCTCCAAGAGCCTTACAACAGAACAATAAATATTCAAAAGTTAACTCTTAATTTTATCAGGATTTGCAAATGCCTCTTCCTGTATTCAAAGCTCGCAGAACACTCATTTATAATACTGTACCTGCATTTGCGGACGGGTCCTGTTGAACGCATAGCTGGCAAGTGCCTTTAACATTCGGTGATGTTTAGCTGTAACAGCACGGATAATTTTAACAGGAAACCGACCACAATGGGTCATGTTTCACCAGCAGTGTCATGGGACTTTAACCGCCCACAGAAGAATGGAGCAGCTGCCCAGTGACATCCCCTGTAAATGACTTGGATTGTTGAGGAATGATGTGATGCACCGATGGAGTCCACCATCTAAAAGGATGCACGTTCACAAACCTTATAAACATCACACTGTCCACAACGCATTCATATATCCTACCAATTCATATATTTCATTTTTGAAAAGTACTTTCAGATTTATCTTGTGCTTTGGCACTTTTTTTTTTTAAACACACATATAGCTCACACACACGAGTTTGAAAACTTTGGAAAACCTTTGAAACTTTTTGCAAAAGTTTGATGCTTTGGCACTTTTTATCTTTCAAAAAAACAAACCTTTACTTCACTTTCAAAAGTTATCTTATGCTTTGGCACTTTTTGTTTAAACACACATACACATGAGTTTGAAAACTTTTGCCTCCTTCCCTATTGGTATTTCCTCTTGATAAGTTATCATTAGTAATTTGTTTTTCACATTTTTTGATAACTTTCCTCCTGTTCTTCATTCATCGTCACTAAATGTATTCCTTTATTATATATTCCTTTTTTTTTAACGCAAAACTTTTTTTGACGACCCTAAAGTATTGTGAAAAATAAAACATCATTTTTTAAATTTCTCTTCGATTTCACATGTAGATTCATTTGGAATTGATTTTTTTTTTTACTTCCTTCTTATGTAATTTGTTTTCTACTCCTAATGGAAGGAGCGCGGACACACCATGTTGTCTTATATTCATTACGTAGAAGGAAGGACTTGCCTTGCTGTTGAAGGCTTGTGTCGATCAACATTGGTGGACATTCCCCCCCCCTCCCCCCCATTCCCATGCCTCCTCCCCCCAAGCCCTCTCCCTCCCACAGATCTCCCGATGCCCCTGTTCTCTGCTGTTTTACTTGTGTACTTCCCTCTCTCCCCATCTTGTCTCCCGCTCCCTTTATTGTATGTTTTGTGTCCGTTTTTTTCTTTTCGTGATTCATGTTCGCTCTTACACGAGCCTCGATCTTGTATACAAACAAAAAAAAGTAGAACAATATTGGTGATGTGGTTTTTAAGATTTTGAGTCAAACAAGCTTTAAGAGCAGTATATAGATAAATATCTTAATGGCATCTTTTGTTATCAAACCGGCAAGCTGGAAACAACAATTTACATTTATTGCCACCTCTGATGCAATTTAAATGCTCTAAAGGTGGCGAGGTGCTCCACTTGGAACTGGTGATTCGATATAAGTAGCTTTTTGAAGCCGAGACTCCATAATAAAAAAATTGTATTGGTGCCAAAGACAGTGACCAATTGCAAATTAACAGTAGGACACATGGCTTCTTTTAGGGAAAGCTTATTGGCACTTGCCCCATTTTCCAGCATGTGTGCTTTGTGTGGCATGTACGTCAACCAATGTATTGAGACCTTTTGCCAAAAAAGGGAACAGCATTTAAACGTGATGCAATTCCAAGAAAATAATTGCATCATGTATGTATGTATATACAGTATATATGCATATATATATATATATATACACACACACATATATGCTATATACCACATATACATAACACATATATGCTATATACCACATATACATACCACATATACACACGTATGCTATATACCACATATACATAACACATATACACATGGATGCTCTCTCTATACCACATATACACATATATGTATGTAAATAAATATACAATGTTAACGTCTATTTATCCTACAAACAGTATCAGCACTGTTGTACTTCAGTCAGAGATTCAGTCTCAAGATGCGTTATTTAAAACTTTCTATTGGACTCAACACACATTCGGTTACAAACTTTACAGGACACAGAACTTGCGCACTGATTGGTTAATTTGAAAGCCCATTTGCATTAATTTCGAAAATCTGTTTAAATTCTAACTAGAAAGCATCTCAAAATGCAAAACCCGTCTGTGTCCTCTTTGTACTCAAACTAAGCTTGATGAAAACAACAGCTTTAAAAAAAGGATTTGTTAATTTTATTATGTCGTGTTCGCCATATGTTTTTTATTATAATAGAGCAAACGTATATTTATGTCGTTATGTCGGTTTGTATGTATGTTTATGTGCCACCCAAACGTCTTCTTCTTCTTCAAATAAAATTAAAACAGTCCGTGAACTCTTAATTACGTTTAGACTGCTGAGACCCCTCAGACCTTAGACGACCCTTTAAGTCCCCCAAGACCCTTAAGACCACCAAGACCCCTGAAGACCCAAAACACCCAAAAGACCCAAAATACCCTTAAAAGCTCAGAGAATCCAAAAGACCTAAATAGCCCCAAAGGTCCAAAATAGCCTGAAGACCCAAAACACCCTGAAGACCACAACGACCCATGAAGACTAGGAAGTCCCAAAATACCCTGAAGACCCCAAAGACCCGAGAGACCCAAAACACCCCGAAGACCCAAAACACCCCGAAGACCCAAAAGACCCCGAAGACCCAAAAGCCCCTGAAGACCCAAAAGATCCCAAAGACCCAAAAGACCCCGAAGACCCAAAACACCCTGAAGACCACAAAGACCCCGAAGACCCAAAAGACCCAAAACACCCCCAAAGACCCAAAATACCCTTAAAGGCCCAGAGGATCCAAAAGGCCCCGAACACCCTAAATACCCTGAAGAACCCAAAAGACCCCGAAGATCCAAAAAGACCCAAATACCCTTAAAGACCCAGAGGAACCAAAAGACCCTTAAGACCCCAAACCTCCTGAAGACACCGAAGATCCAAAAGATCCCAAAGACCCAAAAAGCCCTTAAAGGCACAGAGGATCCAAAAGACCACGAAGACCCAAAACACCCTGAAGACCCAAAACACCTTGAAGACACCAAATACCCTTAAAAATCCAGAGGAACCAAAAGAACCTTAAGACCCAAAAGCCCCTGAAGCCCCTGAAGACACCGAAGACCCAAAAGACACTGAAGATCCACAAACCCTGAAAACCCAAAAGACCCTGAAGATCCAAAAGACCCTGAAGAACCAAATGGCCCCAAAGACCAAAAATAGCCTGAAGACCCAAAACACCCTGAAAACCCCAAATACCCCAAAAACCCAAAACACCCCAAATCCCCGCAAAGGCCAAGAGGATCCAAAAGACACCGAACACCCTAAACACCCTGAAGACCCAAAAGAACCCAAAGACTCAAAAGACCCAAAAAGACCCGAATACCCTTAAAGACCCAGAGGAATCAAAAGACCCTTAAGACCCAAAAGGCCCTGAAGACACCGAAGACCCAAAACTCCCCAAAGACCCAAAATACCCTTAAAGGCCCAGAGGATCCAAAAGACCACAAAGACCCAAAACACCCTGAAGACCCAAAACACACTGAAGACATCTAAGACCCTTAAAGACCCAGAGGAACCAAAAGACCCTTAAGACCCAAAAGGCCCTGAAGGCCCTGAAGACACCAAAGACCCCAAATATCCAAAAGACCCCGAAAACCCAAAAGACCATGAAGCTCCAAAAGACCCTGAAGACCCAAAAGACACCAGAATCGTCAAAGATGCCTATCCCTCTGAAACGCCGTGTGGTGAGGCGCGCGGGGCGCGCCGAGTCACGCTCGTTCTCATAATAAAGTTTATTGAAAACTTCATGACAAAAGGTCAAATGGTAAATTTATAAAGAAAAATTGTTTTAATTGTTTTAAAATTGTGTATTTACAAGTAAAATTGTAAGAGCCTTAACATTCGCTGAAGCTCATTGGTAAATAAATAAATAAATAAACACAGAAGTGATTAAAAAAACAGGGCGTCTCATGCTTGACGCGCTGTGGACAGCTTGATTAGGCCTACTTGTCCTCACAGTGACGTTGTCTTTTCACATTTTGACACATTTAGCAATTTATTTTCTCCATATTCTGAAAATAAAGTTTTGTTGAACATTTAATGACAAAAGCTCAAAAGGGGGAAAAAAAGTTATGGTCTGGACAGACCGACACACACACACACACACACACACACACACACACACACACACACACACACACACACACACACACACACACACACACACACACACACACATGGGGAGATATGATGGGAGAGAGTGCATAATATGACTCGGTACTTGATTAGAGACCATACTTGAGATTTTGGACGAATGAACATTCAACTACAGTCTGGATGTTAAACAAGACCGTCCAAATAAAACATCAAATGCAATAGCTCTTGATTGAGCAAATGTAAACATGTAAACATGAATTTGCAAAAACAAACAAATGCCCTTGTTCCTGAAAGCCTTCAAGGTGTGTGGCAATAATATTATTAGCAGGTAAAATGTCAACTGTTATTAACATGTATTAACATGCTTCTTAAAGTTGTTTTGATTGATTGAGAAAGACCTCAAATTTGAATGGAGACGAGCCAAAATAAACTCAATCATATTGCACACGATCATTCATTCCAGGAAATTCTGTTTTCTCAGTGAGTGAAGTCGATGAAGCCTTTTACCGGCCTAGACTGATCAAACCAACGGTTCTCGTAAGCGTGGCTCGTGTGCCAACCCATTCCATCTATACATGGCCACTTACACTATCCGCTCTTGCCAGAAATGACATGTTCATTCCATGGCTTCTTCCCCTGGCTGGATACTTCAAGGCAATCTTCGTATATTCCCAGCAACTGTGCAGCAAGTCCAAACAGCTCCAATCTACCATTGGATATCCTTGTAAAATACTATGGTTACCACTTGTTGGAACTTTGGTATATTCCTTATTTTAGAAACTCAATTTTTTCTTTTCTTTATTTCGTTATGGGATTGTGGGCAGCAGTACTTATTGGCAGCATTTACTGCCCATCCGAAAAGGCAGCATTTTATGTTTGGATAAAATTATTACATTTCTTACTTTGTTCATTCAGTATTGCTAGCAGAGTAGCAGAGACCCTCTGGGTGGGTCGAGTTTTACATGTGTTACGTGTTCCTCCCCGATCTCCTGGTCTCGGTAAACCTCCGAACCCCGAGAGGAGCGACGGCAGAAAAATATGTTATTCTGTGTCAGTAATCAATAGTGAAACCACACCAATGATTATAAACGAACAAATGATGTATTAAAAATCACACACAAGAATAACGGTACAACCAATAGCAATCAATAAGTGCACTCAATACATCTTAAGATGGTACCATCAGCTAAAGTAAGATAACTCACTGCGCTCCCAGTGAATGAAAAAGAACACTCCTCAATGTCTCTATAACTCAAAGGTGATCCCCTCCTGCGAGTAGTGATGATGGCGAAGAGGAGATGAGGCGATGAGGCGTAGGTAAAGCGTGGACCGTCACGTGGTCCAAACAAAAAGCAAACTGGCGTCGGAAAGGGAAATCCCCAAAAGCGCGATCCAGACGTGCACGTTCACCATTCAATCAGCGAACCGCCACGTAATCTTCAAATGCCGCTTTTGCGCACACACATCCCCGGCAGACGACAGGATGGTGAGAAAAGCTGATGCGTAGCAAAACCTTTTTCGGTGAATGAAGCACGAGGTTCAAAATGGCCGACGGCTCTTGAGTCGAAGCGACCTGGCGAGGATTCTTCGGAACCTCAACGCCTATACCTGACTACGCAGGTTTCTCAATCCTCCAGCGATAACACCTATCGCAGGAAATTCCTTTCAAGGAAACTCAAAGTTCACTCGCGACTTTCGTCCGATCACGCTCGCTACGGAGCTTCAAGACACGCGTCTTGTCCGACTTTTTCTCGCCACGCCCTCCTTATTCTTCTTCATCTGGTGCCCGATCCGGTTTCCTGTTTCATTTAAAGTTAACCCTTTTACATTTTGATAATACCAATGGCCATTTCACTTAAACAATGATAATAATAATACATAGAACCAGAAGTGTTTCAAGTGGATGAAAACCACACCAGCGGAAGTGACGAATCCGTAACACATGTTGAAAAAAAGTATCGTCTGTGTTTTGCAAGAAGACTAGAGATGTTTGTGTGGTGTGCGTCTAAAAGGTTACAAATGGTCTAAAGGTCTAAAGGGTACATTCTAATAGTAGTTTGGGTCTAATGGGGTATAAGGGATATAAAGCATCTAAAAAAGTGTAAGTGGTCTAAATGTTTCAAGCTCCAAATAGTCAAGGGTCCAAGAGGTCTAAAGGGGTCTAAAGATGTCTAACATGTCTAAAGGGGCTGAAGAGTGTAAGGGGTCTAAAGGATGTTAACGGCTAAGGAACTTAAATAGAGTCAAGGGACTTAAGGGGTTATAAAAGGTTTAAAGGATGAAGGGGTCTAAAGGTGGCTTAAGTGTTGAAAGGGTCTTAAAGGTAAAATGGGTCAATGGGATATTAGGGTTATAAAGGGTCTAACAGGGTATACAGGGTCTTAGAAGTGTGTAGTGTCTAAAAGTTCTAAAGTACGGTCTTATGGGTCTTATGGGTCTTGAGGGTCATAGGGGCCTAAGTGTTCTAAAGGGTCTAACAGAGTTTATATGGTCGTATGGGTCTGTAGGGTCTACAGTGTATTATATGTTTTTAATGTCTAAGAGTTGTAAAAAGCGTTATGGGTCTTAACAGTCTTCTGGATCTTAAGGGTCTTTGGAATCTAAAGGTTCTAATGGGTCTAACAAGGCCTATATGGTCTTAGGGGTCTATCAGGGTCTACAGGATCTTTGAGGTCTTTCGTGTCTGAGGGTTATAAAGGGTGTTAAAGGTCTTCAGGAGTCTTGTGGATCTTGAAAGGTCTTAAAGGTCATAGGGCTTCAAATGGGTCTTCAAAGGTCTAAGGTGTGTTAGCAGTATAAATGTTTAAAAGGTACATTCACGTAGTATGTAATTAATAGACGTAGACACAGTGCAACTGACACTCAAACAGTATACCGAATTAAGAGACATAGTCACGTGGGTTCGTGGCTGCACATACACTTGTCTTATACATATAGATTCACAATGAATGAAGACCGTTATAAGTACAGATCTTCCTTATTACCTTGATTTGTGTTGAACCCTGATGCACATTGTGTGTGTGTGTGTGTGTGTGTGTGTGTGTGTGTGTGTGTGTTTTATCTATATTTCCACACTTTTCTCAACACAATCCTCATGTACTCTGTTTAAGAATGTGTCAGGAGCTCAAGTTGTTGAAATTCCTGGTTTTTAATGGGGTCGGCTCTCACGCTTGTTTTCTCCCGCTGGGGTCCTTCCTTTTTTGCGTGAAATCTCAAGGCAATAGTCACATGCAATGCACACACAGGAAATGACATCACCGGCACATTGATTGGTCATCAAAAAATGGCAGCAAGAAAAGTTTGCTTTTCCACATTTTATATTTTATTAACTTACCTGAAATACCAAAACTTGCACAAAACTATTTCAAGCGGAAATTCATCCGTTGTCAAATACAATATTTCTTGGCCCGGTCTTCTTGTATTCAAAATATATGAACACATTGATGGCCCAATGGTGTTTGGTTACCTTTATAAAAATGCACAAGTTGGGAGGAAGTTTCTAAACAATTTTGGAGCAACCTAATTTTACCATTAAGTATACGATTGCTGGTTAGTCTCAAAGTATAGCGACCTCAAAGGAGCGGCGGTTTTAGCACCTAAAAGTTTCTTTTTTTTTCAGTTGCAAACAGTTGTTATGCCGAAGTGACAGTTATTGATCCCAGGTATCATCACCAGGTGAGAGACATGTGACCGGATATACATTTCCATCTAACTGACATGATTATACCGGTTTTGAGCATTGCATTCACTCTTAACTTCAAGTTCTTCCCTTGTGTTTATATGGCCTCACGTGGGTTTTTTATGTTGAGATGCCCTTGTCCCTTATTATATGTAATATTTTGGATAAGCACTCCATGAACTTTACTCTGTAAAAATCATCCAAGGAATTCCATATACTCAGAACAAAGTCATGTGACTTACCAGATGGTCTGTAATACCCTGTTAAGATCTCTTCCATAAGTACCCCTGTGCTTTTCCTGGAAGTATGAAAGAGCTTTTCAATGATTACTTTCATTTTAAAGCTAATTATTCACATTTTTACTGTTATTTGGGATAACCTAATGGATATTCTGGAAAGCTCATCTTCTTTTCCCCGATGCGAACGAAGGGTCGTGGAGAGGCTTCTACATACAACACGTGCAGGATAAGGAGATCAGGTGGCATTAGTGTAATATTACATATGGCTTACAAGGGTATTAGTCGACAATGAACAAATCAACGGAGAGTATATGGGATTTAAACACGGAATCTCAACATCATGGATTTGAGCGCTCAGACTGAAAAGCCAAAGAGGTGAATCTATCTTTTGCATATTCTACAATTTTCCTGAAAAATCTAATTTACATTTGGTGAGCTAATCTTTCACAATTGATGTCCATTTTGATTGTTTTAGGTCAATAATGGACAGAAGTCGATTTTGTGATCACTATGTATTATGAACTTGGATAGCTGTGACTGTGTGTTTGACAAGTTATGATATTTCTAGAAAAAGCCCTTCAAAATGATGGGTTGGAACAGTTTATTCGAAGATACAGCCTGGTGAGAATGCCAAAGTCTGAAGCCTTGGCCTAGTGTCACGTGTGCTTATATTTTTTATTTATTAGACATCCTATGGATGTAAATGAACACTCATTTTACTCTGTGCATGTTGCACATCACGTGCAGCGAATTTCATCACCCGACACCTTGTGGTTATTGTTTATTGTTAGAATTTATTGTTACTAGTACAACCGCTCACTACGGGAGCGGCAAGAAGGGTCATTCCTCTTTGGGGTATATAGATTACAGTCGATCTATGGTCGGGCCTCAAGAACATTGGGTGTGTTCATTTACCAAGTTTCTTGTGGAGAGATCGCCAAGTGCTTTCACCATTCGAGCAAGCACTCCATTCAAAACCGTTAAGGAATGGCTGGCTTGGCAAGCGCTAGCTAGCTGCTTGGTAAATGAGCACACCCCGGTCTTCCTCCCTTTCAGTTTTGTATCAAACAGCAGGAGCGAGTTTCAAAAGTTCGCTACGAAAAATGCCACGGTAGCGGCAGAAAGGGCCATGTTATAAACCAACATTTGTGGGTTATATAGAGTACAGTAGATCTTCACTCAGTTCTGTAAGTAAACCTTACTTCACGAATGTCGGGATTCCTCAAAATTTCTTCATTTAGTGTTATAAAGAGAATTAGCGACTGTTTAAAAAGCTAAGTATACGTGTTTGTGGTTTATAATATTTTTACTTCCTGTAGAAGCCTTTGCTCCCACGGAAACGCCATTATAACTATAAGCTATTTGTACACGTTATCACTGCAGGAAAAACGCCTTGGGGAAGTGGGACATTATTATTATTAATATTGTTTTGTAATAACATTAACAATATGCGATTATCATTCATTTTGTTATTAAAAGCGTCTTTGGAAAAAAGCCACAAAAAATCTTCTTCTTTGGACAAACGCCACGATAAAGGTAACTTAATATGGCTATACACCTCAACACGCAACGCCATTGACGGCAATGGTGGGGGAAACCCTCTCGGGGGGAGAAAACGCCCTTGGGGAGGGGGGCAAATGAATGCGCTACAACCTTTATTATGTAATTCTTCGTTATCCTCTCAAGTTTGGTTGAGATTGGATAAGTAACGACGGAATGTATTGGCGTCAAAAATTCATCAGACGGACAGACAGACACCAAATGGTGTATTTTAGTGTGATTTTAAAAAAACGCTTCTGTACACCACCCTTGAGGACCGGTTTGCAAGCCACCGTCTACAATTCCAACAGTAGATACATAAATTAGTCTTTAATGGAAAATGTTTTTCGAGTTTATTTTGCGCTTAAAAATAGACTGCAGTGAACACACATTCATGTTAAAAGATTTGCCATTAAAACCTCCCCTTATGAAGGGGGACAGACATCTGGACAAACACACAAACTGCCATTGTGTTTTATATAGTAGATGCACCGATTGATACTTTCAAACTTAAGTAAGTTACGTTTATTATAATTTTCTCTTTGGCTCAAGTAATAATAATTGACCTTTCAGGCCCTTAAGAGGAAATTATTACTGAATGTTTGACAGGTATATTGTTGTTGCTTTATATCTTATATACCTTTGCACTTCATTTTTCATACCAAACTCGGTGACGTGTAATGGTTAGGGGGTCCGCTCTAGGTCTGGGAGGTTGTCGGTTCGAGTCATACCAAAGATTTTAAAAATAGCATGTGCTGCTTCCTTGCTCGACGCTCGGGATTTAAAGGATAGAGCACCTCCAAACAATGCTGGGAAGGCAATTACAAACAACCCAGTATAGGCCTTGCCAAGAAAGTAC
Organism: Myxine glutinosa; assembly: GCF_964187855.1. Classification (NCBI taxonomy): domain Eukaryota; kingdom Metazoa; phylum Chordata; class Myxini; order Myxiniformes; family Myxinidae; genus Myxine; species Myxine glutinosa. The sequence continues at coordinate 163,504,486 of NC_136267.1, read as the reverse complement.
TTCTGTAAAGATTATGGTGCATCAATATATATATATATATATGTATACATATATATATATATATATATATATATATATATATATATATATATATATATATATATATATATATATATATAAAATAAATAAAATAAAAACATTTAACTCTCATTTTTCAGTAATAACTGTCCAAGTAGGTTTGTCAGATGCACTGTATAGAGTTTAAGGAATAGGATATGACTACTTGTAAAAGTAGAATATCAAAGTGATTATGTCACAAGAACATCCGTATACTCGCCCTGCATCGGTTGGCTCAGCCTGACTCACTTTTGAGAAAAGGTAAGGGAGGAGGCCAGAGTTTCCAAACCAGATATTGTTTCATTGTCAACACAATGCTGTAAAGCTTATTTTTCTAAGCTCTCACACTCACCACTCGAGCCCCCAATTTCCTTTTGGCCTTTCTTTCCCTTTGCATCTCCTTCCAATGCACTTGACTTCGCCTTCACTTGTTCCTGGTCATTCAAATACTGTCCCAACTTTGGAAGATATTAAAATTCATTTTAAAGGTCAAATACTGCTCCGTCGTTATTGAGAACCATTTTTAGTGTCACTGCAAGTCATGAAAAAGCTATAGCACCTTCTTCAACCCATTCAGCCTTATCGGGGACACCTTTCGCAAGGGTTGTACCCCACCACCCCCAACGCAAGTCTTTGGCCAAATCTAGCTTCCCCATTCTTCCCTGCTGTCCGGATTCGTCAGGGCAGTGAGGTCACGGTCAGAGTGCTGATCGGTCCCCATGGACCAGCGCCCTTTCCCTCTTCTCTTTTTTTTTCTCTCTCTCTCTCTCTCTCTCTCTCTCTCTCTCCCCCTCTCTCCCCCTCTCTCCCCCTCTCTCCCCCTCTCTCCCCCTCTCTCCCCCTCTCTCTAACTCCTTCATGGTTGTGACGTCGTGTAGGCGTGGGTACACAATCCTGGATGTGGGGGATATCTGGGTCGCTTCTGGGAGATTGATCGGCTGTCTCCATGCCACGGGCTTGTTCGAGAGAACTGTCCAGGACTATACAACAACAAAAACAACAAAAACAACAACCCATTCAGCCTTGTCTTGGTAGAACATGCTGTCCAAAACGATTTTTTTTTTGTATACAAGATCGAGGCTCGTGTAAGAGCTAACATAAATCGCAAAAAAAACAAAACGGACACACAAAACATACAAAAAAGGGAGCGGGAGATAAGATGGGGGAGAGAGAGGGAAGCACACAAGTACAACAGCAGAGAACAGGGAGATCGGGAGATCTGTGGGAGGGAGGGGGCTTGGGGGGAGGAGTTTTGCGAAGGGGGGGGGGGGGGGGAGGGGATTGTCACCTAAATTGTATGATTTCTATATATCATACAGTCATTGTTCATCACTCGATACCATATAGTCCAGAAACACGTAACACGTGTCATCATCACCTAAAGGGCTAAAAGAAGAACTGCACATGTTCTACCCTATATCCATGTTGAAAGTGAAAATGGGAATTACTGTCCAAAAAAATTATTGAACTAGAATTGAACTCATTAGAGCTCATAGTCTCGCCTCGCGTGCTCATTCGGAATAAAAATACCAACATTAACTGAACGCGCCACTATTATGGCCCATATACCCGTATCATCCATGCACCCTATTATGGCACATACATTGCCATTATCTTTAGTTTTATTGATTACTGCTTGATTATTAGAATATTTAACAACCACTTTTGTGTACATTAAAGCAAAATTGTGTCAATGAAGAAAATTATGTGAAAACATTCAAACTATATTCCCCATGGCTTGCCCATCATATATATGAAGTTTTGCATGGATCTGTTAAGTGGTTCTGGGGAAGCTGTTTTGCGTTTTTATTTCAATCCAATATGGCCAACAGACCACGTGACTGGTGACGTCATAAATTTAATTCTTCACACATCAGGTCATAGATTCAGATATATGAAGTTTCATATTTTCGGATAAGGATTTTGATTCAACCAATTATGGTGCAATACCACTTCAATGATATCATCAGTATCACTCTATATACAGTACACCATATGGAGTTTATAACATGCCAAGCTTCAATGTCTTTGGTTGAGCGGTTTTGGATAACTCTAAATATATTCTTTTAATCCAATATGGCTGCTATATCATGTGATCTATGATGCCAGAGGTATCAATCAAATATTATCCATGGGAAGTCTCTCCAATGTTTAAAGATTTTCATCAATCAGACAAGCGGTTGCAGAGAAAAAATAATTCAAGCAGAAATATAGAGACGACGACACAGATACAGACAAACAGGGGCATTACACAATAGTCTCACATACCCTTAGGGGCGAGACTAACTTAACCACCCACAATTCTGCCAACAGAAAGCTTCTAAAGCCCACATGGGTTGAATAATGCTGTTGGGGTTGGCGGTGTAGCAGCTGAAACTGCACTAGACAGTGCATGGTTCTGTGCTTTAACAGACCAACTGAGTCGTTTTGCCCTTTTAATGTTGTCGGCTACAACTCAAAGTTTGCATTAACTATTAATGGGTACCGAAACAAGGTGTATGTATGGTAGGCACCTCCTGTTGATCAGGAGCTTCCAGCAAGTGCTGGTGTGGTATAAGGGCTCATGGTCGCCATTCCAGTTAAGAGGTGCTACGCTGCTGATTATATATATATAAATATATATAAATGAAATAAATAATTATATATATATATATATATATATATATATATATATATATATATATATATATATATATATATATATATACTGTCACATGAAAAAGTAAGTACACCCCATGTAAAGTTTTGACTTTTCAACATATTTCAACATACAGCTATTTGATGTTCATTTCAACAATATTTAAAGATAAAGGTGATATAATATAGCAAATATCATGAAACATTTACATTTTGTAGTCCATTGTATAATTTAAATAAACATAAATGCAAATTTGTGGAAAAAGTAAGTACACCTCTACATTTATCACTACTTCAAATACCTAAAATTAGAATCAGGTGCACCAGGTCAGGTGCAAATGATTAGAACATCGTTAGAGAGGATCTTGGAGGAACCTGCCTTATTTAAATCTCAGACATTTAGTTTGGTTTGCTCTTTGTTGTTGAAGTGTGCGGCGTCACCATGTCTAGATCAAAAGAGCTCTCTGAGGCCTTCAGAAAGAAGGTTATAGATGCCGACGAGTCTGGGAAGGGATTTAAAAAGATCTCCAAACAATTTGAAATCAATCATTCGACTGTCCGGAAGATCATCTGCAAGTAAAGAAGATTCCAAACAACTGCCAACTTGTTCAGGCCAGGCCGCCCCTGCAAGTTCAGCCCAAGAGCAGACCGCAAGATGCTGAAAGAAGTCTCTAAGAACTCCAGAATGTCATCACGGGACCTACAGGTAGCTCTTGCAACTGTTGATGTCAAAGTGCACAAGTCTAACATTAGAAAGAGGCTGCACAAATTTGATCTTCATGGAAGGTGTGCCAGGAGGAAACCTTTGCTGTCCAGAAAGAACATCAGGGCAAGACTAAAGTTTGCCAATGAGCACCAAGGCAAAGACCAGCACTTCTGGAACAATGTGCTCTGGACAGATGAGTCAAAGGTAGAGCTATTTGGCCACAGTACCAGAAGACATGTTTGGCAAAAACCAAAGACAGCATTTGACCACAAGAACCTGATACCAACTGTAAAGCATGGTGGTGGAAATATTGTGGTTTGAGGCAGCTTTGCTGCATCAGGGCCTGGGCAGCTCACCATCATAGAATCCACTATGAATTCTTCATTGTACCAGAGGGTGCTTGAGGATAATGTGAGGCCATCTGTCGGAAAGTTGAAGCTCAACCGAAGGTGGACCTTGCAACATGGCAATGACCCTAAACATGCCAGTAAATCCACCAAGGAATGGCTGAAAAGAAAGAAATGGTTCTGGAATTATTGCCAAGTCAAAGCCCGGATCTAAATCCCATCGATATGTTGCGGGGGGATTTGAAACGAGCTGTGCATGCAAGAAATCCCTCAAACATCGCACAGCTGAAATAATTCTGCATGGAGGAGTGGGCAAAAATTTCTCCCAGTCGATGTCAGAGACTGGTAGACAGTTATAAGAAATGCCTACTTGAGGTTGTTTCTGCCAAAGGGGGCAATACCACCTTTGAGAGCCAAGGGTGTACTTACCTTTTCCACATGCGAAATTTGCATTTATGTTTATTTAAATTATACAATGGACTACAAAATGTAAATGTTTCATGATATTTGTTATATTATATCACCCCCCCCTTCCCATGCCTCCTCCCCCCGGGCCCTCTCCCTTCCACACATCTCCCTGCTCTCGGATGTTGTTTGTGTGCTTCCCCTTCTCTCCCCATCTTGTCTTCCGCTCCCCCTTTTTGGGTATTTTGTTCGTCTGGTTGATTTGTTTGTCAAGTAAATGTTAGCTCTTTCACGAGCCTCGATTCAGTATACAAAAAAAAAAACAAAAAAAAAAACCTTAACTATCAATATTGTTGAAATGAAGATCAAATAGCTGTATGTTGAAATAAGTTGAAAAAGTCAAAACTTTACATGGGGTGTACTTACGTTTTCACGTGACTGTATATATATATACAGGGTGGGTGGAAAGTCGCTCCCTATTTTAAAGTACTTATAAATTATGCATAAAATGCGAGTGTATTACTATATATTATTGTGCTGTGTTCTTTAACGTTGTACAATTAACTTTAACGTTGTACAACTTTAACGTCTCTTTCGGACGAAGCCTGCGACATTCGCAT
>NC_136267.1:163484497-163499514 GCF_964187855.1 Myxine glutinosa | reverse complement strand
ACCAAGAGGTTTTGAGAAATTGAACATTGACAAAACGTCATGTAGGAAATGTACTGTGATATTGCTCTAAAATATACATGTTCTTTTCATCATATATTTGTATTATTCTTATTCAACCCAGGCGAAGCCGGGTACCTCAGCTAGTACACACATACGTGTCATCACTAGTACGAGTATATGCCCCATCCCCTCTTAGTTGGTTTCTCCATTGCTGATGTGCCAATACCACAGCGACCGAGAAGCTTGTTATTGATAGCCAGAGGAGTCAAAGCATATACTTCCTCCCCCCAATTCCTCTCTCCATTTTTACAAAATACTGTCTGCCCTGCATTCCTTTTTATGCTTGTACCGGTACAGGTAAGCCCTATTTAGATTATATGGTCGTCTTTAATCTTGTGACTTGTCTTAAAAATCATTCTGAAAACACTCACAGCATCAGTGTTTTCACTGAATAAAGAAATGTCCGAGGAGTAATTAAACACTGACTTCACTTTCTGTTTACCAGGTGTGGCAAGTGCGCACATCCCTGTTGAGGATATCTCAGCAACCTTGGATGAAGGTGTACAACTCCCATGCAAGGCAAATGAAAAGATAGGTCACGTGAAACATGTCACCTGGTACAAGGTAAGAGTGTTGGAGAGCTGCATTATAAACTACTACCTCTTGTATATAAAATGGAAGAATGAGCTGACCACAGCATAAAAGGCAAAACTACTGGTAGTGGTGTAGCAGATGGATGCAACAAGCAGCCAATTAATTATATCAAACAGGCAAAAGATGAGAGAGGGGAGGAAAGGAAACACCTCAACCTGCACTGATTGTTGGTGTGTGCACGTTAATGGGGTAAAAACATAACGGGAAAGGATGGTGGGACAGCAGAAGATAGTGGTGTACTGCCAACTTGAAGCAACGGAGGGAAGAGTGTGATCGAACAGCCTCAGGAAGGCAGTTGCACAAATGGGCGAAAAGAGGAACAAAAGAGCGGAGATGGGCAGTAAGCCTGAATTTTATGAGTTCAGGCAGGTGGGAGTCGCTGGAAAAAACGTGTGCATCCTGGAGGAGCTGGGGAAGGGAGCGAGGCATGATTTGAGAGCACGGGCGTTGATGCCATTTGGGCCCGTCTCTGATGCAGAGTCGAGGATGATCTGAACACCGTCTACCTTGTCGAATATGAAATATGAAGTGCCCATTAGGAAATGGCTGTGAGCGCCTGGTGAGATGAGGATAGTGGGGTAGCTCAGTTATACTTATGATATTTAGATGCAAAGAGCTGAAGCATTGTACCATGAATCGAGCACTTTGCAGCCTGACCAATTTTTTTTTCTTTTTATATACAAGGTCGAGGCTCGTGTAAGAGCTAACATTGATCACAAAAAGACAAACTGGCACATAAAACATAAAACATATGATATAGGGAGCGGGAGAACAAGATGGAGAGCAGGGACATCGGGAGATCTGTGGGAGGGAGAGGACTTGGGGAGAGGAGGCATGGGAATGGGAGGAGTGGGAGAGCTAAAAAAAAAAACACAAGGACACTGCAAGGACTTCCAGGAAAGAAGTTGGTATTTCAAAAAATTTGGATCTGGGGTGAATTAACGGGGGTAGAAAAGATCAAGGTTTTGGATGGGGGAAGATAAGAGATGGTGGTGAACAGCTGTTTTAAAGACCTGGAGAGAGGAGTGGGATTGAAGAGAGTGAGGGAGTTTGTTTGAGAGGCGGGAGAAAAGAGGAATGAAGGAGTGAAGGTGAGCAGAGAGCCTAGATTTTGGCAGTTTCACCATAAGAGGGTTGCAGGCAGATCTTGTGCGACCTGTAGGAATATTTGGGAACATAGCACAAAGAGAGCTGCGGGAGCAAGGCCGGAGAGGAGTCGGTAGAAGACAGAAAGACCACCAACCTGCCTGCGGTGGGTAAGTGAAAGGCCCTCGGAGTTAGCTTCATCGCAGGAGATTCCAATGATTCTGAAAGCTTTGGTTTCAACAGCGTGAAGACGAGCTAGGTGTGAGGCAGGAGCACCGGCCCATAGGGGGGGAACAGTATTCCATTGAGCTGCGGATGAAAGCCTTGTATGTTGTTGAGGAGCTCAGGTGTGCCAAGGAAGGACTTCGCACGACTTAGGATGCCCAGTCAGAGGTGAGGAGGGGGATTGAAAGCTAGCATAGACCAGATATACACTTGAAAATGTGTAATGGGCCTTTGTGGGAGCAGATTGCTTGGAGGGCTTACTTAGCTTTCCCTTTAAATTTACAAGATTATATTTACTGGCTTGCCTAAGGTTCGACGCTCACTAGTGAGCGTTCTGGAGTGAAAATTCCTCATTTGTGTTAGCCCAAGCTACCAGGTAGCCACTGCCTCATCGCAGTATTCCCTGCACCCCACCCAAAATGATGGATGCCATAGCCACAAATGGGATTGGCTAAACCTGTGCGCGACAATCCACTTCTGTGAAGGTATTCCGAGGCATAATGAATATCAGATGCACCTGGAATGGAAGTCCAATGGTTTTGTTATGGTTGGAGAGGGTAGATGGCAGTCGGTGCCAGTCAGCTTGTGTGAACGGCCAGATTCTGCAGCGTAGAGGTCGCTTTTCGACAATAGCCAGACATATTGGCTCTCGCAATAACTTGGTTAAAGGGAGCACAAGTGGCAGAGGAGGGCCAGGATATTTTGGCTGGAAAGTTCACAAATTTGTTCAGATCTATTGAGGTCGCAGAATGCCTTGGCAGAAATACCTTAACGTTGGATGCTGCAGAGCCATCTCCTAGCTAACCGCCATGTTGGCAATTGGAAATCACCATAGATAAGGAAGAGTGAGTTGGACAGGTAGTTAATGGTTAATCAATGTTAGCAGAAAGCAAGGTAAATGTGGAACTATCATCTGTTTGTTGACGTACAACACACAGACAAAGATGAGGTGGTTGTGCAGAGCAATGTCCCACCAGAGGTATTCCAATGGGCCTGGAGAGGTTGATATGGACAGTGAGGAATGTAGTTATTGATGTAGACAGCAACACTATCCCTAAAGCAGGAGGTTCCCGTCAGAATGGAAGAGCGGATAGCCAGGGATAGACCTAGTGCAATTGGCAACATCCTGTGAGAGAACATTTCTGTTAAGCATGCAATGTTTGGAGCCATGTGACAGTGACTTAAATGGAGAGATCAGTCTCATTCAAATGGAGACCTTGAATATTGGTGAACCGTGCTGTTAGGGAGGAATGGTGCAAGGATATGTGGTAGGGTTGAGGGGACTCAAGTTTGTGTTCAGTATTTCAAACACTTTGGACAACTGGGGGTGAGCGCTGAATGAGAAATGACACAAATATTGGCTTAGAGACAGTTGTGGGGTGGCTGGTGCTGATGGCCGGACATGGCGGACAAGCACGGATCCTAGAGTCCATTTCAGAACCCCGGTGTTTCATAGACAGAATAGTGCAGCGGCATAGCAAACCAATTGTGCATTTTGTGATGGAAGCACCAAATTTGGCAGAATGATAGAATATTATATGGAGAACATTTTCAGATATGGAACCACTTTGGAATTCACCCCAATGTGGCCGCCATATTGGATTTCAAAATGGCGGCTTAAAAATCTTTAATTACAAATATTTCTGGTTCTATACCAGCTACAGCCTTGATTTTAGTGTCTGGATGTACAAACTTGAGGTCAAGGAATTGAATGGTTCTACTTAGAAGTTGATTTACTGACGCCATATTGGATTCCAAGATGGCGGCTTCCGAAAATCTGCTGACCGATATCTCTGGTTCTATGCCAGCTAGATACTTGATTCTGGTGTCTAGATGTACATTTCTGAGGTCAATGAATTGAATGGTTGTATTGAAATATGTTTTAATGCACATAAGCAACTGATAATCCCATATTACGTACATTGTATACACACGTTCAGCAAGAGAACTAGCGAGCGTATTGCATCAAGTCATGCCAAGTGTCACAGTTCCAACTCAATGTGAGCAGTCACCATCACAGGCACACAGTGCTGTGCATTTCAGAGCGTCTTGTACGCGCGTCTTGTACGGCTGACGTGAGCTGCACGCAAGAAGGAGTCTGCTGTGCCAGCTGTTGCTATCTCTGCCTGAACCAATGCCTGTGTCCAACCGCTGTCTTGCAGCCAGTCTCCTGCTGTCTTCAAAGCTGCCATCTCTGTGTGTAGACCACCCAGCATGACCACAAAGAGATCTTCACCATGTGTGTCTGGCCAGTTCCATTGCACCTGCTTGGCGATCGCATAAAGTGGTTGGTCCAGTGTGACGACGGGTATCTGTCCAGGGTTTAGCTCATTGATCGCTGCTTTCACGACATCCATGGCATGGCGGATCATTGGCACTGAGTGGGCTTGGTCATGGAAGAGGGGAAGCAAGGCAGTGGGTGTGACTGTGATACTAGTATCCTTGGCCGATTGGTTCTCTGCGTGATGTGCAGCCCAAGAAATGTTTCCTGGATTCTGTGTGTCACCACTGTCACATGCATCCTTCACAGTCTGGAGCCACCTCTTCTCTTTATCCAGTTCAGCTTGTGCAGGATTCCTCTGCAGCGACGCCTGGGTTCCAGCTGGTACAGGGTGGCTTTTGGCAAGTGAACTAACTGGTTGTACATCTGTGTAATACTGTGGAAGGTCCTCCACAGTCTTGACATTTGAGACACCCCCGATGATGACAATACCTCGGTCTGTGCCTTGATTGTCATAGTCTGGATGTTGTATCAATGAAATACCAGTTCCGTGGAAGGAGTCGTGTGCTGTCGTGGAACTGGGATTGTGGTCTATATTATCCACAGCTGATGTGGTGAACACTCCACCGCGGAGCTTTGGGGGACAGACCACCTTCTCCGCCCGAAAGCGCTGACAGACCCCGTTCCCCAGCTCTGCAGAGATCCGTAGCACTCTATCATAGGCAATGCTGATCCCTAGTCCAGATAATGTGTCAACCAGTTCCCTCTTTCTCGTATGGGCTTGAAGCATCAAGCCAAGATATATTGGCAAAGGAGTCTCTTGACTAATGCTGTGTCGTACGTCTGTGCCTGCACCTCTCCTCTCATGCTTCACACTGTTGTATTTGAGAAGTTGAGCTATTGTCACAGACGCCGATGCCGATGACTGACATGCCTGATCTTTGATGCCTGCGCCCTCTAAAATCATGGAGACCATTGTCAGCAGCAGTTGTGGCACAGACTCTTCTTGACATTTGTTTGAGAAGGACCCATTGAAAGGCTGAGATGACTGGAACATATCCTTCCTTATAATCCCTGCAGCTCGTGCCAGGTGCACAACATCACTGTCAATATCATGTTGACATGCCTTGGCTAATGCACTGCCAATGTCTTCCTGAAACACCAGCAGGACATCTCTTCCCTGCCTGTGCTCCTGCAGATCAGGGAAGTGTGCCAGGATACGCTCCTTGAGTCTGGTTGTATGGACTCGTGTTTCCAGCACAACTCCGAACTGTTCCATTCTCATTGTGTAGAGCTTGGTGAGGTCTGCCATCTTGAATACAGGAGCAGTGTCTTCTTCTTTAGCAGTTTCCTCTATGTACTGTTACAGACGTGGCTTAGCTGTTATTTACCGAGCGGTTTGGTATGACCACGTCTGCACAAGTTACCCGATTATACCCGAACGTTGACTAATCGCGCTACGCTAGGTCAATGAAGGAAAAGGCACACAGCTGGGATTCAAATGACACGACACCAGGGTTCAGTTCTCAAGACCTCCGGAGGAGGTTATATTGTTACGGAAGGTTAGATTACAACTACAAGAGGGACAGCATAGTAAGATAAGCACTTAGACACACTCTTATATTATTCCCAACAGACGACAGATAAACAGGACAAAAGGCTGACTCACACGGGGTTTGATGGCTAGGAAAGGCAGGATCGATGGCTCCAGGTGCACCTGGGCTCAAAGGTCAGAATCGACTCGGTCCGGTCCAGAGATGCGGGGAGGTATTCAGCGCTCGTACGTGGCAACTTCTCTCTCCAGGCTGGGGGCGCATCTGACGTCACATCCGGTGAGTCGCTTCGTATATCCGGCGGGGAGTGACACGCCCTCGGCTCGTTAGCTCCGCCTCGTGGAATCGGCACGTTGCTTCTCATTGGGTGCGTGCGGGGGGTTTACCAGGCTCCGCCCTTGACGAGGAGCTGACAGCCAGCCCCTTCGTGGTAACCCCGTGGAGCGCATGGTCATGGCGGCTAACCGAGCTGGTGGGAGGACGCACACTCCCCCCGCGCAGCGTCGTTGTTGTTGTAATTGTTGTTGTAGTTGTAGTTGTTGTTGTTGTTGTTTGGGGAAGAAGATGGAAGGAGGTATGGGAAAGGTCCTAAACTCACTACTGGTGCCATATAATCACATTCTGGTGCAACGAAGAGTCATAATTAATGGAAACGAGTCCTTAACTGACATAGACTAAGAATAACTAGCAAGATGTCCGAAAGTTGTCTACGTGTGATGCGGTGGACCTGGGCACGACATTTAATGGGGGAAAAAGGGGAAGGTCGGCTCTACTGATTGTTGTTTACAGACAATGGGACTAGGGAATGGGGGATTGGGGATAGTTGGGGAGTATTGGGGAAATAGGGGAATATTTACAAGCGGATATGGAGGCCAAATTCCATATTCGCAACATTGCACCCTTCTCTACCCTCGGGGCGTCCCGACCCGATAAATTTTTACCTACTTTAGTGTGGCACGCAATGTAGTTCCCTCTACTATTAACTCTACCCTGAGTGCGACAGTTTTACAGATATTCACAAATGAGTAAGTATGTCCCCCTGCGACGTTGCACCCTTCTCCTCACAGAAACACACCCACAGGATAACCGAATCCGGAAAGAATCCTCAAACTAAACATACAGCCGGTAGGGAGCATTATTTACACAAGACTACGCTGATATTTACACTACGATCCAGGACCTGTTTTTGGAGGAACACATGCAGATGTTATGCATAGAGAGAGTACGCATGCTAGCATCGATACACCAACCCACGAGTGCTCTGTGGCCTACGGCCTTTAATAATGTGCAGAGCACCCCTTCCAAGCATCAAGCACCACCCCATCACACAGTGAGCACCATCCGGTGCACCAATAAAGTGTTTATGAATCATTGTGTGGTGTCGCAGCCGGCCGATGTTCTGCCGCTGGTCTTGCCTTCGTGTGGTGCACTTGGCCTTCTTACTTCTTTCAAAAAATAAAGAAAGGCGCCAACCGCGTCCATTTCTATATTGCGGCCGTCAGGGGGCCAACTATTAGTGGTTCACCTGTTTGGCATAGGTGCCACGTTGACCCATAGGTCCTTCCACGGGTGGTGCTTGGCCGCAAAAGAGCTGCGGTCCATTGTGGGTGGCCACAAACATTGCGGTCCATATGGTGTATCGATCCAAGCAGCAAGCAGCGAAAGTGCAGGCCCACAACTGCGTAGCCAGCACCGCTCTCTCCTCTCTCTCTACCCCAAAGCCAGATCCTCGGAGGTGGGAGACAAAAGAAGCAGACAAGTGAGTAAGGTGGTAAGGGCGCAAAAGTGCATGCAATGTAAGATGATGCACACTGGGGGCACATGGGAACCAGGTGAGACAGGTATGTTCCTATCGTATGCCCCCCCCCCCACCAGGTAACCTACATGGCCCCTCCCTTACCCCTTACTGTATCCACAAAACACAACACTACCCATAAACATCTACTTTACAAATCAACAAACATCCCTACTGTCTTCCCCGTTCCTCCCATAAACCAAATTCGTCTTCTCTCCCTCCTAACCAATCAAATTTGCCATTTTCAACTCTCATCAAAATTTGCCATTTTCAACTCAACATCAAAATTTGCCATTACCAATTCATCATCAGTCCCTCCTAGGGAGGGAGAGATGGAATCACCCCAATGTCTCATCCACGTCGTGATGCGTCTCACCAATCCACAGAGCAATTCTCATTTCTGCACACAGAACAAAGAAAACACAGGTGTGGAGTCATCATCATCACCACAGGTAAGTGGCTGCGTATGGTGCGACAGGTTCATCAATCCTAACTATTTCCTAAATGACTTTAACAACTTTACACTACCCGGGGTCTTTCTCCGGCCAAACCATTGGCCCTCTTACACTATGGGTTCTAAAAACCAATTCCCATTGGCCAGACTGTGGTGCTTTTCAATTTGGGGTCTCACTCCCCCGATTCATCTCCCGGTGCCCTCGTACAATTTCTGGGCTGTGGCGTGTACCTCTCCCAGCGGGTCTACCCACCTGCACACCTCCACCACTGCAGTTGCCTCCGAGCTTACCTGCTCCTCACCCTAACCTAACTACCTGGGGAAGGCCCTCTGGCTCTCTCCCCACTCGGTGCCCTCTCTGGCACTGGGCTACCCGGGTCCGTCCTCCGGATCCTCGGGCCCCATCCACAACTCTACCGGCTCCCAGAGCCCACCTGCGGCCTCACCTGGCCGACATCCTCACAGTGGTGGAGTGCCCAACCAACTACACACACTAACAGGCTACACGCCCAGCCATTTCCACAACACTAATGCACCCATTCACAACACCATTCTGCAACCGCACCACAAATGCCAATATCCAACCACAATTTACCTGTACCCTCTACCTAACACTTACACTACCCGCCCCGGGTATCCGTGATAGGGGTCCACTCTTCCCCCATCCACACCTTCGCACCATGCACACCACTCCGTACCACTTACTCCAACTCTCTCCACACACCTGTACTGGCACACCTGTGCTCTCACACCTGGTGCCACCGGCACCCTTCTCTCCCCAAGCGCATTCGCGCTGATCCACAACACTCACTACTCATACACTGCTCCACACACCTGTCCAGTTGCACACCTGTGCAATCACACCTGTTCAATTCTCACACACACGGCATCATCTCAGCTAACTACTCCCTTCTGAAACTTGCGCTTCCCAGTCGTCCCTTTAAACTAGTGCGCTCCCTCGTCATTATCATCCACACTAATCTACCTGCGTCCCCACTACAGGTATCAGTCACTAACTAAACTTAACGTTACCTAATGTCAATCTCTTCTAGATCCCTACTAATAACCTAACCCACCCGGGCTAGTTTCCACTGCCATCAACCCCATAAGCTATTGCTCCTTTACCCCCACCATGGGAAGGGTGGCAGGGATGCCAGCCTTACCCACCGGGCCCATCGCTCACTACCAATTTTGCACATCAAATTTCAACAAATTAAAAATTTGCCAATCACTGCCCATCATCTGCCAATCACTACTGCCAATCCCTTGCCAATCATCAAATTTTGTTTTTTTCTCTAATTTTGGGGCCAAAACACTAACCTCATCACCCAGTCTACTCACTAATGCCTCTCGGTGCGCCAATCCCTGTCCAAAGCCCGGCTTCGTAAAGCCAAGCAATGGATGCTGGTTGTTTTGTGCCAGCGGCTGGATGCGTCCGGCACTCGGTGCAGGGACGGGGGCTTACCCGGGCCGAGATCCCACGCATCACCTCGGCGTGGAGCCATCCAATGTCCCGATCTCGACCTGCCGGAATGCCTCAACAAAAAGTGGTCGCCATGACGACCCTTTCTATCGGGCCGCCCGCTCCGCCTAGTGGAGCACGGACGCGGCCGTTCAAAGCGAGGCCCAGCACGCACCGAGGGCCCGATTCGGCTATAAGTCGTTCCAAACTCTACCCCGTCTAACGTCGATGCTTCACCTGGACGCTTCCACCCCGCAGCCCGTTCCTTGCTCACCTGTCACAACCAGCTCACTCTCCTTGTCACTCTCACTACTCTCACCTCCATTCTTGACAGCGCACTCACCCTTACTCTTGACAGCGCACTCTTTCCTCATGCACCTGTCCGTCACACACCTTTCTCGCGCACACTCCTACGCACACTCTCTCGTCACACCCTCTGTAACACTCACCACACCGCGCTTCCATGTGCTCCCTCGCACACGCGCTACGACCGACTCATTCTCGCCAGCACCCTCACTCCTTGGCACACACTTTTTCCTCACACACCCCAGAGTCGGACTTTCTTGCACACCTCCTTTTTCGCACACCAGACCTGTCGCACACTTCACCAACGGCCTCTCACGAACACCCGGGTCCATCTCGACCCCCAAGCTCCTTAAATCCCCTGGCGCATCATACGCACGACCATATTGGTCACCACTTACACCGGGTCCTCTTCCTCTTCACTTCTCCTCCATCACCTGCGAATCCCTCATCCGGTTAATGAGCACATCATCACGATCCAAACACAGACTTTGGACCAATTCTTTTATCTCCTCTTTTATTTCTTTCTTATCCCCTCTCCGTCGCTTCTTAATTTCGCTCATCCCTTCTTCCACTTCTTCTAATTTGTGCTTCACCTCTTTTATTCCCCGGTACGTCTCCTCAAGCTCGTCCTCCAAGGCTACCTTGACCGTTTCCATGTGCGTCCTCACCTGCCGGTCCTTCGTCTCCATTACCTCTACCACCTCGTCCAACCTCGTTGTCAGTCCCTCACGTACCATCTGACATTCCCTCTTCGTCGCTACCAAGTCATTTTTTAGGTCATTTTGTGTCGCTTTTAAACCTCCTATTACCGCTGTGTTCTTCTTTACCTGGTCCGTTAGTTCTTTTTGTCCCTCCGTCAGCTGTTCCACCTCCTGCGTCAGGACCTCTATGCCCCCCTGTAACTTTACAGTCCCCTTTCTCACCTCCTTCTCCATGTGCTCCTTACAGTGCCTCACCTCCTCGCGCACTCCTCCGACCTCCTCACTCACTCCTCTTCTGATCTGCTCTCCCATCACTTGCATCTCCTGCCCAGATGCCACCCTCATCTGCTCCATTTCCTCCCTGTGAGCATCCAGTTTGGCTTCTACCCCCATTCTGACCCCCTCTATCTGCTGCCCCATTTGGTTAACTTCCCTTTCCGCTTGGTCCCTCATGTCCCTCAATTTGCCTTCCATGGTGTTTTCTAACCCCTCTAACCCTTTTTGCATCCCTTCCATTTGATTCTCTTGAGCGGCCATTCTGTTTTCTACCCCCATTAACCCATTTCTCACCTCTTTTATCCCGTTGTCTAACCCCTCAAAATTATTGTCTAACTTCCCAAATTTCTTGTCTAAACCCTTAAAATTATTGTCTAACCCCTCACTGGTACCCCTCGCTTCGTCCCTCATTACCCCCATTTGGTTTCCCATTACCCCCAATTGCTCCTCCAATCGCTCACTCTGGGCCCTCATTTTCTCACTCTGAGCCCTCATTTGCTCACTCCGAGCCCTCATTTGCTCACTCCGAGCCCTCATTTCCTCGCTATTCTGGGCCATAAGGGCCTTCATTTGTATGAAAAACAAGTTCCAATCCACCGGGGGCGCTGCCACGGTCGCGGGCGTGGACGCCGTGGCCATCTGCGAGGCGCCATTTTGCGCGCCCGCTACTTCGTGCGTGACGGCGCTATTTTGCGAACCTGCTACCCTCACTGCTTCGCTCTCCTCGCGTCCCTCAATTTGGTCCTGGATCGACCCTGCCTCACTCTCCACTACCGGACCCCAGCTGTCTTGGTCTGCCATAGCGCGACTTCCAAAATTCGGGTTTTTATTTTCGTATAACAAAATCAAATTTCGCCGTTATAATTTCGCGCGGGAAACGCGCTCCGAATTGATTCTAATTGTTACAAATTTGGGCCTAATAAATTTCGTCCCGGGTTCGAATTCCACTCCTCGACACCAATTGTTACAGACGTGGCTTAGCTGTTATTTACCGAGCGGTTTGGTATGACCACGTCTGCACAAGTTACCCGATTATACCCGAACGTTGACTAATCGCGCTACGCTAGGTCAATGAAGGAAAAGGCACACAGCTGGGATTCAAATGACACGACACCAGGGTTCAGTTCTCAAGACCTCCAGAGGAGGTTATATTGTTACGGAAGGTTAGATTACAACTACAAGAGGGACAGCATAGTAAGATAAGCACTTAGACACACTCTTATATTATTCCCAACAGACGACAGATAAACGGGACAAAAGGCTGACTCACACGGGGTTTGATGGCTAGGAAAGGCAGGATCGATGGCTCCAGGTGCACCTGGGCTCAAAGGTCAGAATCGACTCGGTCCGGTCCAGAGATGCGGGGAGGTATTCAGCGCTCGTACGTGGCAACTTCTCTCTCCAGGCTGGGGGCGCATCTGACGTCACATCCGGTGAGTCGCTTCGTATATCCGGCGGGGAGTGACACGCCCTCGGCTCGTTAGCTCCGCCTCGTGGAATCGGCACGTTGCTTCTCATTGGGTGCGTGCGGGGGGTTTACCAGGCTCCGCCCTTGACGAGGAGCTGACAGCCAGCCCCTTCGTGGTAACCCCGTGGAGCGCATGGTCATGGCGGCTAACCGAGCTGGTGGGAGGACGCACACTCCCCCCGCGCAGCGTCGTTGTTGTTGTAATTGTTGTTGTAGTTGTAGTTGTAGTTGTTGTTGTTTGGGGAAGAAGATGGAAGGAGGTATGGGAAAGGTCCTAAACTCACTACTGGTGCCATATAATCACATTCTGGTGCAACGAAGAGTCATAATTAATGGAAACGAGTCCTTAACTGACATAGACTAAGAATAACTAGCAAGATGTCCGAAAGTTGTCTACGTGTGATGCGGTGGACCTGGGCACGACATTTAATGGGGGAAAAAGGGGAAGGTCGGCTCTACTGATTGTTGTTTACAGACAATGGGACTAGGGAATGGGGGATTGGGGATAGTTGGGGAGTATTGGGGAAATAGGGGAATATTTACAAGCGGATATGGAGGCCAAATTCCATATTCGCAACAGTACGTTACCAGTTCAGCAAGGACTATTGCTGAAATGACATCTACCGTGCTCTGGCTTTGCTCAGCAAGCTTTTTTGCTGCCCTCACGCGGTTGTATAGGGATGTCAAACATTTCTTATGGTACTTGGCCTCTCTTGCGACCATGTCCCCAGCACTCAGTTGGGCTAACAAAGTGGTATCCTGAAGAAACTCTGCAGCCTTGCGAACGTGTTTATCTAGTTCCAATGTCGCTGCTTGATGAAACTCCAAACCAAGCTCTTGCTGGCAGAAGAAGCACAAATTGTCGCATATGCTATCAACACAAGCTGCCTGAGACCTAGTAAGCTTGTACTTATCTGTGATTGTACTGGGGATAGGGCTTCCCTCTGGATGACTTCTCTTCTGTACCCGCTGTAGCTTGGTAGTGTTATATTTCACCCTGCATGACTTGTGCCACTTGGCTTGGTGGGCAGCTAGAGTGGCAGCTATCCCTTGGCCTTCATCCAGTCGTTGCAAGTCCACGTCTTGTGGCAGCTTGCCTAGTTTATTGAATGCTGATAGATTGTCTTCAAGTGTCTTGTATCCAGCACCTGCATCAGTTCTTTTCGTGACAGCAGGACACTGTAGGGACTCTCCTATATCAACTTGACACAGAACACAGAGTTCCCAGTCCAGTGGCGTCTTTGGCGTTGAAGTTACATGCTTGGTAACATGAACTAACTTGAACTGCTTCGACATGATTGAAACCTGGATGGAGCAAACAAACAAAAAAGTCGTTTAATTAGGGGTTAATCAACGGACCAGCATGTTTTATCTACAGGACAATACACGACCCCCCCTGAAATTTGACACCAAATGACCTCTTTTAGGGGTATTTTTGGCCGAAATTTTCAAATTTTTCACTCCCCAGACCCCTAGATGTTCCCTTGAGCTCAGAATCGCCGCTGTAATGTGTCTACTGATGTTAGAAAAGATATAGGGTGAATGGGGCAATAATTGTGCCTGTAGGATTTGTTTCCGCCACCCCCCCTAAGGGTTACAGATTTTTAAAGCCGCCATTTTGAAATCCAATATGGCGGCGACCTTGAGTGAATTTCAAAGTGGTTCCATATCTGAAAATGTTCTAAATATAACATTCTATCATTGTGCCAAATTTGGTGCTTCCATCACAAAATGCACAATTCTTCTTAAATTTTTGCTATGCCGCTGCACTAGAACAGTTCATCAATGTGTGAACCGTCCCTTCGATAGATGGTGAACTGGAAGTCCCATCTCCTGGGATTGATTGGTGGATGTTCAAGATCCCAAAGTATCTAGTAAGGGCATTTTATGAGATATTTCACAAATCTGTTAACTAAATTGTTACCAAAAAATTTCTTCACCAATATGTTTGTAAAGGTGTGTAATAACATGTGTTAAAATGTTGAAGTTCAACTCCCGTGGGAAACCCAGAAAAAAAGCTGTTGAATTCGGGTACCGAAAAATTATTTTCGAGAATTTTTATTTTTTTTAATCGGCCCTTAAGTAACTTATGAGGGGTCAAATAAGGGTTTTTCATGATTCTGAGTTGATTGTTAACATTTATATTTTCACTTTTACATTTACACACAAAGTAGCTTTTATTTCACATACATATATAATACTCAAGAGTTATTTCTCATTCACAATGTCAGAAGTTTCAACAGTCATTGTCTATGTCTTCTTCAGACTCAACAACATCATGACTGCAGTTTCTGCATGTAATGCCATTACAGACTCCACAGGCCGAGATGCACGTGACCCCATTCTTCTTGCAGCTGCATCGCCGGTTGCTGCAATCTCCATGACAATTACAGCTCGTGAACTGCAATAGCTCCTCAGGAGCCGTGGGGTCCAGTGTTGGAACTGGCTCATACCCATGCACACCTATTGTCCACCTATTGTCCATCCATAGTCACTGGGGCCATTCCAGTTGGAGTGTGGGAACTCAGGATCGTTGGCTTTGATCACCCACCCCGCTGCCCAGAGTGTGTCACCTGGAGTGAGGATGGAGTGAGGATGGATGATCATGAGCCAGGGAGGAGGAAAGCTCAGCGAGGGGGAGAAACATGATCGCGTTCGATTACTTAAGGGCCGAAGAAACAAGTTACTTAAGGGCCGATTAAAAAAAATAAAAATTCTCGAAAATAATTTTTCGGTACCCGAATTCAACAGCTTTTTTTCTGGGTTTCCCACGGGAGTTGACCTTCAACATTTTAACACATGTTATTACACACCTT